>NC_061104.1:8698526-8735678 GCF_015104395.2 Macrobrachium nipponense
CCCGAGAGGATGACGATGACAGGTCTTTTACTATCTATAACTGAATCACCATAATAAAAGGATTTTCGCTAAATAGATTACGTCACAATTTCTGAAAACCATTAATATTTGAGGGCATATGTATAGTGGAAAACTCTAATAATAAAATAATAAAAATAATAATAATAATAATAATAATAAGATAATAATAAATAATGATGATAATAACAATAATAATAATAATAATAAAATTCACACTATAAGCTCCACGAATCCAGCGATAATATTACACGAACCTAGGAATTAACGCCTACAGTCGCACATGCACATAGCACATACACGCATGCATACATACACGCGTACACACACACACACATATATATATATATATATATATATATAGCATATTATACACACACACACACACACACATATATATATATATATATATCTATATATATATATATATATATAGTATATATATGTGTATATTATATACTATATATATATATATAATATATATATATATATATACTATATATATATGGGAAACTGGCACTTTTCTATCCCCTCTCACTCCGTGAAAAAAAGCACTAGAGATGTATTATGTTGACCACATTACTTAATCATCAGGGAAGATTATTCTACTTACTGGATATATTAACCTTTTATTCCTTTGATGTCTTACATTAAACATGTGAGGCAGCAAAGGTTTTGGGAAGAACAAGGTTCTATTTATATTAAAGTTGTCATTCTTAGACCTTATCTTCCCCATGGTATGTGATGTGCGTATCCAATGAATATATAAATGTGTATATATATATATATATATGTGTGTGTGTGTGTGTGTGTGTATATATTATATATATATATATATATATATATATATATATATATATATGTATATATATATGCATTTATGTATTTGTAGTGTGTGGGTATTTATTCAAATAAATTTGCATTCTTACACTTTTAACACTGCTTGGAGCCTAATTTAATTATTCTCTCCCGCCTTTATTTTCTTTCTCGATAAGTAACTTTTAGGTTTACAGAAGAGTTAAAAAAAGTCTTTTATTAGTCAAGTTCCTTGTTACTAAACCAGGAAATGGATAAATCGAAAAATGTTACTGTTAAAGTTCTATTATTTTCTTTTAATTTCATGTTCATAGATTTTCTCTATATATTTTTATTTACCTTTTCTTTATCTTTCGCGTATAAAAAAAAAAACGTTTGGATGTATTATGAGTTGTAACGACAACATAAAATATTTTGTTTTATTTCAAATTATAAGATGTTCACACTCCTGCGGAATGATTAAGAAAAAAACATTAAGTATACTCGCGATTCAAACTTCCCTGTAACTGAATAACCAAATTTGGATTTAAAATGAAAAAGCTTAGAAGAGAAAGGTATAGCATCTTATATATTAAATTACCAAATAAACTAATAAACGTTATATACTAAATTACCAAATAAATTAATAATCGATACATATTAAATAACCAAATAACAAACTATAAAAGATATATACTAAATTATCAAATAAGAAACTAATAAACAGCAGACGAGAAATATCAGAAAAACTAAGGTATAATGCTTGTATCGTGAATATTAATAAAACTTGCAGTACACGTACCAAGATCCACAGAGCTGTAAAATCTCTTTTCCGGTTTGCCAGTGTGACAAAGGTCTAGGTGTAAAAAAAAAACCCTGTCACATCAATAGAATATCTAAGCTAGGGTTTGCTAATAGAGGAAGAAACACCAAAGACAATTGTGGAAACCATCGGTGGAAATCAAATTTATGGAGGACAGACAGCCAGGCAGAATGTCATTCGTCGAAGGTCTGGATCACATTTACAAAGCTGGGTTAAGGAAACTAACACTTTGAGCCATTTATTGTAGAAAATGAAGATCACCGAAGGAGAAAATGTCTCAGCAGCGATAGAATAAAAGATCTAAACAAAGTAACACATAAAATGTTTTATTATTGATGCAGAATTGGGTAACATCGATTTATAGTAATATATTACCAAAAAAATCATCAAAGAGACCTAATTTCATATGTTTGAAATAATTACTTCCGAAACTCAAAATCGACAGCTCTCCGCTTATCAGATGCTGTTATATTTGGTCTGAATTTTTGCAGGAAAAACTCTATCATCACTGGTCTTAATTTTTGCGGGAAGACAAAAACCTGGTCTGTACATAAAAATGTTGTTATTGCTACATGCTGATATGTAACAAAGAGTTTTTAGGGCATCCCCATGCAATAAGAGCCTTCGTATGTTTTTTCTACGTAAAATTAAGTATTTATATTATTATGAAACAGCCTGTAGTAACAGCTTCATGCGTTGTCAACTTAAATGTACCCCTGTTATGAATAAAAACCAAGAATAATAATAAAAAAAAAGCTTGAAACCACCAAACTTCATGATGAAAATACATGATTATAATGAAAGTAAAAAACCGTACCAAAAAGTGAAAACGCTCAAAAGAAAATTAATAACAAATAAAGAAATAGAAAATATCTGGACAATACCGAGCCAAATATTGAAAAGGTCCAAAGACAACAGACAATAGTATAATAATAATAATAATAATAATAATAATAATAATAATAATAATAATAATAAAAACATAGGAGTTTGTGTCCATACAGCAAATAAGAAGAGTGAAGCTACACAAAATAAATAAATGAATAAAAAAAACAGCTGAAGTACGACTAAACCAGCCCAAAGACGCACAAGGGAAGCGGAAAAAGCAAAGAAAAGAAAATGGTCTGGGACCAACGAAACAGCAGCGTGGTAATGAGACAAGCTAATTAGGGAATTGCACATCCATGTCCATTGCGTACGCATTAGGATATGGAGTGTTCCCTGGAATGTGCCTTCATTTATCTGCAGCAAATGTAATGGGCCTTTTTATATTCGTTATTTTCTCTCTCTCCCAAGCTACAGAACTTTGTACCTAAGACGGAACTAATGGCGTGTCTTCGAATACCGGTTTTGCGTTGATTGATGACAAAGAATTTACTTTACTTCGTCGTTTGCTCGCAAAGACCGGGTAGGATTTTCCCTTAATTATCCCTCATTTACGCTGTAGTTATCATTATCATTTTTTAGTAGTTCTGGTTGATAACCTGTGTCCGTATAACTTGAGCGATGCAACAGAATTTGGAATTATTAGTCTAAAAGTGTTCGTACCATCTGTACTGTTTTCCATTCTGATATTCAACTGCTTGCTGCATCTACAAATTTGATACAATTGTCCGTATCATTCTAAATGTCTTTTGCTCTTATAAATAAAATTACATTCTCTTAAGAATACTTAAAACCCGTTGGGGGTAGTGCCGTCAGTGCAATGTTGGCATTACTAAAGGTCTTTGACAAGCGTCCCTTCGGCCCCTAACTGCACTGCTTTCATTCCTTTTAATATACCTCCCTTCATATTCTCTTTATTCCATCTTACTATCCACCTCTCCTAACAATTGTTTCATAGTGCAACTGCGAGGTTTTCCTCCTGTAACACCTTTCAAACATTTTACTGTCAATTTCCGTTTCAGCGCTGAATGGCCTTAGTTGCCTCAGTGCCTGGGATAATGCCAACTAAAAATACTTAAAATGATATTTGGTTCGCAAATAATCAGAAGTGAAAACCATGGATAAGGGGTACAGCGTTTGCCTCCTGTTTTCTGATCCGTGGGACCTACACCCCATTAGTCACCTAACTGTAAATGGGTACCAAAGTCTGCTGGGATTGAATAAAAAAAAATGGCAGAGGGCTAGCAACCCCACTCCTAACGCCACCCAGGAAAAATCAGAAGGCTGTACTCGTCAGGTACCGCCCTTCCAAAAAAGAGAAAACGCGTATGGTAAAAATGTATATATATATATATATATATATATATATATATTATATATATATATATATATATATATAACTCTATATATATATATATATATATATATATATATATTATATATATACATATATACTATATATGTTTGTTTTTAAGCGAGGGTTTGTATATATTATATCTATACACATATATTTATATATATACATATATTATATATAGTAGAGGAGATAGATAGATAGATGAAACACCTACTTATTATGCTATAAACTGTGCACAGCCAATTAGCTTCAGTATCAACATTCACATTATGCGACAAACTTTTCAGAAAATCCAACAACAATTATTCTCGGATCCGTAACTTTCATGTTATTTTTCTCCTCTGATCAAATGAAAGCAAAAACAATTAGACGAATACAACACAGAGGGCGAAGGGGGTGTGGTCGGGAGTGGGTGGGGGTGGGTGAATAGCGGAATGACGCATCAAATAAAAAAATGAGCGGAATGACGCGATCTATTAGAACAATTATTATCTCGGCTGCTTTGGTCGGATACACATAACCGAAACCAGAAATTACGACAACACCTTAAGGGACTCGCGACCACGGTTTGAGAGAGAGAAGCGGACGCGCTACTAGTCATGCAAATATGCTCGGATTTTAAGCGCTCTTAACTATTCCTAGTGGTTTTTGCTGTTAGATTAAGGCGAGAAAAACCCGCTGGGTAGTGGATGGAAAAGGAGAAAAATAACACAGAATCAGCAACGACCTAAAGCTTTCTTCTTCTTCTTTTAGAGCAGTGTGCATGTACGTAATCCAGCAAGTCTTGATTGGTAGAAAATATTTTTCCAAACACTTTTAAAATTTTTCTAAAAACAATTTTTATTAATTCTCTTGGTTTTATATTATTATCTTACTTTTTATTCCGCTTTAATAACATATTGTAGGGAAATCTTTTTCTTCAATTTATTGAAGTTTGGTTTTCTCGCAAATGAATTTGTCGGCTCTTTAAAAAAAATGGTAATGCAAGCTTCGTTTCATTGGCCAAAAATGAGTTCAAAAACCACAAAGATAACACCATATACTTATAATTGTCTATTTATCAGGTAAATGTAACGGCAATACGAATAAGTCTGCATAATTCCAAGTAGATATACCTGAACATAACCGGTTATTTTTGTCATTTTAATGAAATTCAATTTAACTTAACCCCTCCTTTTCTAAACTTAATTTGGCAGCTATACAATATTGCCAGTAATCTATTAATTTTGCTCAAAATCAGTAACTTACCCTTATTCCAGTATACGTGTATGCATATTTTCTCATAAATATGCACAATAACCTCTTTGTTACATTTACCCCGAGCAAGACAACACGCAAACATACTACTATATATATTATATATATATATATATATATATATATATATATATATATATTATATATATATATATATACATATATATATATATATATATATATATATATATATATATATATCTATATATCTGCAATTATTTTATCCGTTACGTCTTTCTATTTTTTTTTAACTAATGTGGTGTAAGTCGTCAGATTTTCGGTATTAGGGATGAAAATCCTTGCCACAACTACAACTTCATTCAAAATTCTAATGAAATAAGATAAAAAACCTGGACTTTGTGTGTCCAGTCCCAAATTACTTGATGATGAAAATGCTGAAAATGTTTAACGAATTACCATAGTAATGTTCCTCCAGTCCATGTAAAGTCATTCGCTTATTCTCCATACCGAAAATGATCGTAAGTCAATGGAAATCTTGCGAGTTGCTACCTCAAATTATTGACAGCACAGTGAAGTTACTTAATGGCTTATTTAACTTGCATAAACCTCTTTCATAATGTAATGATAAAGTGTACTTATTTTCTTACGAACCTTGGCGCCCTCAAGATAAGCGTTTTACTTAGCCACTTCTGTTAGAGTAAGGCTGGCTTAAGCCATTTTTGAGCCGGGCTTCCATGCAGATTTTGATTGGCATAATTATGTGACCTTGATTTTAAGTTGATAGTGATGTGTGCATATGAATTTTTAATCCTATTTTAAGCTTATGATTCACAGAAAAATTTACAGAAACAGATGCACCGCTTTCTGGTCATACTTTCGAATTAATTATATGGTATAAACTGATCCTAAACCGATGTTGCTTTTAATCTTCAATGGGATTACAGCCAAATCATACTTTATCATTCTCGGATGTTTCGCCCTTACCATAGCATAATAATAAGTTTTTTTTTACACTACTTATACGTAAAGTCTTTTCCTTTAGTGATGCCAATATTGCATCACTATGGAGGGAGAAGCGTAGTTCTTATGTGCCATTATTCAAAAATTAATTTGTCTCTGTCTTAACCATAAAAAGACTGACCTTCAATTAAACAAAAGAAAAAAGATGAAATCGTCGTATATGTTTTCGCTCATCTTTCAGTATATTCCATATGACGGTACTCTTAGCAAAAGCAGACTGAATATTCACCATTCTCATGGATGAATGATCCAGTACTTAAGTTGAAGTACCAACAATTCGCGATTGTCATCAATTTCATGACTTGTCTCACATAAATTTTAAAATGACAAAAATGGTGAAAAATATCAAAATACCCTGAACAGACATTCAATGAAAGGAGACATACGGCTCACCCGAATAAATAAGAGCTGATATTAGTGCCAGGTAAACTTAAAGAAGCTAGACAACTAGGTGAAAAGGGTCATAATGAGAAGTGAAAGGCTGAATAATATTAACTTTAGGTGGTATTCCTCTACTGAGTGAGAAGGGTCACAAACGATTGTCTACTTTCATGGAAAATACTGACATGTAAATTTACACGGTTAAACAAACTAGAATAATCTATTCTACGCAGTCACTTTATGGCAAAAATATCTGATACAGACAAATAACTACCGCGCTTTGCCAACTCGTCTTCATAAAATGCCATTCGCACGCGAATACGGTAGCTTTGATGCTACGAAACAAACCGCCCTTCAATTCCAATTGATATCTACACTATTAATTTTGTTTAAAGAGCCAACGCTATATCTCAACTGTGCATTCTAAATATTGCTTACCCACGTCCGGGGATCGCTTTGGAGAACGAGGTTCCTCGAACACCAACGTTGATTATTATTGGCGAAAGGGACTCTTGATGTGGCATCGCAGATTTACAATTCCGCCAAATATCTTTCACATCACATCTCCTACTCGTTGTGGCTGCTGATCATGATTTGGCTTTCGAAGTCGTGTACTTTCTAACTACTATTACATCTTTGTTAATAACTTATATATTTGCTGTTAATGTATGGGGCTTCTGTTGGTAGGTAGGTTTGACTAGACAGGCTCTATGCCAGCAAGGGCCTTTGCCCTAAGGCATATGCGGTAAGGTGAGGAAGGATGCAAGTGGGGTGGTGTGAATATCGATGCAATGTCTAGAAACTTAGAATCTGGTGATTATCCTCGTCTTTGGAAAGATATCCAGTCTTTAAATCCCAAAACTAAAAAGCTATCACAGAGAGTAGGGGAAGCAGTCGGAGACGAAGCTATTGCAAGTATGTGGGGCGATCACTTCAACAATATCCTGAATTGCATAAATGATCAAGATTCCCGAAGGGATGTAGATAACCTCCTTACTGACAACATTCAATTTCATTTTGCAGACCGTATTACGCCAGGTAACATCAGCGATGCCATAAACAGCCTACCTAATAATAAATCGCCCGGCTGTGATGGTCTTCCTGCAGAGGCCTCAAACTCTGCCATCCGATAATTTACATTTTTGCTAGCTGCCCTATTCAATGCGTGCATAATTCACCGGGTTTCTTCCAGACTCCCTACTCTTAGTTCACTTGATACCATTAATCAAACAAGCTAAAGGATGCAGCTGACCCTGGCAACTACCGGCCGATTGCAATCACAACGATCGCATCGAAGATACTTGAGTCTGTTCTTCTAGTTAGACTTCTCCCCTTTCTACACACCACTGACAACCAGTTCGGGTTTAAAGCAAACCACTCAACCGACACCTGCATCTACATACTGAAAGAATTGCTTAATTACTACCTATCATCAGCCTCTCCTATTTTCCTTTGTTTTGTAGATGTGAGAAAAGCATTTGACAGAGTAAACTACCTGAAGCTCTTCCTGAAGCTGCATAAAAGGGGCACACCCCTGTACCTAATTGGCATTTTACACTGCTGGTTCTCCACACAGCAATTCTGTGTCAAATGGGGTAACGTGTTATCTTACACCTTCGGCTCCCTAAACGGGCTCCGGCAAGGGGGCATTCTCTCTCCTTACCTGTTTAATACGTACACAGATGACTTGAATGTCAAACTGAACTCGCTCCCAACGGATGCACCGTCAATGAAACAACTATAACAACCTCTGTTACGCCGACGATATGGTTCTGATTTCCCCATCAGTGCAAGGTCTCCAACGACTCATCGACACCTGCCGCCAATATGCAGAGGAATTTGATATAATCTACAACGAAACCAAGACCCAGTGCATGTCGCTGCTCCCGAGATCGCTTAAGCATATTGCAGAACCTCAAATTTTCCTCGGAAACCATCGGCTGGAATTTGTGCACGAATTTCCGTATTTGGGTCACATTATCACCGACGACCTAAAAGATACGGCAGACATTGAACAGAGGCGTCGTAAACTATGTGCAGCTGGCAACATGATTGCAAGGAGGTTTGCCTTCTGTCACCGAGACGTGAAACTGCTGCTATTCCGCTCGTACTGCTACAGTATCTATGGGTGTTCCCTCTGGACGAACTATACCCGAGAAACCATGAGTAGCGCATCACTGTTGTGCACAATGACATTCTGAGACGCCTCACAAACACTCCCCGCTACCACTCCGCCACACAGATGTTCATTGAAAACCACCTGGACAATTTAAAAAATCATTGTTAGGCGAACAATGTCCAGTCTGGTAACCCGAGTGAGAAACAGCAGCAACTCGCTCATACAAAGCATCCTAAGGAGTGAAGCAAGAAGAATATCTAAATTGTGGGAAAGAAGATGGGAAAATGAGGCCTTTGTCCCCTAAAGGACTTAATCTCTGTATTGGCAAGATGTCATCTGCAGTTTTTGTCATTATTACATTTGTTGCTGATATTTTAATTTTTCATTATTACTGTGATACCTATCAAGTTAAAGTTTTATTTACATTTAATTTATGTATTAAGCCCTCTGGACCTGACTACTGTAATCCACCTAAGGTCTCTAGTTGAAATTTGAGTTATATAATAGTGCACCAACTGTTATTACTCGCAATGCATTTTTTTTTTCTCACCAATATTATTACTGTTATTACCAGTATGATGATTTACTAGCTTTTATGCTACCTTCAGCTATATTATGGATAAGTGCCGATTATTCATTTTCTTTTTCTATTTTATCATATCTCATGTATCTAGATTGTGTATGTTACTGTCTGTATCTTGTATACTCAATGTATATGGCCCCGAGCTGAAATAAAACATATATTATTATTATTATTATTATTATTATTATTATTATATCAGGATTCTATGTACCGAAAGAGACTGCTTATATTTCGGAGGAATTTGTATGGCGTTAAGTCAAAGTCTTTGACATTATCCTAATAATAACAATAATAATAATAATAGTAGCCATGAAATAGCAAATCGGAGTATATAAAGTAGTCGAATTCGATCTGGATAGCTTCATCAGTATAGTGCTTCGTCCGTCTATCCGTCTATCTCAACTTACATATGTACCTAATTTTGATGCCATATACCCCTTTCCCCCTTTTGACTGAGGTGACGCAAGAAAGAGCAGCTTTCTGGTTCCTCAGCAAGTCTTAAAGGATGAAACTGCTAGTCCTAAAACCGTTTTCCATGTCTCAGCGGATGCGGTACCCCATTCACAACTGGGTTAAGCTTACGAGCAACGGTCTCATAGCGAATTGTCCCAGTAACCGTAGGCCTGGGCATTGTACAACTCAGCAACGGGGTCATATATATATACACACATATATATACTATATATATATATATATATATATATATATAATATATATATATATATATACATTTACATTTACTACTCTGCAATACACCATTTGTATCTATACATATTTCTGCGCGTTTATTTGTAGTATTGACACAACTGTGATTAATATCTAATTGGATAAGACTGACACACAATAGTTTATCGTTGATTTCCACTTGCATCAATAAAAGTAATTATGCATACTGCGACATTATGACAGAGAAATTGGCTCATGGTCGCTGAGCAGATTAAAAGAGCTTAGTCGTTTCTAAAATAACTAGGAGAGCAACTTAATCTCCAACCACAAGACGTGACAGCGTATAACCTCAATGAATGACATCCCTTTTTAAAATCATTAAATTACGTTCAATTATCGGTCCTCGTGAATTATTTAATTACAGCATCGTTACTGAGCCTTTTCCCGTCGGAGGAAGGAAGGAAGGTTCCTCGTCATCTTTTCATTTATGCAAACTAGCTTGAAAAAATGAACGTCTTGCTCGAGGTGATTAGGACGGAAGGCTCGCTGACGTAACGTCCATCACGAGCAGAGAGGAATTATGGGCGTCTGTTGGCAAGATAGTTTTCAATCATTGAGGTTAGATGGATGGCCCACTGATAATCTCTCTCCCTCTCTCTCCCACTTTCTACTACATGAAGTGAAAGCATTTCCAGAGGCTCTTCCTTGATCATTTGAAAAAAGCTATTGCAGTATGAGTTGTTGATTCTACTACGATCGTTTTTAAAATTATGAGTCTTTGTTTCTTGTAGCAGAAGCCGATCAGAAGAGCGCTCTTATGCACCAGGCAAGACAGATGAACGCAAATAAGTAAATAAATGACGGAAGAGATCAGTACTAAATCAAAATATAAAGAAATAAACTGCAAAAGTAGAAAAGCATTAAATTACAGAAGTAATTAATACATTAATAAGTAAATAAAAATTAGAAAATAAATGTTACCCAGACATTAATAAAAACATCAATAAATAACGAACGGAATAACTAAATGAATGAATAAATAAATCACGAGAAGGAGGAAAAAAGGAAAATACCTGGTACGTTCACTCTGAACCCCACGTCGAACTTCGGTTCCCCCTTTCATACCACCAGCCAAATTGCTTCATCCTACCCCTCCATGAACTCAAATCTTTTTAAGACCACTCTAACCCTACGCCATATTTAGGAAGTTTGTTTCAGGAAGTTAGTGCTCTTTTTTTTTTTTTTTTTTTGCAACATCAACAAATTTTCTTTCTTAGATGTATCTGTTAATTACTTTCACTGTGATATTGCAAAACGCGATCATAAAATAATATTAACTAGAAATTGCCACAAGATACTTTGTCTTCTTCTTATATTATAAGTAAACACATACTAAGTCAACTAAAGACGAATATGAACAACGATCTTCATTTGATCTATTTAGCTGGCTTTAACGTAATTACTTTGTAAGAAATCGCCAGCTAAAAATAACCAGATCAGGACTGCTCCCACTCCCCTCATCTCTCTCTCTCTCTCTCTCTCTCTCTCTCTCTCTCTCTCTCTCTCTCCGATTTCATTGTACCACTTTCTCTCCACGACCCCTCTTCCCTCCTCCATCCCTACTCCCTCCCTCGCTCTCACCCAAGCCCCGTCCCCTGCATCCCCAGCGCCCAACGCTATCCATGTGACCCAGAACGACCCCTTAATAATGTAATTGTCCCAGCTTGATGGCGATACAACGGCGCTCGTCGATAATCCCCTCAATATGTCGGCGGTCAAGATTAGCCCAAAATTCTGCCCCACACGAACTCTGATGATGTCATTGACGAGGACCCGTTTCGCAGAGGTCACCACAGCCTGATGGATGTCTTAATGAACCGAAGACTTTCACGAGGATATCGCTAAGAAATTATGTTCGCAAACCGTACTCTCTCTCTCTCTCTCTCTCTCTCTTGGAGCGGTTTTCTTATCAGATTCTCCGATCGCTGGTCCATCCGTGTAATGAGGTTATGTATACCCCTACTTCTATTTTTGTGTTGTTAGTGCGCATGTGCGACGTTGTGGTCAATAGTCTCCATCTTTTGTTTTGTTTTTGTTTTGTTCGTTATGTTCGTGACTGTGGTTCAGCCCGCTATCTCGATCAGCCTGGAGGGGCCTGTCCTGGAGTCATAAGTTGATTAGCTATAAAACACTGATTCTTATCTCTCTTTTGTCGCGATTTCTTTGTTTGGCTTACTCCACTTTTATTTTTCTGTTGGCTTATAATTGTTGTCGTTTATGTAAGTAGGCTATAATTATATTATCTATTTATATATATATATATATATTATATATATAATTATATATATATACATATATATATATATATATTATATATATATATATATATATATATAATACACCACGCACATCATATATAATATTATATATATATATATATATATAAAGATATTATATATATATATATAATATATATATATATTATAGATATATATATACCTCTATATAATGAAAGCTTTCCCGAATTCCCCCTGGGAAAAGATAGTACAGACTCCTCTTGTCTAGAAGTTTATTTTAGAATCAGCTTCGAGTTTTAACCAAACTTGCAAAGTAATCGTCGCGAACTGCTAACGGCGAATGCGGCCGCGTTGAGCAAACGGACCTTCTCTTTAATATTGCATCGTATCAATATCATAATGTTATCCGGCACAGTTGGGTTTACATTACGTAACACATGCGCGGATCTCGCGCTTGCCGCGGACCCAGTCGGAAAAAGATACTCGCAAGATCGGTCGATTTTCCTACATTCTGCTAATGGCACATTGGCTCTCCGGACGGTGTGGGTTGGTGCCCTCTTCCGCGAGGCACTCGATAAAATCGCAGATAGTTATCGAGGTGTGACGGTGATTACACAGCGCAGTGGTGGTGGCTTCGGTAATATTGTCCTCATTGACTCAGCATTATTAAAATCGGGAATTAGGGAGGAAAGGCCAAAGTGCCTTGAGGAAGACTTCCCCCGCAACCCGCCCCACGGAAATAGAAACCCTAGGGAAGACCCCTCGCGGAAGAGACTTTGTGTGATTGCGCAGGAAGACGTAGTTTCGACAGATAAAGGAAAAGATAAGGTAGGGAATTTTAAATGCCCAAATTAAAATAATGGCCTTTAGTGAACGTTCCTGATGTTTATGCATTGTTCTAAATAATAACAGTTGTCAGAGGGGTTCAGGGCATTCGGTAACACGCGATAATTCCCCCGATGTATTTGACAAAAGGAATTATAATTGAGTCATTGTCATTTACTGTATATCAGTTGCAATTTATACGAGAATCACTGTTGGACTGAATAGATAGCTAGATATATAGATAGACAGACTTACAGACAGACGGACAGACAGATGTCATTCATTTCGACATGATAGCCAAACAGAAACAATATACGAGTTATACACAGACAGACCAAAGTAGGCCTACGTCCTTCAGTTAGACTATAACTTAACTTCATTTCGTTCTATTCCTAGACACAGACATCCATTCGCTTTGGGATCATTCATAAATAATAATTTTCGTGAACATTTTGCAGACGGTATCAATAGCCCGAAAATAGAATTTCAGAAAGTATGTATTTCCTTGAGACGAATATCAAGTCATCCTTTTACTTAATTCAGTAAACAGAATTAGCGAGAAATACATCAAATCAAGTATTCTGCATTTGGATTTAATTAGTGTCAGTAACATCGTTTAAGAAAAAAAGGCGTTTTATTGCATCGTTTCATGCAAAACAACAAAGTCCCTATACAAGGAAATCAAAACAGAACACCGATGCGCACCCAAGAAAACGTGCGTTGAAGCCGCTTGTAGACCAAATAACATCAATTGTGATCGAACAGCGAGCAAAGATGATGAACTAGAAGAGGAGGTGGAGGAGGAAGCAGAAGAGCAGCATCAACATTGGCGCTACGCAGACCTGGATGTCGCCACTAATGACTATCTTAAACAATTCACAACACACAAAATCCCTCTTAGCTTTCGATGTCGGTGTCAGGGCGCTAGATGAGGTAGCTGTCAGATTCCTGTTGCGATGTGGTCAGGTAATCTGGGCAGACTGTTTAAAATTGTAACGGCTGAAATGTGCTATTATGTACCGGTGCAATTTTAATGCCCGTTGATCGCTGCTCTTAGACAATCTCCAAATGAAGAGGGGATGATGGCGGAGGCAGGGGAGTTATGTCCATCACATACACGCGTATGTGCTTGCATGCGATTATGAAGAAATGTTGCATATGACTATACACAGATTGACAGTACACGTGTATTCCACAGAAAAAAAATATCTATCAAGGTGAAGAACAATGTGGATGACTATGGCTCTCCACTTATATATCTACAATATATATATATATATATATATATATATATATATATATATATATATATATATATATATATATATATATATTATATATATGTATTGGTAATAGGGACTCCGTAGTTAGGTCGTTTTCCTCACCATTGATAAGTCCTGTGTTCGATTCCAGAGCGAGAAAAAAAAAGAGGAAAAGAGAGAAATGAGGGTACAGTGAATTCGATACTAATCGGTTATATGTATATGTGACTAAATATCTGAAAATACAAAACCGTCATCTAAGAAATTAGTGACAAAGCTAGCGATGAACTTGTGCAAAAGAAATGCCAGTCGGGTATAACGATAAGGAGTCGGGGCAAAAGAACAGATTCTAGATAAGTAACAATGGGGTAGACCCATTTGTTCGACCACAGTTCCTGTAGACCTAAGGGATTAATGCTGATTGTGTTCGGAGTTACACAATGTTGTTTTTTAATATCTTTTTAATATTCTGCCGAGGTCAGCAGGAAACCGAATAAAAAAGGGTGAGTGGTTATTTCAGGTTACGGCTGGCTTATACCTGCACGGGCTCTTGCCATAAGTGCGGCAAGTTTAGGAAAAGGATAGGACTGAGTGAGCAGTTTTGAAAAAGATTATGAGACCTGGTGTGGGCCTCCGGACTCCCCAACCAGCGAAGCCCAGATGTGAAGCGTGAGGTAAGAGGTGTAGAAATGGAGCTGTCAAAAAGACGCAATATTTCTTGGTTATAACAAAAGAAAGACCAGAGGTCCAAAGCTTTGTGAGATTATAAAATATAGTTTTAACATTACATTTGAAGAAATACACACATTGAAACACTACTTTAGAAAAATATATTGAAAAGAAGCAAAAAAATATTCTATAACCTTATCCCTAGATACATACAATTCGATAAAACAAAGGTATATTATATTTTTACAGCCAAAAAAATTTTTTAAGTAAAGAGCAAAAAGTACTAAACACGAAATAACGCCATGCAAAGTGTATCAGAAAAAGCCTCTCTTATGAAGACTGACCGCGACACTCACGGTGATTTATTCAGGAGGGGTTAAAGATAACTGAATCTACTGTAATTAAGGAAACAAGATTCAATTGAAAAACATTTATAAGCTTTTAGCGTTTCCCCTCATCTCTTATTCACGGCCGCGAAGCGTAAAAACGGGCGATGCGCTACGCAGCTTTCATTAACAACTGAAAAATTCCCTGAAATCTAATAAGGTCTTTTGCATTCTGGCGTCCTGTAAATCATCGAAAGAAACGGCATTCTCCAATTTAATGTCAGGTAAACGTTTTGTCTGTCACTCTGGGTGACGACGGCGTGACTATTTTACAATGTTGAACAATTCTTCTTTAATGGTCTTGTCATTCTTGGACAAAAAATGATTTGTTAGAAATATGATATGCATAGGATAAATAAGGAAATAACGTGAAGCATAATGCAGTACAAAAGAAATGCCTATGCATGTGTAAGAGTCATTTTCAACTGTTCAGTTATATCAAGGAATCCTACAAGGTGTACATTCATTGGAGTGATACTATGTATATAATATGTGTGTGTGTGTATGTGTGTGTAATTTTTATCAATGTTTCCTTACAGTACAATGAAGCTTTTGGAAAAAAAAAAAGAAGTTACATACAATGTGGAGATCACTCACGGTTTTATCCTTCATTCCGTTATTATCATTATTATTGTATTATTATTTCCCTGCTCACCAATCCCTGCCATAAATATTCCTTCCCTCAATCTCTCTCCCCAACTTTTCCCCTCACAGCACCACCGGAGTGAATCATGTGATCAATATGCGGGATAATGATGAGGGCTGTCCTTACCACTTAACTTGGCTCTCTCTCTCTCACCTCTCATCTCTCTCTCTCGGTCTCTATCTCTCTCTATATATATATATATAGTATATATATCTTTTTATATAATATATATTATATATATATTATATATATATATATATATTTTTTTTTCTCTCTGCATTTCAAATGCTGCAGATTTAGAAAAAAAAAAAGTGCTATATTTAGTCATTCAGACGTCCGATTTTTGAATTTGCATTTTGTTATACTTTTAGCTTTTTTCTATCGGGACACTCTCTCTCCTCTCTCTCTCTCTCTCTCTCTTACACACACACACACACACACACATTCGGTGATATTAATGGTGTTGCATCAATAAATGGAATCAATTTTGTCCATTTACGTGTTTTTGACATAATATCCTTCCTGTTCTTTTCCAACTGTCCTATACTAACGTTTTTATGATACACAGAAATGACGGCAAATACCCAAAGAAAGGAGAGTAAAACTCTTCAGAAAATTTTTGCCAGTAATAAGGTGCTAATGATCTATAAACTAAATTGGGGCTGGAAGTTTACAGAATTCTGATGCATTTATATATAAAATTGGAATGGAATTTGAATATAAAATTTAAGCCAAAGGCCAAGCGCTGAGACCCATGAGGTCATTCAGCTCTGAGGGACGCTGCAAAGAATGACTACAGTGCAACGCGTGAAGAGCACTGACTGCACTAGGACTCCTATGAAGTACTATGGGAAAATAACCAAAAACAATCGGGTACCTATAACTTGTAACCTACAACAATTTGATTCTAATATCCAGCAGAAGTTGGGTACTCAGATCTTTAGGAAATCTTGTCTAAATAAATCAGAGAAATTTTATCCTTAACAATACTGACTCTAGATAATAAGAGCCTACAGTGTTAGCTGATAATAGCCCATAACAATATATTGGTAACAAAGAACAGATATTAATCAGTTATGATTTACACAATATGATTACCAATAACCTTAATGAATCAGGTGTCACAATGTATAGGTATTGACTACAGTAAACAGACCTCCAAATACCTTATTCAGTGCATGCTCTTGCGCTCGTTTGTGTGTGCGTGTGTTCATGGCCGACATGAAACTCAAAGCATCTTGATTAGATTTAAATATAATTTCTTTGAATTTCTATATATTTTGAAATTTTGTTTGATTCTGTCTGCGCGTCACTCTCTCTCTCTCTCTCTCTATTCTATGTCATTTTCTTCTTTCTCCCCTTTTTCGGCGCATTTCCCCTCATTCTCCCAGTGCCCTACCAGATCCACAGGACCACTCCGCCTCCCTCTCCCCTACTCCCGCCCACCGAGCATTATCTGAACCTTACTCCAATCCACATATCACTCCATCTGCTCCCTTGGAATTCGACTCCACGTAGTAGGATCCCTTGGTTGCCCTCCTTGCTATTCCTTTGTCGTCTTGTTTGTCTTCTCGATTAGGTTTCTTCTCTTCCTTTCTAGGTCTCCCTTACAGCTTTTATATCATTGCGTTGACCGTTTCTTGTCACTATCATTAATTCATATTATATTCTATTTCTGAAGAAAGGACTCCTTATCCATCTTGCAATTTATACACTATTCGAAAAGTTCGACCGATGTCAAATACACTCAAATGCAAATTAAAGTATCTTCTCTTCTGCCTCTTCAAACCCTCAAGTAGTTTTCAGTCATTTAGGCTATGGTTAAGCTTGCCAAGCAGTATTTAAAAGGAATTCCATTTTTATTGAGTTCCATCTCTTAATTTCAAAACATCAAGGAAAGTAACGCATACACTAGAATCCCTCTATACTCCTTTACAAACGCAAAAGCCTCTGGATCTTTGTAAAACCCATCATTTAATGCTGACTCGTAAAAAACAACATATTGATAAACGACTTCGATACGCCATCAAATGTTTACACGACATCCAGGTTCTTGAATCCCCATATTTTTTTGGAGCTCGCTGGATTTATGCTGGAGGTATTGTACGCAAGGGAATTCTGTTGATCGCTCTGGTTTTCAACCGACAGTATATTTTGGGAAAATTTATATCTATTTCCTTGCTGATTCACCAAGCCATATAACCGACTATCACCATCATCTGAATATAAAGAAATAGGAAATACGGGAGAAATGTCCATATTTCATATTCTGGCTTTAATTCAGTTATCTTTGACTCCCATAATCATGTTCGTTTCCAAATCTATAATTTCTTGAGGATTATGGCCCTGCTATTTTTCCCATTCACCTTCAGGTCTGGGATAAAATAAAAACATTCAAAAGAAAGGCGAAGAAATTACTCAAACCGTAAGCATCTTTTTCAATCTTCAGGCCTGAGATAACAAAACAAAAAAAAAAGGTGGGGGGGGGGGGGGGGGGGGGACATTTGAGTTTTTCGTGCCGTCGGCCTCTGTTTAATTGAACGCAGATTTTTTTGAGAAAGGACAGCACTCTCCACATTAGCTTTGAATGGGCCAGCTCTTGGTCTGGAGATAATGTACAAAAATGGGCAAGACAAATGTCGTTGTCTTATATCTCTCGTTTTCTACCATCTGTGACAGGTTAAATTACGATGTCCCAGTGTTGGGTTAGATTAAGAAAGGTCACTAGAGCTATGACCCCAACAAAGAAAATGAAAAGATTCTGATAAACAAAAAGATACGAAAGAAAATAACATGAGGGCTAAAAAGTGTATACGGTAAAGTGGGCATGTATCACTTAATTGTATACAGCTAATTCCACTGAGAACCTTGTAACAATAGAATAAAAATTACAAATAACTTTATAATACCTGACTGACACAGGGAGAAATAAAATCCAAAGTTATCTACTTCCAGTATACTATTTAAGTATAAATTAAAGCTAATTATTAAGCAGTAAACTCCCTTAATTTCACTTAAAAGCTTTAATGTGGGCAAAATACGATTATGCCTGCCTTCTTGTTTAGCTCTCATATCATTTTTTTATCAGAAGTTATTCATTTTATTTGCTGAGGTTAAAGCATAATTCCGTATCTTCATCAGAGGTAAAAATGTTCTTATTTGAACAATAACTTTATAAAAGGAATAGTATGAATCACTCTGATGGTTCAGCTATATCGTCTTTGGGGACTCAAAGGCGGAAGTTGCACAGGCTCTGAAGCTCCTTAACTTTCAAGACTGTATTCTAATCTTAATTATGTATGATAGTGCCAATAAACCATGGAGGATATTTCCACAACAACAACAACAACAACAACAACAACAATAATAATAATAATAATAATTAATAATCAATAATATAATATAATATAATAAAGACATTCTGGTAAAAGAATAATTTCCAAAAGTATCTCTTGTTTATTTTGTATATTTTATACATATATATATAAACTAACCACATCCACCTATCAATACTTAAAAACTACACTTTATCTAAACACCCCTACCACCAAAACTAAACACATCTTCCACGTTACTATAAACGCCCCCCCCTCCACTAAACCTAAATGCAGCCCCACTAAACCTAAACACACGCCAACCACAAAACCTATACACACCCTACTAAACCTCACGCAGCCCCACTTTACCTAAACTCACCCCCACAAAACCTTAACACACCCCTCACTTAAACTAAATGTAGCCCCCACTAAACTTAAACACGACGCCCACTGCTAAAGCTGAACATACCCTCCCCCAGGACCTGCACACACTTGCCACTAAACCTATATACACCTCACTAAACCCAAACAAACCCCCATTAAACCGAAACACACCCCCTGCTAAACACACATCACCCACTAAAACTAAGTGCACCCCAATTAAACCTAAATGCAACCCCAACTAAACCTAAACACGCCCCTACCAAATCTAAAACACATCGGCCATTAAACCTAAAACGCACTCTCACTAAATTAAAACAAAAACACAACCCCACCAAACCAAAAACACACTCTACCATTAAACCTAAACACCCCTCCCACCAAACATAAACACATTCTCCACTAATCATAAACACTCCTCCTAAACACACAAAAAACCACAAAACGTATACACACCCCTCACTAACCCTAAATGCACCCCCACTATACCTACTAAAACACCCTACTAAACATCAACACAACCCTCACTAAACCTCCTAAATGCACCCCTACTAAATTTAAACATATGCCCATAGCTCAAGCTAAACACACTCCTCACCAAACCTATACACCCCTTTCTAAACATATATACCACATGCTAACCTAAACAGATCCCCACTGAACCTAAACATATACGTCCACTATGTAAACACAGACCTTGATACAAAGTTATTAATCCACAGGAAAGAAAATCATTGTGAATATTTCTTTGGAGTCGAGTGCATGAAGTGTGGTATGACAAACCCGTAGATTTTACTTGCCCCATTAGTTACAAATGGGAAGGGGAAGGGGAAGGAGGCTTGGGTACGGGTTTGAAATTTACGAAAAAAAAAAACAAACAAACAAACTCGCTGAGGTCAAGTGAGGGCCTCATGTAAAATTTCGTCTTGACTGATCAAGTGTATAAAATATATATCTAAATATATATTTCCTATAACATTTTGTAAAAAGTTTATTGCTATTTTGGGTGATTGAGAAAATTTCTTTATGATCGCTAATTACCTTACATGGAGAAACATTCCTTGGAATTGGTAATTATCTCCCGTAGTTTACTTTTTAATTTCTTTGAATTGAATTTGTTTCCTTTAATTTTTTTGTTTGTTTTAATTTAATTCCGGTTTGTTAAATTAATGTTTGAGGCTTTATTTTTCCTAATATCACCGTAAATAAAAATTGTGCTAATTAACTGACCTCAACCTTCGTTGTGCAAACCAAAGTAAAGAGGAGTTAAAGATAACTACTAACTAACCTAATTTTCGAATATTTCCGAGCCAAACAACTCTAGGAGAAGCCTCGAAGTCACGGTCGGAAGAAAAAAGCAGTCCAAACACCAAAACCGTCAAGGAGTGAAGACTCTCTCGCCTCACCTTCCCTTTGGATATTTTATGATTTTATATTCCTCGTCGTAGTGCTGGACATTTCTTCAGGACAACACAACGATGGACTCATTGTGTTCAGTGCTATGAATACTGAGTGTAATACCATGAAGAATTAAATTAACTCTACACCTCGTCTGATGAATATGGAGGCGACCTCAGTGATGGCTATGGAATTATCATATCCATTCTCTATTTCATCCTATGAAGTCACTATAAGGTGGGTCATTGTATTGATTGGCACAATAGTAGTGGCATTTCTTGGTGACTTTTATCATCCTCAAGTCAAAAAATAAATAAAGCCTTGAGCACAGTAATTGAAAATCGCTCGTGAAACTAGGTTTGTTTTTTGTTTAATTAGGCTACTCTAATTAAAATTATCAATTGTCGACCATAAATTGCTTGTTTATTGAAATTCGGCTTTTAACATATTATTCGGAAGTGATGCCTTCATCACATATATTTAATTTGTTCACTAGGTCAAAATATGATTGAAATTGTTGGCTTTGATTTGCAATTTTAGAAATTAATATTAAATTGAGACTAGTTTTGGAGGTGAATTTAATTTGTTGATTCGCCTTATATATTGTGAAAAAAATTTTTAGTGTAGTCAAAAAATTATATATTTCATTTAAACAATTCTATACAAATTCTAGTTTCCAATTTGAATTGGGTGTTAAAGACTTATCTATCTTTTAGGGCTGGCTCAAGGTGGAGTGGAAAGCTTGGGACAGGAGTATATCTGCCAATGCTTTTAGGTTTGCTGACCAGAAGCAGTTACTACTCCAAGTGAACTAGCATCAACTGACAACCAACTACATATTAAAAATTTCTCAAAATGAATCTACAGATGTTAGTTTCTGTATTGTAAATAAATATTTTTTATAACACGGTCGTTTGTCCTAAGTGATTTTTTCTGCTCATGGCGACCGTGACAGGATTGAGGATGTTGGTTGTTAAGAATTGCTGCTGGTTCGCTTCCAAGCTAGTCAGACGAGGTGTAATTTAACTTTTATATTTCCTTGGTTAAATTTTAAGATTACGTATATTTCCATTACCGTTTTGACTTTATTTAGCTTTATATTCTTGCTGAAACTGGTACCAAGATGACTGAGTTATTGATTAAATCTCGAAAATATGTTAGAAAGTCAGTTACTGAAATATTTACAATAGAGGGCTCAGTTTTCATCATATAGTGATATTGAACGTTCTACACTGAAACTGAGGCTTGAAGAGCATTCACGAAATTATCTGACTTAGATTCTAAAATCAAACTTCAAAGTTTTCTACGGACTGTGATGAAGCTGCTTTGGAAGTTGAGCTTGATGCATGTGAACAGTACAAAACTAAAATTCAAGAGAGCATCTCTATTTTACAAAATTTACCTCAGGTTCGGCATCTGCCTATAGATAATCAGTCACATCAGTCCTTGTTAAAGAGTCCTCATGCTCCTTTACCAACCTTCAATAGTACTGAAGGTGAAGATCTTGGGAAGTTTTTTGTAGAATTTGAACAAACCCTTTCAAAGTTTAAGTTCCCAGAATATGATAAGTTATTGTTGTTAAAACAACAGGTAAAGGGAAGAGCTCTCACATTAATTAACACTTTGGATGTTCAAAGTCAGAGTTATGCTGATGCAAAAGCTTTGTTAGAGAAGGCTTTAGGCTCAAGAGAAATTCAAATTTTTAATACCATAAAGCAAATCTCTCAATAAAACTTTCAGATGATGAGATCCTTTTGAAATATATCGGGAAAGTAAGCAATTTAGTAGCAAGCGTTAAGACCTTAAATATTGATGTTGACATGTTTCTTCAGTTCTTCTTCTGGAATGGCTTAAATGAGAAAATGTAAGAAATGTCATATGACTGCCATAACTAACAAAATTAGGCCATCTCTTGCAGAAATTAGGGATAATTTCTTTGATGCTAGTGAGAGATATTTACAAGGTAAAAAAGGTAAGAAAGTAGAGAAACAAAAGTCTGACACTACTAGCTTGGCTGCCAAGGTTTCTTTTGACTCTAAAGTAGGTAAACTGCAGCATTTGCAGTAAATTAGGCAAAGACCCCAGCCATTTTTTGAGTAAAATGTCCTAACTTTGTATCCAGCAAAGATAAAAGAAAAAAATTGGAGGAATTGGGTGCTTGCTCAAAGTGTGGCTATCCAAGTCACATATTATCAGAATGCAGATTCAGATTTAATTCCAGATGTAAAAGCTGCAAAGGCTGGCATATGTCATTTTTGTGTCCCGATGAAAAAGGTGCTACCAGTATTAAAGAAAAGAATCCAAATTCCGAAAAGAAAAAAGAAAGTAAAGCCAGTAACAGTACAGATAGAGTTAGAAACTCTGAGAGTGGTAATGGAGGTGTAGCTGGTAGTTCAAGCAGTAGTGTTGCTGCTATAACTGAAGTTTTAAATTGTGAGGTTGAGGGATATACAATTTTGCCAACTTTTAATATTTCAATTAAAGGTACCAATCTCAGGGTCCTTAAAGACACTGGATGTCAAGCAAATTACATTGAAGAAAATTTGGCTCAAGATTTAAATTTGAAAGTTTTAAATAATGCAGTTTCTTTAACCATTAATGGTATTAATTCCTCTAAGAGTTATAAGACTAAACAAGTTGAAATTGAGTTGCCAATTGGTAGCAATAGTTACATTGTATGTGCATTTTGTCTTCCCTCAATTGATGTTTCATTGCAGTTACCTGGGCTAAATGAAGTAGTCAGTGGGTTTGTTTTCAAGGGGATACAAGCTAGCAGTCGGGGATTGTTAAATTCTACAGATAGGCATAGACAATATTAAATTTATATTAGGGTCACAGTCCTTGCATTGTATCCCTGAAAAGGATATAGTATTTGGGAAATCAAATGACTCCATTTATTATGATACATGCTTGGGTATATTACTAAGGGAGACATAAATAAATTAAAGAGCAATTTAAGATTCTTGAAGCCTTGTTTGCTTCCATGAAGTCAAATATGCAACATATGTTAAAAGCTGTAAATGTACTTCCAACAGGAACTAAAGAAAACGTTTCAGAATCTTCAGCTTTAAATGACTTGGAGACTTCTAATACATATGAGTTGTTTGATGATGATGGTCAGATAATAGAATCTGAGTTGAATAGGGCTACAAATGAATGCTTAGAACTCTCTTGTAAATATTATGTTGGGGAAGACAGAGGTCAATATCATGAAGATAATGTAGAACTGAATGACAGGCTTATAGAGTATGCTTTAGAAGAGAAACCCATAGGACTGATGATGGAAGATTGTGTATCCCCGCCACTGTTATGGAACCCAAAAGTTAGTCATCTACTAGCCGCAACTACAAATTAGCCAAATCAGTGTTGAAAAACCCTTACATCTAAATTAGAAAAAATTACCTGATAAGTTAGCCTTAGTAAATGCACCTTTAAGACTCAGGAGACATTAGGCATCATAGAAAGAATTGATAATCTTGAGGATTTTATGGATACTCATCCTGAGCATAGTTTCATGCCTTTCATGGGGGTCTTTAAACCAGAGAGGGACACCACTAAATGCCGTGTAGTTTTTCTTTCTAATTTGTATGAAAAAAGTTCTAAATCCCCAACTGCAGTTAGTCACAACATGGCAATATTTCCTGGGCTTCATTAAACCAAAGTTAGCCTCCGCTCTCCTACAGTTAAGATTTGGTAAGTTTTTATTATGCTTTGATCTTGAAAGCATTTCAATCAAATTGCTTTGACAGAAAATGATCAAAATAGACTACTGTTTCTTTGGTATAGAAATATTGAGAAAGCAGATTATTCATTGAGTAGGGTATAAATGTTCTAGGTTGAGTTCGGATTAAGATGTGTAGTCCCACAATTCTCATGTTGGCCCTCTTTAAAATTTTGATATTGGATGAAGCGCTGGACTCCAAAATAAACAGGATGAAGTCTCTTGTATATCAACTAATATATAGGACAATGGGGCATACATACAGATGAAGAAGCTGATCTTAAGTGGGCATATTCTGTGCTTCCTGATATATTCAAAACTTATAGATTTAACTTGCAACAGTTTGCAACAAATTGTTCATCTCTACAAGAGAATATGATGATGATTTGATAAAGTGACCTCTGACCCTATTAAACTGCTAGGTCTTCAGTGCATCGTTCCACTGATAAGATTTCTACCAAGGCAATCATTTTCTAGATATTTCAGCAAACACTAAGAGACTTATTTTGAAGTCTATGCTAGCCATTTGATGTGCACAGTTTTAATGCTCCCCTTCTAAACAGAGCAAAGCTATTTTTGCACGATTTGCAAGTTCGAGAAATTTGGGATGGGATTGATACCTTGACAGACTCTCAAGTAAGGGAGTGGCGTTGTATTGCCAGCAGGCAAACTCTGCTCCACCAGTTAAGTTGGACAGAAATGTTGGAAATAGGGAGGATTTATATGATCTTGTAGGATTTGCCGACAGTAGTAAGGTCATGTTTGGTTGCGTCATTTACCTTCTTAACTTGAATACAAATGTTGTTTCTTTCGTAATGTCAAAATCGAAGATGTCAACAAACAATTGGAGTCAAAATCCATTCCGTCTCTTGAGCTACAAGCCATTGTCTTTGGGTACAGAGTGCTTAATTGATATATATCAAGATATTGCTGGAGATCGGTGCATTGAAGCTATAAAAGATTAATAAACTGCGAATGTACTCTGACAGTCTGGTTACGGTTAGCTGGGTCAACTCGTATGTACATAAGCTTGATAAAATGCAGAAAACGCTCAGTGTTTGTTCTTAATAGACTAGAACACATTGCTAACTTGTGTGAGGCACGTCAGGTGGAGTTTTCTTTTGTTTCAGGTGTGCAGAACCCAGCAGACTGTGTAACCAGACCTATTTTTCTCATAATCAGTTAACTAAGACTAATTTTATCACGGGACCAGTAATTTTTTTGACTGATGCATCAGATAACACTATTAGTAGAGATATTCTTACAGTACTGGTTCCAGACCCAGATTATTCTGAAAGGGTAGAAAAATTTGCAGGTTATGTTGAAATTCAAGGCACTGATCATTATCAGTTAATTCCTCCTGAAAGGTATCTAGTTTTGGTAAGCTGGTTAATATTAATGCTTTAGTGTTAAAATTTGTAAATTGTCTGAAAACCTCCTTAGTTCGCAAACATCCAGACAAGTATTCCATTTGTTTCTTCACTCTGCTGATTTTAACTATTACAGGGAGGCATATCATAGAGTAATTCTGTTGGACCAGAGAAGTCTGTTTCCTGAGATTTTTGAGTACTTTAATTCTGCTTCAAAGAAATTAAGTGACATTCCACCTTTGGTTTCTCAGCTAAATGTATACCAAGATAACAAAGGGTTGCTGAGAGTAAAAAGTAAGTGTGACAGAATCAAGAAAATTAGGAAATACAGGGAGTATGGTTTTCCACTGCTGATGTCAAAGTGTAGCCCATTAGTTCCTTTGTTAATTAGGCACACACATCTTAGCTTACATCATGCAGGGTGTTATTCTGTTATACAAGAAAATTTAGGAAAACTGTTTGGATTCCCCATATATTTTCTTTAGTAAAGAAGTATATAAGGCCTGTATTGGATGCAAAGGTTCAGGGAAAGACCTATTAAATTTAAATCAAAGTTCTTATCGTGAGGTTAGAATTGATCCATCAAATGTCCCATTCCGTAATATTTACATTGATCATATGGGACCCTTTTATGTTAAAGTGAACAATTCCAAAGAAAAGGTATGGATCCTTGTAATTAGTTGCATGTGGTCAAGAGCGGTAAATCTAAAGCTGTGTGATAGTCTCTCGGTTGAGGTTTGCTAAGAGCCTTGCAGCTCCACATTTATCAATTTGGAATGCCTGAGTATATTGTCTCTGATTTGGGAACTCAAATGACTGCTGGATCCAATATTATAGAGACTTTTCTTTCTGATTTTGAAACTAAAGATTTTCTGAGAAGGCATAATATGAATGAGATCAAATTTGACCACTATTATAAAGGTAACAGTGAACTTGGGGGATTAGTTGAAATCTGTGTTAAGCTGTCTAAAAGACTGATACAAGGAGCTATTGGTAAAAACATTTTACCATACAAGGATTTTGAGTTTATTGTATCTAAAACAGTTCACCTTATTAATCGCAGGCCTATAGCCTTTAAAGACTCATTGAGAGAATATTCTCTGGAGGAATTGCCTGAAGTCATAACTCTGGAGAAGTTGTTATATGGCCGCGATCTTGTAACATTGAATATCATTCCACAGTTGCAAGGTACTACTTTAGATCCGGATTGGTCAGTTGATCCAGTGGATTTGATAAGGAACTCCTATGAAAAACTTGTTAAAGTACATCTAAGCTGATAGACATATATAATAATGATTTTTAAACCATCTTGTATATCAAGCAACAAGTAAAAAGGATAGGTATAAACCTGTACCACATAAGCAGTTAAAGGTAGGAGATCTAGTTCTAGTTAAGGAAAATATGACCAAAGCCATTGATTACCCCATAGGAATTGTTAAAGAGCTCACTAAGAATATTTACGATGAAGTTACTGGGGCTAAAGTAATGCTAGGTAAAAGTCGAAGATTTGTCAAGCGTCATGTGACAAGCCTGATTCCTTTAATGTCAAGTGATTCATTGACAGCATGGCTAAAACTAAGGAAAATTCTTCACGGGAAGACCTTTAATCTGTATATATTACTAGTTAAGTTTTTTGTTTGGTTTTAAATTTATTTTCCATTGATTTTTCAGATGAAAATTCAATCCCTCCCCTCGGAGTGTATAAAATATATATCTAAATATATATTCCTATAACATTTATAAAAAGTTTATTGCTATTTTGGGTGATTGAGAAAATTTCTTTATGATCGCTAATTACCTTACATGGAGAAACATTCCTTGGAATTGGTAATTATCTCCGTAGTTTACTTTTTAATTTTCTTTGATTTGTTTCCTTTAATTTGTTTGTTTTAATTTAATTCCGGTGTTGTTAAATTAATGTTTGAGGCTTTATTTTTCCTAATATCACCGTAAATAAAATTGTGCTAATTAACTGACCTCAACCTTCGTTGTGCAAACCAAAGTAAAGAGGAGTTAAAGATAACTACTAACTACCTAATTTTCTGAATATTCCGAGCCAAACAACTCTAGGAAGAACCTCGAAGTCACGGCTTGGTCAAGAAAAAAGCAGTCCAACACCAACCGTCAAGGAGTGAAGACTCTCCCTCGCCTCACCTTCCCTTTGGATATTTTATGGATTTTATATTCCTCGTCGTAGTGCTGGACATTTCTTCAGGACAACACAACGATGGGACTCATTGTGTTCAGTGCTATGAATACTGAGTGTAATACCATGAAGAATTAAATTAACTCTACACCTCGTCTGATGAATATGGAGGCGACCTCAGTGATGGCTATGGAATTATCATATCCATTCTCTATTTCATCTATGAACCTATGAGTCACTATAAGGTGGGTCATTGTATTGATTGGCACAATAGTAGTGGCATTTCTTGGTGACTTTTATCATCCTCAAGTCAAAAAATAAATAAAGCCTTGAGCACAGTAATTGAAAATCGCTCGTGAAACTAGGTTTGTTTATAGGCTACTATAATATTAAAATTATCAATTGTCGACCATAAATTGCTTGTTTATTGAAATTCGGCCTTTTAACATATATTCTAAGTGATGCCTTCATCACATATATTTAATTTGTTCACTAGGTCAAAATATGATTGAAATTGTTGGCTTTGATTTGCAATTTTAGAAATTAATATTAAATTGAGACTAGTTTTGGTGGAGGTGAATTTAATTTGTTGATTCGCCTTTATATATTGTGAAAAAATTTTTAGTGTAGTCAAAAATTATATATTTCATTTAAACAATTCTATACAAATTCTAGTTTCCAATTTGAATTGGGTGGTTAAAGACTTTATCTATCTTTTAGGGCTGGCTCAAGGTGGAGTGGAAAGCTTGGGACAGGAGTATATCTGCCAATGCTTTTAGGTTTGCTGACCAGAAGCAGTTACTACTCCAAGTGAACTAGCATCAACTGACAACCAACTACATATTAAAAATTTCTCAAAATGAATCTACAGATGTTAGTTTCTGTATTGTAAATAAATATTTTTTATAACACGGTCGTTTGTCCTAAGTGATTTTTTCTGCTCATCAAGTGGTTTCAGATTTTGATAGAGCTCAAGGCTACATACATACAAGTTTAATTACATCCAGTATATGATGCTATATATATTAGATATAGATATATATATATATATAAATATATAGTATATATAACATATAGAGATATATAATATAGATATATATATAGTAGTATATATATTATATACACATATATGTATATATATATATATATTAATACTATATATATTAATATATATATATATATATATATATATAATATAATATATATATATATATATATATATACATATATGTATATTAATATTTATATATATATGATATATATATATATATACATAATGGTGTATATCATAATATATATATATACATATATATATATATATATATATATATATATATATATATATATATATATATATTATTATATATATATTATATATATAATATAGAGAGAGACAAAATAAAATCCCTGATGAAAAGTGAAATAATGGAGTACCGCTGCGAGGCCTTTCGACTTCTCGTCCTTTACTAAGCAGGCTATGTAAATATGACAGTAAGTTTACAAAGAAAGCTCTTATAAATAACTCGGCCTATAGTTAAACTCTGATCTTGATAGGTAGGATCTGTTTTGTCTGAGACCGTGTTGGTTGTTTAACAAGTTGTTTCTATCATTGTGATCCACAATTTGATCTGCTATTACTGTGGTGACTGTCCCCGTTATTCAGGTATGACTGTACTGACTGTCCCTTTTATCCAGGTATTACTGTACTGGCTGTCTCTTTTATCCAGGTATTACTGTAGTGACTGTCCAATCTATCCAGATATTACTGTGGTGACTGTCCCATTTATCCAAACGGTTACTGTATTGACTGCTTCTTTTATCCAGGTATTACTCTGCTGACTTACCCATTTATCCAAGTACTACAGTGCTGACTGTCCCTTTTATCCATGTATTACTGTGCTAACTGTCCCATTTATCCAGGTATTACTATGCTGATTGTCCCTTTTACCCCAGAAAGTATTGCGCTGGACTGTCCTTTCTATCTAGAAATAACTGTGGTGACTGTCCATCTTACACAGGCCTTATGGGGTGACTGTCCCCTTTATCCTGTCCCTTTTATCCAGGTATTACTGCGCTGACTTTCCCTTTTATCCAGGTATTACAGCGCTGACTTTCCCTTTTATCCAGGTATTACTGTGCTGACTTTCCCTTTTATCCAGGTATTACTGCGCTGACTTTCCCTTTTATCCAGGTATTACTGTGATTACTATTTTTTTCAAATATTACTGTGGTAACTGTCCCCCATCTATTACTGTGGTGCCTGTGCCATTTATCCAGACATTACTGTTTTGTCTATCCTTCTTATTCATGTATTACTGTGCTGACTGTCCCACTTATCAGGGTATTACTGTAGTAACTTCCCATTTTATCCAGATATTACTGTGGTAACTGTTCCATTTATCCAGATGTTACTGTGATGGCTGTCCCATTCATCCATGTATTTACTGTCCGGACTGTCCCACTCATCCATGTATTACTGTTCCTGACTGTTCCCATTTATCCATGTATTACTGTCCGCTGATTGTCCCTTTTATCCAAGTGGTATTACTGTGGTAACTGTCCCATTTATTCAGGTATTACTGTACTGTCTGACACTTTTATGCAAGAATTAGTATCCAAGCTACTACTGAGGTGACTATATTTATTCCAAACAAGTGTAGCCTATTTCAGACAACTAAAACCCAGAGTAGCCTACCCATGTCAAAAACAACTCCCAGAGTAGCCTACCCATGTCAAACAAGTCCTAGAGTAGCCTACCCATGTCAAACAACCCCCAGAGTAGCCTACCAATGTCAAACAACTCCCAGAGTTACTTACCTATGTCAAACAACTCCCAGAGTTATCTCCCCATGTCAAACAACTCCCAGAGTTGCCTACCTATGTCAAACAACTCCCAGAGTAGCCAACCTATGTCAAACAACTCCCAGAGTAGCCTACCCATGTCAAACAACCCCCAGAGTAGCCTACCCATGTCAAATACCCATGTCAAACAACTCCCAGAGTAGCCTACCCATATCAAGCAACTCCCAGAGTAGCTTACCTATGTCAAACAACTCCCAGAGTAGCTACCTATGTCAAACAAGTCCCAGAGTAGCCTAACTATTTGACAAAAAAAGTCCCCAGAGTAGCCTACCAATGTCAAACAAGTCCCAGAGTAGCCATACCTATGTCAAAATACTCCCAAAGTAGCTACCTATGTTCAACAACTCCCAGTTTAGGACTTAGGAGCTCAGGAAATGGCAACTTACCCATCAAATGTCATAATAGACAAGACTAAAAATGGTAGTAGTAGCCAGGTAAGTCGAGCAGCATTTGAAGAGTTACCAACATGCAAAGAAAGAGCAAACACATCCAACAAGTAAACCTATCGTGGGTAAACCTACGTACTGCAAGTGCAGAGAAACCTCAGAAGAAATTTAGCAAAGCATGCTGTAGCCTAGATTGCAATGATTGAGACAAGGGCCTGTGTCAGGTAAGAAGATTGCAAACATGATACCTAACTGTGTAATAGTAGAACGTTCAAACAAGGTACTCAAGAGTTACATTAGCGCAGACATATAAGTTATAGGATCATCACAACTTAAGTATAGTGATGAGGAAATAGGCAAGATACCATAAACAGTCGTCAAACGGTAAGGGACAAACCTTTTCGGTTCGGGCCCTAGATTGATTAAGTGAATAAAATTAGACTGGCTAGTATTCTAAGGGTTACAGGTGCTAAAACAGGAGCCTACAGAAGAAAATTTCAATAAACAACCTAACCTAACCTATCCTCATTGCATTACTAGGTTTCAATGCTCATATAATAACATATACAAATATTAAAATACCATCTTTCGTCTTCAACAGGTGAAACTTGAGTACAGATTAATGAAATGCTATATTGTATGCCACAATGCCCTACCTTCAGTTAAGCTTAGCTAGCTGCACAGTAGCAGTACCTACATGTTTTTCATGTTGCTGAAGTAGTCACTTAGATTTCAATATTCCATATTCTAACATTGCAATAGCATTGCTGTTATAAAACTAGTTTTCATTTTTGGCAATAATTTTAGATGGTCAGTCATTCAAATATTTGCCTGTGCTGAAATTCGTATTTAAACAGCTGTACTTAATCACTGAATACACCAGAGCTGGTAATATTGTGTTTTTTGTTATAAAGTTGTTCCCCTCAAGTTACTGTACCATCAGGAGAGTGTTTTTCCAAACAGGTCTGCCCAGCATCAGAGCAAAATGACTCGAACTATCTGATGTGCATTAAGAGTAAAAACGTACTAAATCATTACTACCCAGTGACAAAATAAAAATAGTGATACTGATGGTGGATGAAACTCACTTAAAACCAAATTTTTTTTTTAATATGAATGCAGAAATATTGTCTGTTCAGCCTTTGACAGTAGTGAAGCTGCAACAGGTGCATTTGATTTTATGTTGAACAGGTAAAGTCTAAACTCAAATAAGTTGTACATATTCTCACTTAAAGCATAAAAGTTTATGTTCTGCACTGCACACTGAAGAAAGTAATTATAGGCTTAGCAAAAATAGGTTTAACCGTATTTTGCATTGTAACAACATAATTCTATAATTGGGAAAGCAGTTCTATTTTGCTCGCACTCCACAACTGACTATAGTCTATAGTAACAAACTCTTTCGTGTATCCCTCAGTAAATTTGTTGAAATGTATCAGGAATAATTGACTTGTCCATAAAGTTATAAATAAAACAATGAATTTCAGTCGGTTCCCCTTTGATGCAAATATTTTGTAAAATGAAATTCATTATGCACCATTCATTTAGTTTTACAAATATCCAATGAGTATCACATTCAAGCTGTACTAACCCTTGGAAAAATCACAGTGCCCTTTTATTCAAGATTTGTAAAATGTCAAAATATTTACATTTAGTGGACAATCATGAATGTAGGTAAAGTTAGAAAATATAACTACCAAATAATGGCTGTATGTAGAGAATTGTTTCATTTACATGTCAGTAGAATGAACCATGGTTTTTTTTTTTTTTTTTTTTTTTTTTTGACGTATGTAAACCAATGCACTACCGTTTTGCAATTTGACTGTTAATGTATAAATATTTTTTTTAATAACGATAAACATGTTTTTTCTTTGGTATACACTTAACTAAATAAATTGTTTTGGTCCAGTTTTTTATATTAATCTCATAACTTGTGTTTCAAGTAAGTATTATTTGGTGTACACTAATTAGTGTATATGAGAAAAATAAGTAAATTATTGACTGGCAAACCAAAAATGGTATATTTTGGTGACGTTTTGTTAATATTTCTTTCGTCTGGCAGCGTAGTCAGTGCTGGCGGCTGGCCGCTCGGACTATCCTTGCTTACGTACGTCACAAACCTCGAACAGGTATTCTCTCTTGGTGGCCTCGCTCCTACCCAGGTCGGCACCAAGGATACTCAGTTGTGAAATCTGTTACGTCACCATTAATCCCGCTTTCCTTAGACTGCGATAATACACCTCCAACCTTTTATTTTTTCACTTTTGTTGTACATCGATGTTCACTAATTATAGGCCGTTTACTATAGTACTATTTTTATGGGTTTAGCGTTCCGCTGAAATTATGCTACATTGTAAGACAAACGTTATAAACTGTCTTTGTCATCCAAAATAACTTTTATAATCTAATTATTCAAAAGGAAAGGAAGTAGGTAGGGAGGGAATAACGAGTGTTGGGACAGCCGCACTCGTTCTAATGGTCTACGTGGCACTTCCCAGGTTCGCCTGAAAAGATGTTTCATAAGGTCTGAAATTGATAGAGAGATAATCCATTACCTCGATTTTATTTCTTAGGGCGTTCACTACAGTATTTTTAAAGGTTTAGCGTTCCGCTGAAATTATGCTACATTGTAAGACAAACGTAATAAACTGATAAACGTTTTGTCCTCCAAAACAACTATTTTATGAGTCAGTTTGACAAACCGTGTTGTACTGCTGCATTTTAATATTTTTATGTGGTGACGGAACGGGTTCAAAAAAATAGTGACGAACCGGACTGATGAGAAAGCGGGGTTATGGGTGGGGTAAATCACGTGGGAGAAGGTTGTAACGTGTTATTGTGTTATTTTTTGTTCCATATGACGTTTGGAACACGAAATACAAGCGAAAATGGACAACAAATAAACCGAGAGTGTAATCGTTTCAGTCAAATTTCAGGTGCTACTACTACTATACATTCTACGGCGCATGCGCTATGTTACAGGGGAGCTTTTGGTTCACACACCGATTTCTAAGTGAGGGGAGTAGTGGGCCGTTTTCCGGGGGATAGACCGATGAACATATCCAACCAATCATGTTAATTATTTAAAAATTGCGGATAAGGCGCGAAGGGCCGTTCCGCCACTCTCTTAGGCATTGCTAACCTCCTTGCCAGTACAAATTTTTTGCCAAGAATCTATAAAATTGGGGATAAGAAGCGAAGCGCCGTTCAGCAGCCAACCAACCCCCCCCCCCCCCCCCCCCCCCCCCCCCCCCCCCCCCCCCCCCCCCCCCATTCTTTCAACCAATCACAGGCCTGAAATTAGTACACCTATGCCAATTTCGTTGTTTACATTAGTTAATTACGAGTTACGGTCCGGTCGACACCGTGGTCTTTTTATTCTCAAAGTAGCCGAATTTCCCCCCATTGAATGTGATTACAGGTGTGTTAATTAACGTAATTTCAGTTTATATCTGCATTAATTACATCAAAATATTTGCAATATACCGTCGTTACGCAATTTTCATTGAGAACATTGGGTTTTTGCCTACCCCATATGAGGAAAGAATGAAAACTCGTGCGTTCATTGCTTGAGGTAAGTGCTTTTGTGGTTTACGGTCACTGTCCAAAACTTATTCTTGGGGAGGTCATTCTCAGTGATGTCTCCACGTTTGCTTTTACCTTGGAAATGTATTTTTCCCACAGTTTTAGTGCTTTTGATGTAGAAGTAGTCTTTGTTGATCAAATGTTATATATGTCTCGGTCTCTCAACCTAACACCCCCAACACTTCTTTACCAACTCGTACGGAGTCGTACCTTCAACACCATAGCCTCCCCCACCCACCCCAATTATTGTTTAGTTTTATCAAAATTATATTATTAAATAAACGTAATTTAGAATATTATTTTATTATTTAAGGAGTATGGGTTAGACTGGCGCTATAGTTATTAGACGCAATCGGGTAAGTACTTTCTCTCCCAGTACGCTAGTGATTTAGTCTACATCAGAATTGTGTGCATGTAGCATCTGTGATATTAGGTCTGTGGTTCATTAGTTTACAAGCGCCTCAGCGGCGTGGTTGGTATGGTATTGGCGTCCCACCTCGGTGGTCGCTGGTTGGATTCTCGGCCATTCCACTGAGGAGTGAGAGATGTGTATTTCTGGTGATAGAAGTTCACTCTCGACGTGGTTCGGAAGTTACGTAAAGCCGTTGGTCCCTTTGCTGAATAACCACAGGTTCCATGCAACGTAAAAGCACCATACAAACAAACAAACATTAGTTTATAAGAGAGTTTCAACAAGTTTACTACTTGTTATTTCTGTGACTAAGCATTTCAAATATTGTGCATAACATGCAATTAATCCATGTTATACAGTAGATATATACAAAAGTACTTCAAATATTTTTTTTATTTAACAAAAAAAGTATGCGGCAGTTTTTTCGCCTGCATTTGCTTTGTATCTATTATGGATTTTATTATACTAGAACTTGTGTAGAAGAAAAAATATTTTTCTTTGCACCAATTTTCACTTCGAGGTTTTGTGGGCAATAACTGAAGCGCTACCATCCCTATCATGGCGCCATTCAACCGGGGGGTCTGAGTAACCAAACGGCATAGGGTGACAAAGAGCTGCCAACGAGTAGGTACTTCATCATATTAATACTACATGGTGTTCTCAAGGGGTTTGAGGCAAATCTAAGCCTAAAAAGTTGAAGGGGGTTGGGTTGCTAATAATTTTGGATTTTAAGGTTGTTCAAAGGATTAGCTTGGTTTTGGGCATGAAAATATCTAGAACATGTAAATTAGGAAAGTCATGGAGCCATTGCATAAGGAAATCTTTCCTGCTTATACTGCAATTACTAATTTGCAATAGAGATCATCAGTGGGTCAACAGCAAAGCACTTAAAAGCCAACCCTGTGATTCTGAGATTGATCCTAGCTGGTTCCATTGAAGAGTTAGAGAAGTGTTTTTCTGGTGCTGGAAATTCACTTCTCGTTACTCATCCATAAATGCAATTCTCAAATGAAACTATAAGAATGCTACATCTAATGATGGGAATACTGCTCGCAGGTTTTTCAAGAGTGCAGAAATTGGATTCGAAATTAATGGCCTTGATCAATCCTTTGTTTATAAACTGGTCTTGATATCGATGCAGATAAATTTAAAGGTTTTGCTTGGACACTGCCAAATGTTATGTACAAAAATATAACTGGTACTAAATGCCCCAAAGCTTGCATCGGTTGTTAATTCATGGGGCTTCAGTGATATGCAACTTCAATCTACCAATTGGCATATTATCTGAGAAGGCACAAGGAAGCAAAGGATGAAGAATTCAAGAAGTTAAGGGAATCTATCACAATGAAAAACATCATGAATAAAACAAACAAATGAAGATTTAATGATAAGATTACTTTGTCCATCAGATCCCTTGTAAGTTCTCTAAGAAAAGTAGACAGACCTGTAAAAACTGAGCTACCTGAAGAAAGTAAAAAATTTAATCGTTTAAAATACCCTTTGATTTGTATCATGGAGTCTTAATACGAGTTAAAGTTCCTTGTTATTTTAGATTTTTTTAATGGGATTAAATGCTTTTATTTCTATATTCTAGTATAATAGTATAACCAGATGTTATTTTTTA
>NC_061104.1:8736178-8756178 GCF_015104395.2 Macrobrachium nipponense
TCATCCTCTCGGGAGTCTTAGATAAAATGAAAACTATATAAAACCTGATGATGACGTATACTCAAATGTTTTAGATTATATGATTCAAAATTAATACGTAATCATCTAGTAGATAGTATATGTATAAAGTGATAATGTAAAAGGTAAACTTTAACCAAATAAAGTAAGTATATTATTCCTTAAAAAAGGTAGATATATATATATATATATATATATATATATATATATATATATATACACATATAAGTGATAATGTAAGAGGTAAACTAATTAACTTTAATCAAGTAAAGTAAGTATATTATTCTTCAAAAAAAGATAGATTGGTAAAAGTAATTTTAATAAAGTAAATTGAAAACAATAACAAGTACAAAGGAACAAAAAACTACAAGCCTCCAGTGATGCATGCTGTTTTTAAGTTTTTTAACATATATGTAAATAGTGACAAAGTAACAGTAAAGGCAGTGATGGACAGCATAAATTTATAAGACTATCTTCTATGAATGTAAAGTTTTTGTACCATTCACCGTTGTGAGAACTTATATTACCTACCGGTAAATCCGGGTAGCATCATCATTAATATAATTGAAATTCTATTAAAAATATAATCGACTAACTACTACTGTCATATCCACTGCTATACTGAGCGCATCGGGATACAAACCGTACCATCATACATAATTATAGTACTGAACATGGTAGTAATAAAATCCAAATATTCATTTACGTATACAATCTATATATATATATATATATATAGATATATATATATATATATATATATATATATATATATGAGTACAAGAACTATCTAAAAATATTCCGATTCATTTTTTTACCTTAATATCTCCACATTTTTCACCAAATATATTCTTCTGCTCCATACTATATGAAAAGTTCCTCTCAACGGATTTTCTTGCATTCCACTGCCTATTAGTAAATCGAACTGCTTATATATTCACGCTTTAGGAAGACCCAATGGCTGCACTGTCTCTCAAGGCAGAAGAGCACCCAGCAGAGGGTTGTGAGCCCATTGGGGTTGGAAATGCCATTCAAGTGGCTGATGAAACTTACTCTTGATGAAACCAATGGCGGCGACATGGGCTAGTCAGTCCAGTTACGAAAGACCGTGGTGATAGTAAGTGGTACAACAACATATGTACCTGAGAGGTATTTGGTACCTTAAGGAAAGGGCTGTGGATCCCTTTGTTAAGAGGGAATGCCCCCCTGAGTGGCATATGGGCTTCTTCTCCTCAGGTCAATGGCAATCACGATTTTGTCTCCTTATGGCATCTGGGAAAAGAAAATAATAGTTAAGCAGCTGGTCTGCATGTCACCAAATGCCCTGCGCTAATAAGGAAAATGATCAGAGGAGTGTTAATGTGTGTGTGTATACATATTCAAGTGTATGAGGCAACAGATCATAACAATACAGAAAACAAAACTCATATTCAGATAAACTGACCCAACCCTCTCAGGTCATCCATTAGCAACCTACCATACCTGCCTTTTTCAGGAGTGGGTAAAAAAAAGCAATGGCGGGTAAAATCAACAGCATTATCCCATTTTTCCCCTCTCCTCCATACAGGATCATAAACCGCATAATAAAAATTTCAGTACTACAATTATATAACCGTGGAAAACTCGGGATTCCGAAAAATGAGAAAGAGAGAGAGAGAGAGTGAGAGTGTGTGAGTGTGTGTGTGTATGGATAGGAGGATGGGGTGTGGGTGGGGGTTTGGGGTAGAGGGGAGGGTAGTCGTGTGACCGTGGCGTCCAAAAACACATATATTATCCAGTGTTGTTCGCCGACTGAACTCCCGCTTTCGAAACCACTTTCTTGTTTGGTCGGAGTTTTGTAACGCTGCTCATTTCGGAGTTGAAATGTGGTTAGTTTCTGCTTTTATGGAAATGGGAAAATTTCTGTCGCGGCCGTGTTATTTTGTGCTCTTGTGCTTCCTCCCCACGTGCGCGACCGCGCTCGTGTGTGCGCGTTTGTATGTGGGTGTGTATGTCCGTATGTCCACTAGTTTTTTTTATTCTTCTTATTCCAGGAATTCAGAGGGGGGAAAGAGAAAAGCTTATTTCACGATGTCTCTTGGTTTGTGTTCGGGATTTATATTATTCAAAAAGTATGATGCGCTTCTCCAAACTTCAGATTTTATAAGCGCCTGACGAACGAAAACAAAACCTGAGACCGGGATGAAAAAAACTGCGGCGAATATACATAATGTTGCATATGATGCCACAGTTGTCATGACAGGTGATATACGAAAATAGAGCGTATAGAGACAGACGCAGAGAGAGAGAGAGAGAGAGAGAGAGAGAGAGAGAGAGAGAGAGAGAGAGAGAGAGAGAGAGAGAGAGGGTGTTTTTATGCTCGATTGTTGAAAATAAACTTCCGACTATGGAACATCAAATACAGCACCCCGTCAGTCATCGAGAATATTTTAAATACAGATTCTGTTTTTCAAGGCTAGTAGCATCTGCTATTCTAAATCCTCCTATTATTTAAGAGATGTATATGGTTCATTAAAATCAGAAGAAAAAATAGCAGTCTTATCTGACGAAGACATCAAAAACAAATTGTTCGTCGATGGAAGTCTGATACTGATGTGATCCTAGATATCCTTCGCTTCCACTAACTCTTCCACTATTCTTTCTGCCTCCCTTTTACTCTCTCTCTCTCTCTCTCTCTCTCTCTCTCTCTCTCTCGCTCGCTGTGTGTCTTTCTGCCACACGCCTCTTTTGCTGTTCTTCCTCAGCGAGCCCCCGTGCAAGACCGCTACGGGGTTGTCGCGTTTCTCGCCACGGGTTTTACATTTGTTCTGACTTGTCCTACACATGCACCAGCGTTTTCGACAACTGTAGTCCCCTGGGCAGCCTTCGCCGGTACCTGAGGCTAATCAAGACGGGCGACGAGCGGATTAGAGCCTTGCTGGCCAGGCCGCTAAGGTTTAGATTTGTCTCGGAGGTGCGTCAGGTTACGTCTTTGAAGAAGCTAGTTGCGGTTCTAGGAGCTTTATTGAGCACCTCCAAAATAACATCCAACGCTTATTTACAATCTAATATGGCAAATGAGCTTGAGGGATAACATGCAATAAGGATCATCGACAGACAAAGTGGGATAGGACTTTACTTCCCCCCTGCTGCTATATTCGAATACCCAACATTTCTTCACTTAATTCTGCTCAATCACTCCAAATCTCATCGAGGAGATATCTCGCATCGCCCGCCCGATCCCTTACCTCCACCAGTCACTGCCACTGACCGAAACACTCTGAAATCCGGACGAAATCTGCCGAACAAGTCGAGCGATGCCGGTCTCTCCTCGCAGTCTGGGCTCGCGCTGACAACTTACACGGAACTCCCATTTTCTGCCCCCAAGGCTCGACCGGTTTTTATCCCCAGAGGCAAAACCGGCTAGGGAATATGTTCAGAGGTTCAGGGGGGAGGCGAGAGAGGTTTGGGAGGTTGGAGTTGGGGTTGGAGTCGGAGGAGGAGGGGAGGCGAAAGCAAAAGGGAAGGGGGCATTTGGGGTGTCTCCGCTTATATGTATATATATATATATATATATATATATATATATATATATATATATATATATAATATACATATATATATATATATATATATATATATATATATATATATATATATATCTATTAGATGGAATTCTGTTGTTACAGAACACTTTTACCAGTCATATATATATATATATATATATATATATATATATATATATATATATATATATATATATATATATATATATTGTAACCCTTGCAGTTTCAACTTGGTGGCGCAAATCAGCCAGTCACTTTATTGATGCGTAGCAGATTCATTTTTGTTATGTTGGGACAGTAATACATATATTGACAAAATACATATTTACGTGCATGTATCAATATATGCACTTACACATATATAGTCATATATTTTTGGCTTTAGTATTTATGCGCATAGTTAACGATAATACCTTTATGATTCATATAACCCACTTTGCAATGTGCAGTCTACCTGGTGGAGTATGTGTGTGTTTGTGTGTGTGTGTGTGTGTGTGTGTGTGTGTGCATTATACGTACTTGCGTAGTGATATCGACCAAACATAGTACTTTGCTGAAATACACTCTGGGTTATTTAGTAAATCGAATCAAATTCTTTGATATAAATTATTATACTCAATATTATTTTCTCTTACAAGGATTATAATTATGATTATATTACTATTTTCTGTTACATGGTTTGAGTCACTTTTTTTTTTATAGTTTTAGAAGGCAGTTTCCGCTAGTCCATATTCAAGTGGCCTTTAGGTTTGTATATAACTCATCGTGTTTTCATCAGCCAGTTTTTCTAGAGACAAGATTCTTTAGCATATCATATTCATCATTTACAGCAATGCTTTTCAAATGTTATATTGATCTTTATTCATTTGTTTGTTAATTAATTTTCTTAATAAGTGATCCCTTATTTCTGTATTTCCCATTACCTTCTGTTACTTCTTGCTAATGGAAGCTTGAATTTCAAGTCATTGGCCCCTGTGGCTTGTTCTATATGGGTAGTTTCGTCCTCTGAATAATAATGATAATAATAATATTTTAGATTAATGACAGAGGAGAATAGTTTGCCAACAAACGGATTGCTTTTATAGTAGTTTCTTAGCTTTAAAGTGCTATTTCAATTCCTCTTCCAACTGACTCTTTAAAAAATATTTATATAGATTTTCAGTAACCAGATTGGATGACCAGAACATTTTTTCACATCATTTCTGTAAACAAAGATTTCCCCTTCAGTAAAATGATTTCTCGTAATTTAGAAGTTTAAGATTAATCTTCCAGATAACTAATACCCAGTTTTTTATATACAAATATTGATTGTCCTTTTTACCATGTAATTAATTTCCAGTGCTTTTGCGTGGGTGAAGATTAGTCTTTCAGTTAACGATTTCCTAGTTTTTTCTGAGTAAAAATTTGCTTTCTGTAAATTAAATTCCATTACTTGTCATTCAGTAAACTAACTGTCAGCACTTTTCTTAATAGCGATTAGTATTTTAGTGAAATAAATTTCAGTATTTTTTCTGAAAAACATAATGTTCTTCAGTTACCCAGTTGTTCTAAGTCGGATTAATATATCAACCAACTAATTTACCTGGATTAAAAATAATTTATCAACAAACTAATTCTTATAATTTTTTCCGAGTAGCTAAAATCGATTGTCAAAGTAATGTCATTAGTATAACGGGTGCAAAGTAATTAAATTGAATAGTGAAAAGAAATAATTGAAAGATGATGTTAAATGCATTATGTCATTATCATCTTCAGGTTCGAAATATGAAAATGGATACTATGAATAATAGCATGACTATAAATGATGAATATCTCAATCATAACCGCAATAACAGCAGTTTTTATAACATGATAAAATGGGTTTTTGTCAGTGAAGAGATCAATCACCCTAAATAACCGGTGAACTAAAAATAACTAGTAAATAACATGAAAGCATGGGATCCGAATAATCAACAATGTTTGTATGGTTTATATGGATCCTGTTAATGCTTGAAGCAGGACGAAGTATTGTTCTTAATTGTCATAAGTCTTAAGTAACTTTTTAAAAGCGACTAACAGCTTTTATTGTGGAAGCGATACCCTTCCTTAACTTTCTTTTGACTTGGGCAGTAAGCATGTGTGTCATTAATGCTTTTACGATGGGGATAGCAATAATGAGTTTTAGCGTGAACAAGCATTTTATGGATGAAGATGGAAGGTCAAATGGGTGCTACAGTAGATTCACACCAACCGTGCATTTGATGTCTAGGCCAGTCCCTTACGACGCTCCTTATTGGCTGTTGATAAGCCAATCACAGGGCTGGAAGCTCTCAGTCTCTCTCGAGAGTTCACATGGACAGGGAGTATGTTCCACCCCTCCTGAGGGATACATCTGAAAGACGTATCCCTCAGGAGAGGTGGAACATAGATTCTACCCATGTGAACTCTCGAGAGAGACTGAGAGTTTCCAACCCTGTGATTGGCTTATCAACAGCCAATCTAGAGCGTCGTATGGAACTGGCCTAGACATCAAATGCACGGTTGATGTGAATCTACTATAGCAACTTTCATGGGGTTTCTGAAAACAATACTTTTTGTAGTAACTTTGTTTTACACTGAAAACGAGGATTTAAAAACAATTATATCGAGTTAAATATAAATATGTTGTACTTTAGACAAAGTATTAGTTATCTGATGGTTGAAAAAACGAAGAGAAATAAAAAAGAAAGAAACCAATGATATTATTTAAATGTCCTCCCTCGAACGATTAACTCCAGACATACGAAATATCAACGCATCTTTAATAAAATATTAAAGAACATGGAACCATTCCTAACAAAAAAATGTCAGCTCCATAACCGTCTTGATCTTAGACTTGTTTATTACACAGACATTAAAGGAGACCTGTTATTCACGTAGGCCTAGTCGAAGAGTTTACAATGTCAGTCGACGCTGCAATGGACAGTTGCCTAGTCTTTTTTTTTTCTTATTTCTTCTGTATGAGAAAGGATAGTCTGATGAATAACGTGAATATGAATTCTTTAGGAACAAACTATTAATTCTTAAGCTTTCATAAAATGGGATGGCTATTTTTAAGATGAGGAAATAAATAGGGTTTTAATAGGAAGAGACGTGAAAAAATTAAACATATGTAATGAGATAATGAAAATAATGGAATATTAGTTGTCTTCTCGGAAGATATGATCCCTGAATATAATGAATAAATAATTAAGTAAACGAGTCTCATATCTATATATAAATGTATATATATATATATATATATATATATATATATATATATATATATATATATATATATATATATATATATTATGTACTACACACACATGTATTATTTATTTATTTATCTATTTATTTACATGTGCCTACCTCTGCCGCTAAGTAGCATTAATCTAACGTTGCCTTATATATTCAGAAATTCAAAGTTAAATCCTTAGGTGAAACTGCTTGGATCAGTTGCCTGCAAATTCCATTGTCCCACTTAAGACCTAAACAGTGAATTGGGTATTTGGTGACCAGTTGAATATGGTAGGTTGCACTGGGGTAGAAAATAGTATGAGGCATTCTGCCAATCTCATCCTAGATGGATTATCGGTACCTAGGGGATTAACATCCTCTACAGCCAATCCCGCTAATTGAAAATGTGAATTGGAGTAAGGATGAATGTGGGTGTACAAAGTTGTGGGATAAGAAAATGATACAATATTGATTGTAGATAGTGAGAAAGTGCAGAAACTAGTAAAAGAATCTGAAAGTGTTTTGTAGGAGGAGACAGTCGAGAGGAAACGTTAACTTGAGGAAGGTCATAAGAGTAGCTGGACACTAGGAAGATGGATTAATGAATGTTGTTATATATGATAGAAAATGGGAAATCGCGGATTCAAATAAGTATTTGGATCCAGATATAACGGGTGATGGTAGGACGAGGAATAGGTGAAGCAATGGAGGTACTAGATAAGTGTAGGACACAGATTGGGAAGAAAGAGAGAATGTACACAGGGGATTTTGAGCTAACTTTCCTTAATTGAAGTAAGGTGTGGATACAGAGTGCAAATGAAAGCCAATGGTTGAAGCTGCTGAGATGACATAGAATAGACACAAAGTTTATTCTAAACCCTGATTTTGTGGGAACTGCCATTCCTTCCTCTGTTAAAACTTAAGGGAATCATTGTATTGTTTTTATTTGGAAATAATTCCGCTCTTTCTCTTCCCTTTTGCTCAGCTGTATCATTAACTTTTTCTCCTAGCGAAAATGTTATTCACTTTTTATCGCCTTCCTTTCCATCATTCTTTCTCTGTGACTCCGTCGTTCTTGCATTTCATACGCTTCTCTCATCTTTGCAGACAAGGAATACCTTCATTAATCGCATGCACGATTCCTTCAAGAATATCCATCAACACTGGTTCCACATCTTTCTCATCTGCTTTGTTTCATACCAAATACATGCAATTATCCCTCTTATGGTGCAGCCCATCATAAAGAGAGGTACTATTCTAATCTTTTGAGTTAATCAATTTCTCTGTTTTTTTCTGTTGATCATAACTTTCCATACACTTTGAATTCAATTTTCTTAGAGATCACCAGTGTGGATTTCTACAAGGCAAGGTCCGCCGGGATAATTTTTTTCTTTTGTTTTACCGGTTATTATTGACCTCATTTGCAGGAATTCAGGGAATCATTTTGGTCATTTCATCTGACATCTCAAGGGCATTTCAGTGGCCTTTTTGCTATTTGGTGCTGTTGCTGTTCAGTATGTTTATCCTTGCCAATTTCTGGCGATGTTCCTCAGGATTCTGCTTTCTCACTTGCTCTCTCCATGTTCTCTATCATTGACTTCTACGTGCTGTTTCTTCCACACACTCCATATTTCTTCCTTCACATCTTAGACGTAAATCTCGGAACGGTCTTTTTTTTTTTCTTATCCATCAACTTTGATCTTCAGAGCATATTCAACTTTGATCTTCAGAGCATATTTGAAGGAGGTTTACAAAACATGACTAAATTCAGTGCTTTCAAGAAACGTTGAACCGGTTTCTGTTCCTTCTCACCCCTCCAAAACACCAATTCTGTCTGATGAAAATTTAATCTTTCACTATAATCAGCATTGTAAGAGTTGGGGTTACACGCAACTACTCTTGGAAAGATCTCTAACTGATAAATCTGCTAATAAGTAATGGACGCTTTATTTAGACGTCACGATTAATAAAGCTTTATATTGCTTCTTTTCACCGTTTGAAAATATTGCTATCATGTTTGGGTTACTTAATCTTTTATCTCTTTTCCTGACAGATTTATTCAATGACAATTTATTTAATGATCCCACCATTGCCTCTTTTCTTATTCGTTACCTGCTTTTCCATAAGTTTCTTCATTCAGTACATAATATTTCGGCCACTAGCCTGCTTAGCGTATGGAGCTTTCCTCTTCTTTCAAACGGTCCCTTGACACCCGACAAGCTACCTATTCTTATGTTTAATTTTTGATAATCTGTACTGTAATTCACTGTACTGGTGTACAATTTCATTTTTTAAAGCATCTTATAATGCTTGCTCTTTTCCCTGTTTCAATCATGTCTGCGATAGATATGGACATTCCGCTGAATTGCTTGAGTATATATATATATATATATATATATATATATATATATATATATATATATATGATATATATATATATATATATATATATATATATATATATATATATATATATATATATATATGTGTGTGTGTGTGTGTGTGTGTGTGTGTGTGTGTGTGTGTGTGTAGAATCTACAAGTCACTTTTAACCAGATACATATGTCATTGTAATAGCCGCAATGCCCTCTTAACTTCTCGAATTCTTCGCGCTTTTTTTTAATACGTTCTGCTTCACTTCAAAACTTTGAAATCCAAGTGCAAGAAAATGAAGAAATTATGATGTGCGGGAGCGGGAAGCGAACCCAGGTTACCATAATCACGACGAGTTCACATTGCCGACCTGACTTCGTCGTGATCATGGTAACCCAGATTCGTTTCCCGCTCCCGGACATCATAATTTCTTTATTTTCTTGCACTTGGATCTCAAGGTTTTGCAGTGACAAGCAGCTCCAAAAAAAAAAAATGCTCGAAGAACTCGAGAAGTTAAGAGGTCATTGTAGCTATTATAATTGTATACACATATATATACATACATATATATATATATATATATATATATATATACTATATATATATATTATATATACTATATATATATATATATACTCTATGTTCATATTTGTAATTTGCGTCAGAAAATATACAGATAGGCATTATGTAAACAACGCGCCTTTCCTCAGGGTTTTTTTGCCCCGGGAAAACCGAAGAAATCCTTTTACACGTCGCAGGGATCCCATTACCCCCTTTTCCCCGTAAGATGGCTGCATAAGGTAGTCACCAGACCTTCCGTCACCCTGTTGCCACCTGTTAGTCGACTAGTTACCAAGAGATAATTCACTTCCTGGGCCAACAAAGGCCCACTGCGATTTTATGGGACGTACCTAAAGCTTTTCGGTTATTTCGCGGATTGAACCCGGGTACCTGTCGCTGTTGAAACGAGAATTCTAACCCTTGATTAAGAGAACACACACATACACACACCAATAGTAGGCTAGTGATTTTACATTACTAGAGACGATTATTTACACAGAAGCAACTGGTTAATTTCTAGAACTTGTTGTAACCCCTTGATTCTTGCCACTCTGCTCTCACGGTTATTTGTTATTTGTTAAAAAGGATGGCTATTCACCCATTTTCGAATTTTTAGGCGAACTGATGTGATTTATAACTTTTAAGATGTACTGATGCTTTCAAAATTTATATTAATCTGCCTACCTCCTACCTTGTTTTACCGAGATTCTATTTCGAAGCTGGTTGATTTTGGTTATTTTGAAATTATATTAAATTTTGATAACGCCAGTCAACACTCACAAATCCCTGAGCGAATCACCTCACTTTGTTCATCTTCGATATTTTCTACCCACAAATTTTGGGATTCCTGTGCTCCGTGATAATCTAACTTCCTTAAAAATAAGAAGAAAAATCGTCACATAAGTATTGGAAGCCAAGTAAAACTTCCTAAAATTAGATTAATCTTGGTCAGTACAATTCCTTATATGATTTTCTGAAGTTCATTTTGGAATGCCAGCTGGTCTCAGAAATTGATCTATCTAAGGAACTGAGGACAGAAAATAGAAACAATGATTGACTGATTGATTCAGTGCTCCAAACCAATGTCATAACTATTACGATTATCGAAGCGTGAAATATATTCCATGCTTCAGTCATTCATTCGTTGGGACAGGAAAATGAATGTCATTACGCAATCATCAATGACGTTACATATACAGCTGAGTGAAGTAACAAAGAAACTGAACCATTTGCTAATTCTGTTGGTATTTTAATCGATGATAGATCTGATAGAAATTCAGCTTAAATCACATTCCATCATCGATGTGATTCCAAAGAAAGTTTGATTGAATTGTTTTTATTAGGACCAAAGTCAAACTGAATCTGATGGCTATAAAGGAAATCATATACGCAAGAACAAGTAATATTAAATAAATAAGAAAATGAAGGCCTTATAATTCCATAGATTGTGGAAATAAACTTCGACTTCCATGTGGATTTTGTGATGGGCTACTCAAGGAACAAAGGGCCGTGCTGGCATAGGGCCAGCGTGACCTACAATAACAATTGTGCCTTTCACGAAGATAGAAGAGCCGGTAGGAAGAATCAGCTATCAGAACTGTTTGTGTTTTATCATCAGTTGGGCAAAGAAATGTATGTGACTAGGAGGGAAATCCGTAGATTTCAAGATATGAAATAAAGAGGAAAGATAGATAATATAATGACAATATCATTATAATTTTATGGATGTTTACAGGATGATAGTGACCGGCTAACAAACAAATTCTTCCTTCCTTTTCGATGCCTACAATCCTTGGCGGATTCCGGGAAAGGAGCCAGGCAACAAAATGACCATCGGAGGCCAAGCGCCGTCTTTAAAGGTAATAGATGTTGGGCCCCAGGAGACAAAAGTAGCTTCCGTAACGTCTCTCCTCCTTTTATTTGTTCTCCTTTAACATCGACTTCGACTAATATCGGTGTGAATGGGAGGAGGGAACGCGACCGCGAAGATGCTTAAGTGAACAGTGCCACTGGAATCGTGCCCCAACGGTGTGGGGTGTTGGAAAGTGAACCGTTTGAATTTTCTTGTTTTTTGTTAGTTTTTATTTTTATTAGACAGTTCTGTGGATGAAGGGCATGTCTATTACAGAAAATCTTTGTGGTTATTTTTATGCAAATGCTTGTTGAAACTTTCACCTCTCTGATGAAGTAGTAGTTGCATTTTGTGTTTTCCTTGGCTTCATTGTGTAAAATAACATCCACATTACTTGAAAACTGGAATTCAAATTGTGTTTGTATTTTGCGATTTTCTTTGTCTGTATGAAAAATGAACTTGACTTGAAAACTGTAGTTAAAAAAAATAATCATAAAACCTGTAGCATGATGAAACCAAAATAGTACATACAACTACGTCTCTGCGAACAAGAGGTCTCATTAAAATGGCATTTTGACCATCCGAGCTACCATGTTCCTTTTTTGCGAATATCACTTGTCCATAAAATATGGTACAACATTTCACGTGGTTACAGTGAAAAGCAAAACTCTCCCATCACAAAAGATACAGCATGAGTTTTACTCTGGAGCTTATGAAATTTAGATGCTTTTTTAACTCCAATACGAGATAATTATCAATGTTATCATTCCATTTTTGTTATATATATTGTACAAGATCATGAGAAGCAGACAAGTCAATAACTGGATTTCATATATAATTGCAAATGGAGGAACACATATATACATATATTTTTGTATGTATATGTATGTATTTAGACTACGCGCACACACACACACATTATATATATATATATATATATATATATATATATATATACATATTATATGAGAAAAGAGAGAGATATCAAGGTGATATAAACTGCTGTATGTATTCCTGTCGATTTCAGGTTTTGTACTTCTAATTCATATCACCTCCAGAATGATAAGTTGGTGGTTTTTGGTTAAAAACCGACTTCCTATTATGTTATATATATATATATATATATATATATATATATATATATATATATATATATATATATTATATATATATGTGTGTATGTGTGTGTATGTATGAATGGATATATACATATTTCTAGCACAGTCTTTATTTTATTTTCTTCAGGTGCTAATGCACATGTAGGATCTATAACTTATTGGCAACACTTCCAACATCTCCAGCACCTTTTCCTATATTCGAGGCTGTTATATTTATTCATTCCCAAACCGACAGCTATTTTTGCCATTAAGCGATGCCCTTCTTCAGGGCTACACTGGATGTTCATTTGGACTACATTCTAATGAAAGGGATAGTACAGACCACCCACAGCCTCCCTCACACAAAAATAAAGAATTGATTGAATATGAACCCAAAATGAAAATTCAACTCAAGATTCACAACTCGGAAATTGAAGATTAACAAATTTCACTAACCAGGAAGCTTTTTTTATCAATCCTTCAACTCCTGGGAGAGCCCCAGAGACTACTGCCGTCACTCTGTGTCTATAACAGCTCATATTGAGAGGCTTTCATACCTTCCGAATATATTAGAACTGCAAACCACGTTGGTCCCAGACTCCCTGGATCCCTAAGGGCGACAGTATGGCCTCCCATCACATTCGCGGCCCAAGTGTCCAACGTCGTCCATATTGAAAGGTTTCCCAGCTTATTCAGAGAGTAAGGGAGCTGCTTATGACTTATGGCGCCTTACATGGCACCATACAGACAAAACTTAAGTTTCTTTGCAGTGCCTATCTAGTCCAAGCCTCTTTTCTTTCTGCCTAGTACTTTACATTATTGCAATGTAGCCTCTTACGATTTAGCTGTCCAACTTCTTTACTACCTCCTTAAGTTGCTTAATGATAATGATGATATAAAATATCCACAATTATATATTAAAGTATATTCCTATGTAAAGAAACATAGACTTTCCTCATCAGTGTAGACGTTAAAACGTCTACACTGATGAGGAACACGGTTCAGGTGTTGGAAAGTCTATGTTTCTTTACATAGCAATATACTTTAATACATAATTGTGGATTTTTTTTATAACAGATTGTTCTCCACGAGACTGAATTTCTTAACAATAATGATGATGATGATGATGATATAGTCACTCTTAAATCATCTTAACGATCATTGGTAAGCTTAACAATCTAGATAATATATGTTTACTGCGTTCTCATTACATGCCATTCAAATTTAATTCCCACTATCCAATTAGTTTACGAATATACTAACGCATTACGAAGCCTCTTGCATAAACACCAATGGTGTATTTTATATTGTTATTCTCACATCATACAAAAGGGAAACGGGTTTCATTTCGTGGTATCTTGAGAACTTAACCTCTGCAGCATTTCAAATTTCATCTGGCGTGATGCTTCATGAAATACATATTTCTTCGTGTTCTTACACAAATTGTTTTTTGTCTGTTGACGTACGTTTTTTCCCTGTGGGACTGACCGTAATTCAGTGGGATATTATATCTGCCTAGTCTTTAAAATATGAATGGCAATATGCTTTGATTACGAGGATAGTTTAAAAAAACAAACAGAGGATAGATGTCAGTAGCTACGCAATTTTGTATAAGAGTTCGTGGGAGGAACTGCACACCCAGTTGAAGAACTGGTTGATATGTGAATGGTTTGGTAGATATTTATAGGAAGAGCAGGTGCTGCATTGATGCTTGTGGTTGTTTTTGTGGTCCTTGTCAAATTAAGCCAGCTTGTGCACCTTGGCGGTTTTTTTATTCCGAGAATTTTTTTTATAGCATTTTTAGTCATCCTAAAAGGCCATTAACTTCAAAAGAATATCTTCCTCTTTAGGAATCCTGTACAAAAATATATACTTACTGGGTTGATTAAATAACTGACTGATAGGTTGATAGGTTGATTTTGAAACAATACTAGCAGCACATCTAGGGTGTTACGGATAGACTACAAGTTTTGCATGTATGTATATGATTGCGATATATTTCTCGTTTACGAAGTTAGGTGTCACAGATATAGAAAAAATATCCTTTAAGTTGTCCTTGGTTATAAAAACTCACTGCTGGGCTTTTGACATAACATTAGATACTCCTTCCGTGAAACGAGCTTGGTCAAACTCGAACATTCCTTTACATGAAAGGAGTGTCACTACTTAGATGTTGTGAAAATTATTCCAAATTTCAAACGGATCTATGTTCCACAACTTTGAACTGACATCGCTTCCCACATCACAAACAAACTTGTCTTCGTAGCTGCAGAACATGGCAGCTGGACAGAGCAGAGAAGTAGGAGCCACAGAAAACAGACGTCCCATCAACCATGTAAGAGAGAGAGAGAGAGAGAGAGAGAGAGAGAGAATCACTATGTTTAGGTTTCTACTGACATATCTCGGGTTCATGAAGTAATACCTTGTCTTCAAAATACGAAGTTCTTTGATTACTAATGTACTTTGATAAAATCCTACACAAACAAATACACACAAACAGACACACGCACATGTACTCACAAGCACACACATACAAACCACTCGACACAGGTCAAGTGGTTAACATTACATCCTTCTGATATACCGGACTTACAATCTCATTTCATCAAGTTCAATGTCAACCATACCTAGAATTTAGCTATGTCTAAAATTATATCACAATTAGTTATTTATTTCCTGTAAATATACTGGTTGTCATAACGTCAGTAACTAGATATAAACCTTAGAATGCACCGGAAGGACGGAGATCGACCAACAATCCTTACAGTCAGTTGGGAGTAGTATCGAAGGTTACAGTTGACAATCAGGAAATACAAAATAAATGGTAAAACATCACCTATATTGCTCACATCACCTTTTCATCAAAACATGGCATTATTTGCCTTTTTCTCAGCAGACAAGCCCTAACGCTTGACGTACGACACTGACCTATCAATGGAAAGACAATCCTATGACCTAATTTACGTAACATGATCATAGAGTATTGTTTTGTGTCTGCGGTAATATTTGTATCTGCAAGTATTAGGAAAAACACGAAGACTGACTTATGTGGGGGAAGGAAAGCGACTTTCGTGAAGTTCTCATTCAGATACCCGGAGAGACTGGAAGATGAAAATAGTTAAAACTTTGGAAGGCTATGATAAATTACGCGCTGAACATCGACCCCAAACAAGCAGTTGTATTTCCTCTCTCTCTCTCTCTCTCTCTCTCTCTCTCTCTCTCTCTCTCTCTCTCTCTCTCTCTCTCACAAACATAAACACGCGACGTTATTGATAAGAGGGAGAGTCCTTTCGTATTAGAGTTCTACGCGTTGATCGTATTATATTTTATAAATATAATATTTTCCAAGTTTCACACAATGCTTCTATAGAATTTAGAAGGTAAACAATTGAAATTTTGAACATTATGATGACTTGTTTAAAGTGATAAAATTGGTTAGAAATTTAGTTTGCAGAGAAGCTCATTGTTCACCATAAAATGTGGAATCAATATTATAGTTTTGGTTCACTGGAGATCAAAGCTACACTTATGTTTATTTCGTTTTTCAGTATGTGTTATGTCAACACAAACATTTCATAAATATTCGAGACAGCTTTGAAGAATAAACCATATTTTCAAGATTCATGAGTATGTAGGAAATTATATGTGGAGGAAAGTGACAAAAGTTGGATAAAAATCATAAGTACAGCATTCACTGGGATTTTCCCAGCTATGCTTATGATTTGAGACATCACACGATAAGGACAAGAGCCACTGTTTCGTCTAATAATTGTATTATTATTATTATTATTATTATTATTATTATTATTATTAATTATTATTATTATTATTATTATTATTATTATTATTATTATCGCTATTGTTATTATTATCATCATCCTTATTATTATTATTATTATTATTATTATTATTATTATTATTATTATTATCTTACTGGAGAACTCATATTGAACAAGTGTCGAAGGAATGAAAAAACAAGAGACAGTGAGTGACTGAAACTGATTTATGTTACTAGCGAAAAATATGCTGATAAATATATACTCTAATTTATCATTTGATTAATTATCACTCCAAGGCTGTAGAATTAATTATAGACTGGAACCAGTCAATCAGTATTGACTGAATAGGTTAATCAGTTTATTTGTATATTCATTCACTTCTATTGAGTAAAACATACATAGACTGGAGCAAATTAAGTTACATAATCCGAATGCAGTATTTACGGCAACTTTAAGTATATATATATAGTATATATATACGTATATATATATATATATACCGTGTACCCTCAAAAAGTAGGTAGCTTTTGTGTGTCAACAAACTCCTAAGCCTTCAATTAACCGGCGTCTCAGAAATCTTGCGACACCGTTCTGTTTAGACTTTACTACGAAAGTTTCGGAGCATTTCCCCGGTACAAGATGTCATGTCATTTAGAAATGACAAGCCATCTTTAAAGAGAGGAAACAAGAACGCCGAGACGATTATAATCCATTCAAACGACCAAAGTTACAGGACAAAAATCCCTATCCCGAAACACGGCTTGAAATCCCGGGATGACAGGCTGCTGGGTCATGGAAGAGAGAGACTGGAGCTCTCTCTCTCTCTCTCTCTCTCTCTGAAGAAGATCCAAGACTTAAGGACAATAAAGAGACTTGAAATTGGGGGATTTTCTCCAACCAGGAGAGATTATTTTCGTGTTTTACGCGTAGTTGTGTTGTCTGCTGATAACACATGTTGTCACGGTTATTTCCAGCTCCGGCATAATCCTTGGGGAAGATTTCCAGTATTATGTCTGCGTCCTATTTAGAAGTCCTAGAAAGGTCGTGGAAGAGAAGAAGAGGCACGCGGAAGCTGGGATGACATTAGCTGAGTGGCGACAGGGTGGTGTTCGGCCTCTTGAGGTCCTCTTTTTAAACGATTCTATTATAAGATGATTTTTTTTTGTGGGGGGAGGGGGTGCTCGGCGCCATTGGCTGTGTAATGATTTTGTGCTATTTTTTTTTTAAAGTTTCTTTTACGTTTGATTCTGAGATGGTTTCTTTTCAGAATCAAACTGTAGAACATCTTATGCTTCAGTTGCTTCGCTGACATATCCAGTACAAACGCACACACACACAGACACACACACTTACACAGACACACATATATATATGTATATGTGTATTGAAGACTTTCGGTTAATCATATAATAGAAAGAGAGATGGTGTCTGTATTTTTAGAATGAATAAGAAATCCCTGAGACTTTAATCATCAGAGTATTTTGTGCAAAATCGTTCGCTTTCTGATGTCAGAGTACGAGATAGACAACGAAATAAATTAATGTTAAAAATCTGTATAATTGTTATAACAATTTCATCAGCAGTTCAGAATTAATTATTCTTCTTAGCCTGATTAGTTAGATCATGGAGCATTGTATCTCTTACACAGAGGTCGACGGGATGGCCGCTTAATTTCCTTACCTCTCGGTCTTAAAGGAACATAGAGAAAAAGTGAGAAGGGGAAAAAATGCGACAACAGTATCGCCTCAGGGAAGAGGGAAGGTTATAAGTAAATACGTAAGGAAGGAGAGAAACCTATGCTTATCATTTTTTTATGATAGAGAAAATTAAATATCAAGCAAAACTCGTTAAAACCAATTGAATCAACAAACAAAATGTAATGAAAGTGTTTGTTCCAGTTACCTAAACTTATCCATGCGAACGACTCCCAGCAAAAATTTTGAGGTAAATATAATTTAACGGAACTGATGGGGTCAAATACATTGAAAATCCTGTAGTACATATTTAATTGGCTTCTTCTGAGCATTGACTTGGAATTAGAAGAAATTAATGTTCGTTTCCATTTTTTTATCTTACAATTCCTAACACAGTAAAATCACATACATTCGTTGTTTAGTAATATTATTAATATCTCATAATTATTAAAATGATACACTTTGAAGATGTGTTCTTTATGAAAATCTATTCGCTATCGATAATACAATAAATTATTCAAGAACACTTACAAACGAACATGACAGTGTCGATAAAAAAAAAGAAAAAAAAAAGCTGGGTGGGGAGCGCCAGTAGCATAAGCAAGAAATAATGAAAAACGCATAAATAATTGCTCATTTGTAAGCCCCAATTTTGAAAAGGAAAAAAAAAGCAAAAACAAAAGAGAGAGAGAGATGAAATACTTTATTGCCACTCTGTACCCATGAATACGTAATGCGAACAAAAGTGGTGGGATTGAGGATCTTTTAGAGGTTTGGAGGAAGACACGAGGGGGGCCAGGGGGTGGGGGTGGTCTAGGATAGGGATGAAGGTGTGGCTGCTGCTGTCAATGAGGTCTGCTGGCATTACAGATCAGGTCTGAGCCTGGAAGACACCTGATGAAATATTCCTGGGAACACGAGGCAGGGGTGCCGTCGAAGCTTGTTGTCGCACTGGGACTTCGGGTCGTGGGAGTAAGCGTGGCGTGAGTGCTTATCGACCAACGACAGACATTCCCTAATGTTCTTGTAAGGGGGAATGTAACCGTAAACTGCGCATTAAAAAGTCAAGTTTGCCTTCCTGGGAAACTCGGGTCTGGGAAAGCACTTCAGGCATTGCGAAGGAAGCTGTTGAGGTCGGTCTGCTTGAAGCTGAAATGTTAATTTTGGAGGGGAGTCAAGTCAAGTCAGTGGAAATGTACAAGGGAAAAACATGCTGGAAATTGGAGATACATGAATTGCTATGCGTCATAATACTTTATATTATGTATATATATATATATATATATATATATATATATATATATATATATATGTATATAATTATATGTATATCATACTATATTATTCTAATAATAATCCATAATAATCTTTCTATGAGTGTTTTCATTGTTTCTGGTCATGCTCGTTTGAGTACCAGCATAAGAAAATGTCTTATTTCTCACAGGAACGAGAAATGGAGGACATACACAGACACACACACACACACACACACACACACACACACATATATACATATATATAAATATGATGTATAAACAATACCATCTAATAGGTCTCCCAAGAAGAATTGTGTAACAGTCGCTGTCACACTTACATCTTACTTATCCGGATTTAATCTACAGCTTATTTTCATACAACTTTTCATCTAGTAATTTTTTCGATGAACACTTCTGCTAGGACAAAATATTATATTCAGATATTCAGTCAAACCTCTTCTCTTTCAGAAAGATTAAATAAGTAGAGTACATGACTTCTGCTATCTTACAAACTTGTTTCGATAAATTTTTCTCTTTCCAATGCAGAATTTTGAGAGCATTTTAGAAACTACATATTCCCAACAATGA
>NC_061104.1:8761178-8763678 GCF_015104395.2 Macrobrachium nipponense
CTTCAGTGCTTCAAAAGTCGCGTGATGATTGTGTCCCATTGCCATTTCATTACTCTCTTACTGGCCTTCAAGCACCATAGGTAAAGTAAAGTGAAGGTTCGTATTATTATTCTCATTCTTCGTTTTACTCTATAATAGACCTCTAAAGAGTGGTTAACTTCAATTCGTTATTATTCTGTAAATTTATACATTTGTCAAAAATGGCTAAATCCTTGTATATAAGGATTTGCGAAACGTATCATTGCTGGGTGATGTTATGGTGTATTTCTTACGTATGTTAGTTCATTAGTGCCTCTTGCTTCCGTTATTCTCGTTAGATTTGAATTTTAACGACTCGTGTCTACAATATTGGCAGTTAATATACTCGTAACAGGCAACTTACAAAAGTTAGATTTTATCCCTGCCCTCTATGAGGAATAAATTTCGGACTTTGAGAGTCTATTTATGAATTATTTTATTATTGCTGGTATAGGAGCAGAACTTTCACTGTCTTCATTGACATTTCTGTATAAAAATCTTCAATCTGGGCAATAACTTAGCCGTTATTTCAAGGTCATTCCCCTTTTCTCCTTCGAAAAGATTCGGCGACTCTGCCTCTGTCTTTTATAGTGAATCCTTAGGATGTTAGTTTCAACGGCCTTAGAATCCTAGGTCTCTGCAAGGTCCGTGCAACGCGCACAATACTATGCTATCCCAGATGCTACAGTATAAGAAATTCAAATCTTTCCCTCTACTCCGAACAGCGTGTTAAGGGGATGATTCTGTCATACTTAAGAGAACACTCACTGAGGTCATTTCCTCTAATGTCGTAAAGCTAGTCAATGTATTCCATTCTTGCATTTCTACGTGCTTTAAAATTTGATTGATTTTGATTTTGCTTATGTCTCTTACTGACTCATTCAGTCATTCTTTTGGCTTAGCGCTCCTCGCTGTAACACATTACCGCTTTATCCAGACTTCTGTGGTCTGCTGCGCTGACTTTTGACTTTTGAGTGCTGGCTTATGGTGCTGGCAATTTCTAAAGTGCTGGCAATTTGTAAAGTATATTGAGCTTTTCCAAGTTATTCAAGGTTAAAGTCCAGAGAAGACATGAGAGAATCCTTACATTACCCTTTATACTTTCAGAACAAAATAATTAGAAACTAAGCTAAACAGTGATTTTAGTTAGAACGGAGTGCAAAAGTAGGAAGCACCTTGGGAAACAGAATGCCGCGCCTTTTATTTATTGTGTTACTTAATTAAAAGGTTTTTCTGAAATATTGTCAAAGTTGTTAAAAATCAATAATAATAATAATAATAATAATAATAATAATAATAATAATAATAATAATAATAATAATAATAATAATAATAATAATAATAACGTTGCTCTAATATGTGGTACACTAAAGAAAGAAGAGACAACAGTAACAGCCTCATACATTCGGTAACCGCGGAATAAAGACTGAAATATTTCGTAAACTCTAACGCCACTTCACATACCATAGCAAAATCAATTCTTGTAACATCATAAAACATTAACACTAATGAATATAAAAAAATTATAATGATGGTGGCAACTGCAGAAAAGTGACTGTACTCAGTGCTGCTAGTAACTGCCAGTAGCAATAAGGATGATGCAAACATTAATATTAATAACGACAGCCTAGAAAAAAAGCTCATTAAAAAATCCCAAGACAGGTGTTAACAATCTTACCATAAAAATATTTGCAACAACAAAAGGAATAATAAGTATTATTTTTCAAATGCAAATGACAAAAAAAAACTCAATTAGACATCATAAGTGGAACGAGGGGATTCAGACAGACAGACAGACAGATGTAAAGGACAGGGTAGAAAAAAGGGGTGTATGTACGGTAAAGGGTGAACACCGAGGCAATGCTGTCAATCACGGTAATGCGTGTTTAATATCGACAGTGATACATGGGAGGGTGAGTTAACACCCATAACATAGGGAGCATTGCGTTCGTAAGGACTGGAACGCTTTCTGTTAGGGAGGGAGAAAGCAGTCAGGATCGGAACTTCTTTCGAACACGCTGTTGGGGAAAGAAAAAATGAGCAGGATGAGGAGTTCTTTGAAATGCTCTTTGTCCTGGAGAGAAAGAGAAAGCACCCAGGGTAAGAGCTCTCTTGGGTCTAGTGAAAGCAAACCAGGGTTGAGTTGCTTAAAAAAACCCACTGGGTTGTGGATTAAAAAAAAAAGCAATCAAGATTGCTTTGAAACATCCTTTGCATTGGGGTTGGAGAAAGTAATATGGATGGGGCCTCTTTGAAGACTCCTTTGTGTCAGGGATGGAGAGAAGAATTCAGATGAGGACTCCTTTGCAATACCGTTTTTGTTGGGGATCGTGAAAACAATGATCAGTAGGACCCCCTTGGGGAATCCTTTGTGTTGGGGATAGAGAGATGAATTTTTGTTAGGTTGGAAACAAACGATTCTGATGAGAACTTGGAAATTTATTTATGGTGGGGATTGAGAGAATTTCTCTGAGACAACATT
>NC_061104.1:8768678-8903678 GCF_015104395.2 Macrobrachium nipponense
CTATTAAACTGTATATTGGTCATTTTACAAAATGTAAAACCACTATAAGCAATCACTAATGTAGTGCAGATATGTTTGATTGACTGATTGTAAGTTATCAACTTATCTGGCGTGATATAGAGTTACTGAAGATTTTCAAGGCTGGGGGTGCTGACTACTAAATGTTTCTTTTAAATCTTATGGCAAGAAAGATTTATTTATTTTATCGAACTTTATTTTAAATTCACAGCTTTTATCCGATCATGTCATGAAAACGTATGAAAAAAAAGCAACAGAGTTAACGATTATTTTCTTTATAATCGGCATTTGAAGTAGGTGAATTTTGTTTGTTTGGTATTAGCAGCGGTAAGAAAACTTAAGTTTTTATTCAATTTAAAGGACTCTTCTAATACGTTGGCGATTTCACAATTTCACGAATACTTTTAAGAACAAGGGGAATACGCTAACTATACATAGCAAGACAGAAAAATGGAAAAAAGGAAAAAAAGGACCTAACACCATCTTGTTTACGAAAATATCTGGTGTCTTCAGTTGCCAAATTGATATTTTTACTTTAATGCCTGCCACAGCTTTATTTTTACGTTTCGAGTTCTTTGTTTGTGTTTCGACGTTCATGTGTGTGGGACTCCTGATCGTTTTTTTTTCTTCGTTGCAGTGTATTGTTGGTAAGGATGGCTAACATCGCATGTATTTTCATCTGGAAATGGGGCTAAGTGGGCAACATTGATACTTTATGGGTTTTGTTCTTAAGTTCCACAAAGAAGTGGGATTTTACTGTTCAGGCGCTGCTTGAAAAAGCCGGCTTGAAAGTCGGAAACGTTCAAAACACACACTAACACAGAACATCATAATTTCAACTCCAGAATGCGATCATGGTTTACAGTAAAAATTTTCCAAGGCCTGAGCTTGTGTGGGATCATATTGACTGTTGAGCACTGAAGAAAATCACAGGTTCAGTCCTCTTCGCTATCATTTTAGTGATTTCAAATGATTAATTGTTTTGGAGGGAAGTAAGACTAAATGTGCTAAGTCTTCACAATAATTTCTTTAACCAGACCACTGAGCTGATTAACAGCTCTCCTAGGGCTGGACCGGAGGATTAGATATTTTTACGTGGCTCGGAACCAGTTGGTTACTTAGCAACGGGACCTACAGCTTATTGCGGGATCCGAACCACATTATATCGAGAAATGAATTTCTAATCACCAGAAATAAGTTCCTATAGTTCAACAATATCCGAGCGGGGAGCGAACTCGGGCTACCTAATCGATAGGTTAGTATGCAACCCACCCGTCTAATGAGGAACTACAGTAGTTTGTAATGAACTTTTTAGATGCTTTTTTCCAGTTGTAAATCAAGGAACTCTGATCAACATTATATATATATATATATATATATATATATATATATATATATATATATATATATATATATATTATATATAGAGAGAGGGAGAGAGAGAGAGAGAGAGAGAGAGAGAGAGAGAGAGAGAGAGGCGATAAGTGAATGTAACCCAATAAATTAAAATTGAAAGTTATAATAATATGACGTTGGTAATCATTGTCACTCTTGATATGTATTTTCTGCCAACTGAGTTGGCAAGAGCAACAGAGATAGAACCTGGATTTATCTCTTCAGGAGATATCATTTTGCTGTCTCAAAACATCTAGGCGAATCTGAAGGTCATATGGATAAGAACGTGCGAGAGCCTATTAAGAATTAAATGATAAAAGTATAAAGAATAAGTAGTTGGAAAAACATATTATGTTCTGTGAAGAAGCAATTGTCCTCCTATAATTTTCAAGCAACATATAATAATGCTTGGTTCAGAGCAACTTAAAATCTACAATGGTTTGAGCAAGGACAAGTAATATTGCCCAGAAGAGGAGGATTGGGTTGAAATTTGGTAAGGTACGATGGATGACATGCCCATACTTTTCCCTTATGGCTGTTCGTTGATTCTAGAACAAAACATGTTTGTGAAAATGGATTAGATGGTATATTGAATGACCACCCATTTGACCAGACCTGACACCTTTCGGTTATTTACGTTAACAGTTCACGACAATAGTCACCATAGTATTTTTTGCAATAAGAACAAATTCTGTTGTGATTAGAAATGTCCGAAGGTCTAATTTTAGATGGATTACAAATTGTTCACTGAAATATGAATTTCAAATTTGAACATATTTCAACAATAGTCATTGAAAATATGATCTTATAATAAACGTATTATAAACATCCTGTATGCCTAAACTTTCTCCCCGCTAATTATGATATATACTATATATTTATATCTATATATATATATATATATATATATCATATATATATATATCTTATATATATATAATATATTATATATATATATATGTATATGTATATAGTATATATATTTATATATTATATATATTATATATCTATATATAGATATAAATATATATTATATATATATATATATATAATATATAATAAATATAAAATCTATATATATATATCTCTATATCTATAAGTCTACTATATAATATCTAGTATCTATCATATATATATCTATATATATATATTATATTTGTTATCTTATTTAATTATATTAATATTATATATTATTATATTATTTTATATTATAATATTATATTATCTATAAAATATTATATTATATTATCTTATATTATAATATTTATATATATATTAATATATTATATATTATCTATATCTAATATATTATATATATATAGTTTATTTATGTAACGCTTTATCCTTATAAAATACAGCTAGCCTTTACAAACCAGCAAGGAAAGAATTATTGTGTAGACTTTTCCATGAGAGAAAACCCGTCGATAAAAACTGACAACGTACAAGGAGTAATAAAGCAATCAAGCTTGATGGATTTCTCTTGCCAGAAATTAATCTCTCATTACTGAAATGAAGTACTTCAATACTTTGCCAAAGGAAAAACACAGATGAAAGGAAAATGTGATATTCTGATATAGCTGAATGTCTTATTGAAGACTCACTTACCAAAAGATGAAAGAATAGAGGTCATGATTTTTCTGGGCAACATAAAATGCACTTCAAACAAGATATTAAAATAAGAGGCACTGAACGATGGTAAGAGGGGAAAGGTAAATTAATAAATTACTGAGCACATTATTTGATAAGGGGAAAAAATGAATAAATAAAGAGTCTAACTTATGTTAGTAGTTTTCATAGGGGACTTTAGTATTCTATAGAGAATTTGACACTATATTCTTTGTCATTATACTGGTACATGTTTATTGCAAAGATCCCATGTTAGTATTGTTGATTCATAGCAATTAGGTTCCAACGAAGCTGATTTTGTCTACAAGTTTTGGTAAATTGTTGGTATTCATTCAGCGAAGATATTACTAATTGAAAGCACTGTTATATTTTGTTTTATTTTTAAGATCATGGGTTCAAGAAGTCTTTCATAATCAAATTAACTCTATATATCCATTTTTGGAATAGCTTTAGTATTGCGGCAACATTATATTGTTTTGGAGGGAACGTAATGCCTACGATGAACAAATTAGGTTCGGTAGAAATGAGAGAGAGAGAGAGAGAGAGAGAGAGAGAGAGGTAACAAATTTTCTTAGCAGATGATAACAGGATTTCTAGGGGCTCATCTGACTAGAAAATGATGGAATTTATGTCCTGTATCTCATAGAACCAAAGAAATAATAATAATGATAAAAAAACAGTTGCTTAAAATAAAATTACCAATAATGTGTTGCAGTCTTTATAAGCCAAGTGTATAACTTTTTCGACTCTCTAAATAATCCTTATTATTAGTGGACGAAATTTGTCATTGGATCATTTATCAGCGATACTTGCTGATCTTTTTGGTATTCATTAATGTAGAAAGTGCAATAAATAACATTTTAATCATCAAGACATTCGTCCAAAATCCAATACCGGCACGGCATCGAACAAAAAACAACTTGTACGAGGTCAGTGATAAAAACAGGAAAATGGTTCACGTTGGGTTAGGAATCGGGTCAAAAGGGACACCCAGGATATATACCATTAATGCAATCAAAGAAATATAGCACCATAACCTTCATAATTTCTACAAGTCTCTCTAGCTTAGAATTTTTATACGTTTTTATATCTTACTGTATAACTGTATTTACTAAATGCATTTACGTACAAATTGTAAAAATACTTTTAGAGTGAATTTAATTAGAGGGTTTAAAAGATTTAGTATTCTACATCCATTTGGAGTTGATGTTAATTGGTTTATGGGATTAGTTTAAGAAGGTAATTTCTAAGTAGCGAATGACCACTGAGAAAGTTCGACCACTGATAACAAATGAAGATGAATGGAAGTTGAACAATATAAAGATCTCATTTACCAACCTCATAGATCAAGAAGTTAGTGACACCATATCTCTCATTTACCTCTCAACATCTTGCAATAATGCAACTAAAATCTTAAATATATGTACCACAGACTGAATTAATCTAAGGAAAGTCGACGTGGGTAGGTAATGCCGTCAGCGCATCTCACGCTGCGCACTGTAGTCTTTGCTTAAGGTCCTTTGCAGCGTCCCTTCGGCCCCTAGCTGCAACCCCGTTCATATTTTCTTCTTCTATCTTACTTTCTCGTCATCTCCTGACAATTGCTTCATCATATTTTGTCAGCATTATTACAGTTCCAATCGAAGGAAAATATAGATGGCAGGCAGAAACTCGATCTGAACGACAGGTCAGGTCAGTGAGTTATAAAAAAAATGTTATCATGGTTTTAAACATTTCTGGTGAGGAATCTCCAACCTTGATAGAAAAGATAAGGTGTTTGAGGAATGGTGTGCAAAGAAATAAAATGAAGTGAGGAAATTCATAATAGAACGAAAGAAACCTGATACTACAGTATGGATTGCGGAACGAGGACCAACTACAGGAGCTTACCTTGTAATATCCAAGCGAAAAGGCTGAGGAGGAAATTGACGATACAAGGGATTGAGGGGTGAACCCAGTACTTCCTTGTAATTTTCAGCAGATCTGAAATGACCTTTTTTTTCTCTTGAACTTGACCTACTACTGAGATTACTGGATTCATAATACAGGGTAGTAAACCCAGTGACAATAGTCTCTCTCTCTCTCTCTCTCTCTCTCTCTCTCTCTCTCTCTCTCTCTCTCTCTCTCTCTCTGCATTTGGAACGGGATCTGAGAAGTGTTAATTTGCTTCAAAAGTATTGAGTAATTTACTGTTTTCGTTGACAGTTCCTCATATTTTTGCTCCGGGCAGTTGCCGCCTTAGTTGTTGTTGATGGATATATTGTAATTCTATGATTTGTTCTTTTTCAGGTCTTCGGATTTGCAAATCAAGTATTAAGGCGCTGGCATCTGTAAAGAGAGAGGTCCTGTTACTTTCACTAGCAATGACAGCAGGCCAGTGCTGTTATATGTTATGAGATCATTTTCGCTTACTCGGGGAGTAAGCCTACAAACTACTTTGTTGTTTTTGTTATTGTTGTTGTTGTTGTTGGGGGAGCGGGGTGGGAAAGCCTAAAATGGTCTGAAAAGGGTGTTTCGCGTTGAGTTAAAGATCCGTGAATTTTGGTATAGGATATTTATGTTTTGTTTATTAGAATGAAAATGTAAAAAATAAATAATGTGTATGTTAAACAGTAAAGAAAATTGATTTCTAATAAAATGTAGCGTATTTTATTTTAATTTTCGTTGGTGAAACAAGGCAATATTTGACTGTAGATTTTAGCACGCGCCTCGAATAAGCTGGAGGTCGAATCGCGCCTTGTTTAAAAGGGATAAGGTACAGCATTTCTATGTTTCAGTGTCTCCTGTTACATACTCTGGGGGGGAATCTAACAATTTCACGTCGGCCTTCATTATGACCAAAAGTCGTAAGTTAAAATTTCTCAGTTTCTGTAAGGGTTTCTTTTCTGTCTTCGTCATGATAACCCTTCCTCGTTATAATCTGCCAAATTACCGTAGATATCAAAGTTTCCAATGTAGCAGAAGACCCCTTTTCTTACGTTCCAGTGAAAACCTTCTACTGTAGTCAGTGGTTATGATTCTTATATCAAACGGTTGCGTCAAAATCTATCAACAAGTCAATTTCCACTTGTAATAAAAAGCGGAAATAAGGTAAAGCAATGATGGCACAATGGAAGTGCTGGTTACTGTGTTAATTTACCAAGTAGAAGCCTATCCCTTTGTTTAAGTTTCCACTCCCCTTGTGCGTGAGATTTTAGATTTTATATATATATATATATATATATATATATATATATACATATATATATATATCCATATATATATATATATATATATATATATATATATATATATATATATATGTGTGTGTGTGTGTGTGTGTGTGTGTGTGTGTGTGTGTGTGTGTGTAACTGAATCACGAAAGTTTGAAACTTTGAAACGTGATAAATCCATAAATAAAGGTATATAAGCCACGAGGGAAAAATAAGCAACGGAGTTTCCGCAAGATCTTTTGACGTTTCAACGTCCTTTATTAGCTAAGTAAAAGACGTTGAACGTCGAAAGATCTAGCGAAACTCCGTTGTTTATTTTTCCGTGGCTTATTACCTTTATATATATATATATATATATATATATATATATATATATATATATATATATATATATATATATATATATATATACTCACACACACACACACAATACTAATAAAAAAGTTGGTAGTTATACTATTTCAGTAAAATCGCATTTTTTCTAACACCCATTTTCCGCTTAATTTCACGGTTAATATACACATTAAAATGATCAGCAAATGCATATTTTATCAGTTTACTTATTACAGTGTCTTGGAAGACCCAACAACCGATAAACAGGTAGCTCATCCTGGACGTACAAAACCCTGGCATTTCGAAATCGAAAATAGCAACTCAAAAATAGGCGATCAAAAGTAGGAAACACGGGGACATACTCATAACTGACATGGGGGAGAGAGATAGAGAAAGAGAGAGAGAGAGAGAGAGAGAGAGAAAGGGTGTTATGGAAACTCCTGGTCAATTTGCTGTTGTTGCCTCAATAACGAGAGAGAGAGAGAGAGAGAGAGAGAGAGAGAGAGAGAGAGAGCGTGCGTTATGGAATCTCCGATCTGTGTTTATTGACGTAAATATAGCCAAATTATATATATATATATAGTATATATATTATATATATATATATATATATATATATATATATATATATATATATATATGTGTGTGTGTGTGTGTGTGTGTGTGTGTATAATAATATGTATGTATATATATTATCTATATATATATATTATATATATATATAGAAAGACAGAGGGAGAGAGAGAGAGAGAGTCATGGAATCTCCTTGCCATCTATATTTGTTGACGTAAATAACGAGAGAGAGAGAGAGAGAGAGAGAGAGAGAGAGAGAGAGAGAGAGAGAGAGAGAGAGAGCTAAATGGCAACACGGGCGCACTCGCATATTGGGGCTCAGCATTTTGAAAATTTCACGGCGATTTTAAATGTCAGCTACAACTGTTAGCGCTGTTGACACCCTCAGCAAAAAAGTCCCGTCTATGGCCCGGCCGGGGGACTGGCAATTCTTTTTTAAAATATACTTTCACGCGTTTTTAGGCCAATAAAACTAACATTATTGATCTGGTAAACGAGATTTTGAAATGGCCGAAGGGACAGGGATGGTACCCTTGGTGCTGCCAGTTGGTCGCTAATGTTTTCAAAAGTTTAGAATTATGGAGAGAGAGAGAGAAGAGAGAGAGTGAGAGAGAGAGAGAGCAGGATATTAAACAAAGCTTCATGATAAAAGCTGTAAAAAGAGGACTAAACATTTGTTCTTAAAATAAACGGACGCAAAGGAGTCTCCTTGCTGGCTTGGCTGTATTTGTTAACCGTAAATAATGAAGAGAGAGATGAAGAGAGCAGGATAGATTGCAAAAATCCTCATATATATACTTATATATTAATTATATATATAATATATATATATATGTATATGTATTATAATATTTATATATATAATAATTCATCATAATATGTAATATAACAGAATCACGAAAGTTAGGAACGTGATAGATCCATAAATAAAGATAAATGCCACGGAGGAAAAATAAACGATGGAGTCTGCGAGATCTTTCGGCTGAAAAGCCCTTTACTTAAGCAGCTACTGACAAAAAATATGAGAAAAGACAATACAGAAGGTTCGTATAAATGACAGATAGGGATTATAAAACTACTAGGCAAATTGTTCAGTCAATTCTCCTTCGCTACCTTACTTATATGGATTAGTCCAAAACGCACAAAGACAATAACCCTATGCGGCCTATTATCAGTTACTGTTGGTTCAATTTCATATAAACTCTCGAAATATATCACTAAGATCTTGTCCCCGTTACTTGGAACCATCTCCGATTCTCATATATATAATTCTCTAGATTTAGTTGATAATTTATACAAAATTGCTCTTTGCCCTACTGATAGATTCGTTAGTTTTGACGTATGTTCTCTTTTACTAAAGTCCCTATAGACTCTATTTTAGAATATCTTAGCAATGACTAACTCAGATGAATTACCTCTACCTATAAGTCACATTATTTCACTCACGAGTTTGTGCATTTGTGATTGTAAGTTTATATTCAATGGTGAATTTTTATCAACAAATTTTTGGCATGGCAATGGGAAATCCTTTATCACCATTGCTCTCAAACCTGTATATGGAATTCTTCGAAAAACGCTACTTACCTAATATCATTCATATTCCTGTAAAGTGGTATCGTTACGTTGATGATTGTTTAGCTGTTCTTCCTGGTCGGTATTGATGTAAATGATTTACTCTCTAAATTAAATAACCAGGTACCATCGATTAAGTTTACTCTAGAATTAGAAAAAGACAATTGCCTCCCTTTCTTAGATGTTTTGATACATGAGAACCATTTCAATGTAAATTCAGTATTATAGGAAACCGACTAACAACTAACTTATGTCATTTCTTCTCAGGCCACCATCTTAATATAAACTATCAATTTTTTCCTCTATGTTTTACGAGCATTACGAATTGTCAGTCCACAATATTTGGATCAAGAAATTGAATACATAAGAAAATAGGAAAGATTTATGCTATCCTTCACATATATTAGACATTTGTTATAATAAAGCCCACAAAAAGTTTTATACTGAAAACAACACACAGAAAGAAAATTCTAAGAACATTCTCAGTTTGCCTTATTTTAACGGATTTGAAACCATTAAACCATTGTTAAAAGCTTTTAATGTCAACCTTGTTTCTTCCTATAATAACTACCACTAAAAAGAATGTTAATAAAAATGGCCCCAGAGAAAGCAACAACATAATATATAAAATTCCATGTATGGATTGTCCCTCATTCTACCTGGGACAGTCGAGCAAGGGCTTAGAAGTAAGGCTAAGCCAGCATAAATACTCTGTAAAAACTGGGCAAAAATCTAATGCATTATTTATTCATTTAAGTGAAAACAACCACCGAATTAATTGGATTGACAGTTCAGTAATTGCACGGTCAAGAGATGTCTTATCACGAAATCTTTTAGAATCTGCTTTAATACAACTTACTTTCATTGTAATTCAATGTAGTCGTGGCCTGTTTCATTTAGACCCTTGTATCTGTAACATGTTTAAGAATGACCTCAAATATATAATTTACTGACTTAAATAAAAATCAGTTGCCTTAGAGTTATTAAAAAAAAAAAAAAAAAAAAAAAAAAAAAACAAAAAAAAAAAAAAAAAAAAAAAAAAAAAAATTTTTATTGTAATGTATGTCTGTCATTTTTTTTTGTGAATATGGTTTTTTGTCCTATACCGGTTCCGTATAGCTGTCACCTATAATCCTTTAATTGTCTGGAGATTGTATCTGAGATGATTGTCTTAAACCTTTAATTGCACCCTTTGTTTATGCTTGTTTGGGAAGGTTTCTTATCTTCCAGGTGTGTCGGATTCTAGGCACTAATCCTTTTATAATCCCTATCTGTCAGTTATACGAACCTTCTTGTATTGTCTTTCTCATATTTTTGTCAGTAGCTGCTTAAGTAAAGGGCTTTTCAGCCGAAAGATCTCGCGACTCCATCGTTTTATTTTTGCCTCCGTGGCATTTATCTTTATTCATATATATAGTAAATATATATATATATATTCATATTCATATATATGTAAATATATATGTATATATTATATATATATATATTATATATATATATATATATATATACATATAGACAGACAGACACGCACACACACACGAGAGAGAGAGAGAGAGAGAGAGAGAGAGAGAGAGAGAGAGAGAGAATGCAGGCTGAAGAGATGGAAAATAGATGCCTTGCGATAGAAGAGATAGTAAAGAGGGGTAAAATATTTATTTAGAAAATGAACGAGGAGAGGCAGAGTGGGAAGAGCAAGAAATTGCAAAGCACAAGATGTTCATGTGAAAGCGCTGATAAAGAATATTTACATATTTAGTCACAAAATCAAGTAAAAGAGAGAAAGTGAAAGTAGAGAATAATTACATAAAGATACGTCCTTATTAGACACAAAACTAAAGAGGAACTGAAATGAAAACCTCACCAGGGAAACCTTAGGACATTAAAGTTAAATAATCATTCTTAAAGTAAACAATAGTTGTATTTTTGTGGTGTATGAAATTTCAGTCTTACTTGTAATAACGATAGATGTAACATTACTATCAGTTAAATGAATATCAACTAATGATTTTATAATGTACATTAGTGATGATAGCGTTAAGGTAATTTAGCCTCGTGAAAGATCGTTATTTTATAATGAATAATACAGACATTCTCAAAATTCCGCAGTGGTTCATCTCATCTTAATTAGCTGTTATTTAAATCATAATCTTCTCTCTTTTTTTTGTGGTGGAGGGAGCAAGGCGGTGCCCCTCCTGATTCCTCCCTCACCTTAAATTCCACCAAAAAATAAAAATGAATTTGGAAAAATTGTGAACTATCTGTGAATTTTGATTCTTATATGATAGAATTTTTTTCTAGCCTTTCTTTGTTTCTCAGAAATTAATATCATTGCTGTATTATGCCCTTCTCATTAAAAAAAAAGTAAAAATATTACATGCCTGAGTTTCTCTCTCGCGTCAGAGTTCCAAACATGATTTAAAAATAAAAAGAAAAATGCTATTTTTCATGGAATCTTTATCTCGCATTTGTTATTTTGGTCTGTTTTCCTCTGTTTTTCCAGCGAAGGATGAGGAACAACGCATGTACAATATACCGCCATGAATATGGTATATGTTTTGGTGTCCGGTTATAGGACTGGCATTCATAATTCGTAAATTGGCAACCGTATATTTTTTTTGCATGACTTTGGTGGACAAAATATCAGTGGCGTCATAACGTGTATTATACCTGGTGCATCTCTCTCTTTATTTACTTTAACGCCGGAATATGAATAGAAATAATAAAATCGCCCAACAATATGGAACAGGGGGAAAGTGATGTGAACTAATCGCGGCCGTTTATCCGTCGCAGTTATTAAAAACGAAAGAAAGACGTAAAAATTCCACGAAGAGCGGACGCCAAAATTCATGACCCGACATCAGGCGGGTAAATATTTTTGCAAATAGGCGCCATCATTTCACTTTCAGCAAAAACATCCATATTGCAAAGTATCGGTAAATGGACATACAACACACTCCACACTCCACACGCACACTTGTGAGGGTGAATACCCAATGGGATATACACTCTCTCTCTCTCTCTCTCTCTCTCTCTCTCCCCAAAATATGCTAAAAGGTGCATATGTGCTAGACTGTAAGTCAAATCCATTCGTCCTTTGTTCTAAAATAAATTACTAGTTTGACTTGAGGCGTCATGAGAACTTATTTATTTTTTGAATGTTGGTAATTCCCAAATTCACTGCAATAAAAAAAACATTGAAACGCTAATAGTCTGTGATGCATATAAGGAATGACAAGTACGTTCCTTTGTCATCACGAAAAAGCTTTCCCGTCCCTGCATTTTGATATACATTAGAAAATTCGTAAATTCATATAAGTGGTGTGTATCTATTTATTAATGTTTGTAATTTAAAACTGCTAGTTTATCTATCTAATGATTTTTGTAATTTGAAAAGGTTAATAGAGGTTTCATATCGTTCGAATACCACAATACGTAAACTGAATGTACCATGTATGTATGTATGTATCTATGTATGCGTGTATCTATGTATGCATATGAATTTAAGTGGCACCATTGCTAAGCCTGTCACGAACACGAGATAGTTCGAAATTCTAGAAGGTATGATAAAGTTATTATTCCATTATTATATCATATATATATGTTATAAATGTTTGTGTATGTCTGCGTGTGCACGCGGGTAAATACTAAATGCAGGCAACATTTCGAAGTGTTATTCTAAGATCGTTTTGAGCTTAAAACTTAGGCTAAATTTTTTCAGCTAATTATTAGTGTCAGGCATTTCAAATTTCATTTATTTTCATATATTTTGGAATATCATAACCAGTGACTCCTGTGTCTAGTAGCTTTTCCTAAATGAGTTATGACGAAGGGTTACGTATTAGCTGAATAATCTGTTAATTACTTCTAGGGGATATTATTACTGAACATATGCAACTGTGAGGTTTTCCTCCTTTTACACCTTCAAAGCTTTTACAATCAATTTCCATTTCAGCGATGAATGACCTCATAGGCCTTTGGCCTAAATTCTATATTTACAATTCTATATAACAATTTTCTTGTAATGGGCCGTCTAATGTTTCCTTGCAGATTATGCCACGTGCTCTTTCCTCATAACACCCTCTTCTCCTCTTTTTATTCCGACTGGGGCTGATCAGGGACACTGGGTTGTTGTGGGTACCGTCTGCCCTCTATCACACAAACAGACAGACGAGGACTCCGGAAATGTACGCACACACACTCCACTCTGTTTCACTCGTGCTTCAAGTTAACCAGAAGTGAGAAATCTTGCCGGTAACGACCACGCCCTTCCTTTGAACCCGTATCGAACCCGTATTTCCAGCCTAGGGCCTGGTACTTGACTCCTGTATCGGGAAGGTACTTGTGGGCAGGTTCGAGGGCTGGAGTGGGCTTCAGTTATCCTTCCCTAAGGGAAACAAGTGTCGTGTTTAGCTATCACTTGGCGAGTGCTCCTTTTCATGTGCGTCGGCAGCAGCCAGTAATAACTCTGTTTGAAGAGAGTAATCTCTCTCTCTCTCTCTCTCTCTCTCTCTCTCTCTCTCTTCCCTTTTGAAAGATCTTAAAGATTGTACGTATCGGCAATAAATTACTGATGTAGTCAGCTGGCTGGTTACGAAATGAACCCTTTGATATAACTGTTTGTTTATGAGAGAAGTCTCAAGACTAGGCCTTTGAAGGAGACGAGATAAAGAACATCTCAGAATGGTGGGAAAAAAAAAGGAAGAGATATAACAGGGAACCAGGAAATTTAAAGCTTAGAAAAATAAATTGTCATAAAAAAAGTCAATCGTTAACCACGAATATACTACGGAAAATTCCCGTTGACAGACTATTGAACTCTGAAAACTGTCGCCACAATAATTTTGGTCAACGAGAAGGAACTCGTTTATTTCGACGAAAGGTATAATGAAATACGAAGTGGAAACACCCGAGGGTTTTTTCACTGTATCTTCTAAAAATATAGCGTTTTTAATAAACTGGATTTTTTATAATGTACTTTTGCATATTGAAATAAGGAGAGAGAGAGAGAGAGAGAGAGAGAGAGAGAGAGAGAGAGAGAGAGAGAGAGAAAACAAGTATTAGAGAAACTGGATTACTAGCAAGTTATTTTCCGTATGAATTAAAAACACCATCAATAAGTCTGACTTCCAATGAGCCACCTCTCACTGTATGGAATATATGTCACATTTATGAAAACATGAAATATGGATTCGAAATGGAAGAAGGTATTTGGATGGAATTCCGATTTCAATCAAATCATAATTCAGAGTGGAAATCTAAAGACATTTTTCTAGACGTCTATTATAAATTTTTAACATTTCTGACAAAAGTGGTCCAGAAAAAAAAAGAGAAAAAACTTTCTTTTCGAGTAAGTAAAGCGAAGCTGGAAAGAATTCTCATGACGGTCAACTCATTGCAAAGATGGACGATACTAAAATTCGTTAAAAAAAGGTTAATTACTTAAGGGTTTAAGATTAACCGTGAGTCAGATTATGACGTCATATCCGAAGGCTACGACCAACGAAATTTGGTATTTGCAAATGAATCCTTATTCATACTCATTTCAGGCAGCCTTTCCGTTTGCATAATAATAAGGAATAATGAGGTTGTCAATGACTGCCCATGTAGATATTTGGATTATACATACTGCATGAATATGCTGTGCTTAGTAAATTTCATAATTTTTATCATGCTCTTACAAGATCCCACTGAACATTGCCTTATATTTCGTCATAAACAGCTTTTTTCATAATTACTGGGAATTGCATTTTTTTGGTGCCATTTGTTTCGGTCTCATTGTTTTTGTAGGAACATCCTACAGTAATAAATTCTTAAGTATCATTTTAGGTCTCTGTAAAATAAATATCTATAATTACGCGTCTCAGGTATCAGAAATGTCTCGTCCATACGAATCTGCAAACAAATATGACTATTGGCCTTAACAAGTTCCCCACGTCGGTCAGCTAAAGTTTAGGCCTCAAATCACGGCCATTTGTAAGTCTGCAGTTTCCTCCCGTTGTATTTTTATTTCCAGATCGTCGTTCCGTACGGAAACATCTATGGAATGCAAAAGGCTCGTAAACAAAGCTCCGGAGCGAATAGAGATAGAAAGAATGCAAACACCGCATCCAACAATCATTCAGCAATCCCGCAAAACAGTCCCCAAACATTCACGGAAAGCCGCTAGGCGGGAAATGGGCGTCCTGGCTACGCAGATGACATGGATAAACAAAGATAAATCAGAGGGGCGAGATATCCACTCGGCTAGAGGGATTATTGGATGATTGATCACAGTTTAGTTACGGCAGCGCCCACCAGATGTCACGGCAGGCACTTCCGTGGGTGATGTATGGTCGACACAGTGAAAAATGTCGCCGCCCTCCCAGGAATCCCTCTCCATCCTCCGCATTTACACACGCTTCCAGGCGACGACTGGCAATCCCGCTGCGGAGGTGGTCCACGGATTTGTTCAGGGTGCGAAGCTCTCAAGATTTTTCTGCTATATCATCGCATACGGAGATTCGTCCGTATTTTTGGATGATTAAGACATTTCAGCCATGTTTTTCACATGATTGGTTCGCTTATAATTGGATGCTTCATAGCAATACATTTTCAAGAAATCTCTAAAAGATAAATGAAATAAAATATTTTTAATGGCATGTGCTGAATGCAAAATAGCATAAAAATCACGTACTTTTCGTATATTTATATTTGCACAATTTGATATCATTGTGGCAAACTTTCAACTAACATGAACCCGTTTTCACTCAGAAAATTGTCATCTCGTATGACAGGTAACTGTGAAATTCATCGATATTGTCATCCCAACAAAGATGATTAAAATTTACACCGAAATATCTTCAGACTACCTCCCATTATATTACTTTGCTGATTTCTTAAGAGAGTCCTTTATATGCGAGTCACTTTCATAATGGCGATTCGTATTATTGTGTGATTCCGTACCAACTGTCTTTTTAGTTTCTGTAAAAGAAAACTATTGAGATGGCTTTGTCTGTCCGTCCGCCTCCAGATCTTAAAAAGCACTGAAGCTAAAGGGCTGCAAATTGCTGTGTTGATCATCCACCCAACGGTCATCAAACATACTAAATTGCAACCCTCTCGCCTCAGTACTTTCTATTTTATTTAATGTTAAAGTTAGCCATGATCGTGCGTGGCTGAAAGTTTCATGGCCCGCAGCTGAGAATTTCATGGGCCGTGGCTAAGAGTTTCATACAACATTATGTGCTGTACAGAAAACTCGATTCTTCAAGCCATTTTTTACTTTTTTTTATACTGTAAACTTACCTGAACAGGCTTCAAAATTATTTTATTTTAGTTGTACATTCGTTATTTACAACTGTCTCCTTGCACTGTGTTTGATGGCAATAAAGAAAAGTCTAGAGAAGAACAGAAAATAGAGTTTAAGCCAAAGGCCAAGCGCTGGGACCTATGAGGTCATTCAGCGCTGGTATAAAGAAGAGCATGGTTGACGATATAAGATTCATTGTAAGGGAATGGCTGATAAAGCATCGTAGGTATTGTAACTGTAATGCTCGTGTTGTTGATGCAAACAGTTGAATGGACCTCGACCTAAAAAGCAGAGGAGACCCAGACGAATGACCTCCAAGTTCATCTTGCAAGGAAAGAGCCCGTTTTCAGACCCAGTAATGAGAAAACATTTGCTGATATCCATAGCATCGACTCGTGCTAGTACTTAGGATTCATTGCAAAGTCTCTCACTTTCGATTAAGAAACCAGGGACGAGAACAATCTCCGTCGATGTTTTAGCTGAGAAGTGAAATCCCCAAAAAAGATTTTAATTAGATTTATAATTCAAGAATTCTTTCGGTCTGAGGATAGTTTCTCTACTAGCACCAATATCTGTAAGGGTCACAGCACATTCTACGTATATAAAAAGTTCGCTTAAGATGATCAGAGAAAACCTAATCTACCGCTTCTGTTTTTGAGTTAGTTCTTCATGAAAGGACACAAGAGTACATGTATGTACCCAGATAAGGATGCACACACACACACATATATATACGTATATATATATATATATATATATATATATATATATATATATATATATATATATATCACACACACACACACACACACACACACACATATATATATATATATATATATATATATATATATATATATATATATATATATATATAGACACACACGTATGTATGTGTGGGTGGGTGTATACACACACACACATATACATATTGTGTGTGCGTGCGCGTGTATACACACACACATATACATATTGTATGTGTGTGCGTGTGTATGTATACTCACTCTTATGCCCTTAAATAGGCAACAGATTTTAAAGCGAACAATGAAATATAATTTCCATGGCTTGCATTATCCTTCATGGATCTCTGGGCATTGTAGTCTTTAGCATTCATACTAAATTGCGTTTTGTTTTTAATAGTTTTAGTGTTTCAGTTAGAAATTTGAATCAACACGACTTTGATTACTTCTCTGTATCTTACAGATTGGTGACACGATTAAACGAGACACCTTTGCAATTTAGGGAATACCAAGGTAAGTAGAAATATTTGTCTTTAGTTAAAAATGGTGACATTTTCAGTAAAATAGCTCGTGCATTTTTAGATATATAAGAAAGTAATACCGGAGTCAGTGGATTTTAGTAGATCTATACGTGTCATTGTACTTTATTAAAAATTAAAATAGAAAAAGGCACCCCCAAAAAAAGTTTTACACGAACACTTAAATTTCTGCTTATCCAGAACTAGAAGAATTTTATTTAATAAACTATCAAAAGCGACGGTTTTATCGTCATGATAAGGTAAGGTGAAATTAATGAGAATAGATCGACCTTAATTTATTTGTGCGGAGGTCTGTCGGATGGCCAATATAATACCTAGGTCCAAAGAAAGGAAATTCTTATTAAAATGGAACAAAATGGGGCTTAAATTTGAAAAAAGACGTCTTAGCTGACATACAATAGAGATAGATAAAACTGAATCTCAGAGAATTCCAAAGTTTAGTTTTGCAGGAGAAAAAACGCAGACTCTTGACGAACACGACATATACGTGGTTTGCTCCACAGGGTACTTTGGTGGTATGATGAGTTGGTAAGGGTAAAGAGGCTACCCGAGATGAGGATGGGGAGTGAGCCTACCTTCAGGAGAAATAGTCAAGGTTTTATATCTGCCATTTAAAAAGACTTGCATCAAAACTACAGATTAGTTTTAAATATTCACTTGTCCAAGGATTAATACATTGGATTTGCACATCATCTTAAGCCGAGGATTTGGACCAAAAGCGTAATGGCATAATTATGTCAAAGCATCCTAAATGATTAATTACTTTAACAGGAAAGTTTCGGGAATGTGATGCATATATACGAATTCGATTAGTTTTTTAACATCTAGAATATCTCTTAGTATTCAAGGGCTATCAGTGTCACTCTTCACCTTAACAACGAAATGATCTCGTATTGGATGGGCGTTTTGATTTCCATGAGAAATGTCGACCTAATGTATATATATATATATATATATATATATATATATATATATATATATATATATATATATATACATTATTATATATATATATATATATATATATATGTATGTATATATAAAACTTCTTTTATAAATAAAATTTTTTTTAAGTTCCTGAAAAAATGGTTTATATGAGAACGGTTCTCGTACTTAGCTTTAATACTTTCGTGGGCGTTTTTTGTTATGATATATTCGAATTTTAACAGGAACGTTGTATCTGAATATCATTCTCTAATTATATATATATAGTATATATATATATATATCTATATATATATATATATATATATATATACACACACACGCATATATATAATTATATATATATATTTCTTTATATATCTATATATATATATATATATATATGATATATATATATATATATATATAATCATAGATACATACATGTATAATGTGTGTGGTGTATGGTGCCATTGGTCTTTTAGTTCCATCTCGTCCCATCAGCAACAAGTTATAAGATCACTTCATCTTGCGGGGTGAAGCAACTTGGATCCACTTCCTGTATAATCTGTTGTGCCATATTGACCTATTTAATTGCTCTAGGGTCGAACATAAAGTTTAGGAGCTACTGGGCTAACAGTCTCACCACAGAAGACTGGCAGTACCGAAACTCGAAAGATTAAGCATTTTTGGAGTTACCCACTCTACATATTATATAATATCATATATATATATATATATATATATATATATATATATATATATATATATATATATATATATATATATATATATGAGAGGTTCAGGAGGTCCATTGATACTTCACATGAAGGCCAGGATTTATTATAAAACGTTTCTCACATCAACTTTGTGCATCTTCAGTCTGTTAAAAGAGAAATGCCTATATTAAAAACTAAAAATTGGATTCACAATAGTATTCATGTTAAAATGCAATAAAAAATATAAATAGTTAAAAAAGAGAGAAGAAAAACCACTGAGGTACCGACCAACTAGAATGAAAGGAAAGCAAGGAATGATTTTTGAGAGAGCCAGGTCCAAGGCGTTGACTATGCCAGATGTGAGAGAAAACTTCGAGTTTGTTATATATGGAACTACGCATCATCAGTTTCTTTGGGACATCCACTAGCGGACGAGGTGGTTGGTTATAGCTGCCTACTAATTTATTATAATTATATTATGTACAATGTCTTTGGGATAGGAGTTTTTTTTGAAAAAAGGTTATTAAAAATTCCATTTCGTTATGAAAAATTTGCCAGTTAGATGAGTATTTCAAAGCTCTATAGACCAGTGTGTATATGGTATTAATTTTAAAGGTTTTCTGACAAGAACTATAGAAGTTATTGGCTAATCCCGTGAACGCCTTTTTTCGATGTACTGCAGTCGTGAATTCTGAATTGACTCTAGTGACAAGGATGTCCAGAAATGGTAATTTGTTTTTATTTTCTATCTCCATTGTGAATTTGATGCTGGGATGTTGTACGCTAATATGTTCTAAAAATTTTGCCATTTGCCACTGATGTCTGAAAAGTGCAAATGTGTCGTCAACATATCTTCTGTAATACATTGGTTTACAAGAAATAGGACAATTGTCTATAGAGCTTTGAAATACTCATCTAACTGGCAAATTTTTCATAACGAAATGGAATTTTTAATAACCTTTTTTCAAAACAACTCCTATCCCAAAGACATTGTGCATAATATCATTAATAAATTAGTAGGTAACTATAACCAACCACCTCCTCCGCTAACGGATGTCCCAAAAAAACTGATGTATGCGTCGATTCCATATATAACAAACTCGAAGTTTTCTCACACTTTCACAGATAATAGAACAAGAAATTCCATGTCTTAAAATTAAACTTATCTCAAATAATCCTTGCAAAATTGGCTCACTTTTTAATTTCAAAGATCGTCTGCAGGACTTTATGAGATCCAACGTTGTATATAAATTCACATGCGCAGGATGCCCTGCAACTTACGTGGGATCTACTCGAAGATTACTGCAGATGAGATATTGTAGCCATATGGGTTTCAGTTATAGAACAGGTCAAAGAATTAGTAATCCTGAATTTTCTAGTATCAAGAATCATGCCGCCAAATGCAAGATAAATGTATCGAAACAACACTTCTCGATAATAGGGCACACTAAAGACAAGGACCACCTAACTACCTTGGAATCGTTAATTATTAAGAGGCTGGTTCCCCCATTGAATAACAACACCTCGGCTTCACCTCTACATCTGGCATAGTCAACGTCTTGGACCTGGCTCTCTCAAAAATCATTCCTTGCTTTCCTTCCATTCTAGTTGGTTGGTACCTCAGTGGTTCTTCTTCTCTCTTTTTTAACTATTTATATTTTTATTGCAATTTAACATGAATATTATTGTGAATCCTATTTTTAGTTTTTAATATATTCATTTCTTTTAACAGACTGAAGATGCACAAAGTTGATGTGCGAAACGTTTTATAATAAATCTTGGCCTTCATGTGAAGTATCAATGGACCTCCTGAACCACACACACACACACACACACACACACACACACACACACACATACACACACATATATACATATATATATATATATAAAATGTATATATACGTATGTATGTGTATGTATGTATATATACATATTTTTTTGTTTATATGTTTAACTTAAAACTTAAGATTTATCGACACCTCAAGTGAAGGATTTTGTTTACAGTAATGCTTGAATGATTTTGCTAATCTTAAAGGCGTCAGGTTTGAACTTTTAGCTAACGAAAAATGCAGACACACTTCGCATTTCCTTTACTTCTTAATAGGCAATAAAAGACAATGGAAAGTGTTATCGCGCTTTCTAAAATATTGACTCGTATATTAATTATGGAATAGAGATACGCTTCACTTATTATATATTACAACACAGCTTTTCTTCATATATATTAAAAAGGCCTTACTTCTGGTAAACATTTTTGTCATGTTATTTTCACAGATGTTGACATTGCTAAGTATTGTTTTTCTTCACCTCTGCTTTACTGCCGCTCTTCATTTTGTAAATACAACTTTGGACATTGCTATCTTAAGCTCTTGGACTCTACCCTTCTGCCATATCTTCGTTCACACAGTACACGTTTGGTTTCACTTTCACAGGTATTGCGTATTCTGAGGGAATCATATAATTCGACGGCTATACGGTCTGATCATTCACTCGTCCAGTCTATCTCATACTGACTAAATTTAATTTGGCCAGTTATGATCACCTAAGTTTCCTCTCCATGAAACAAATTTCCATTATGAAAATATCCTAAAACTATACGTAAAGTAATCTCCGAAATCCATCGGTATAGGTTTCCTTATAAGATGAAAAAGCGAGAGAGAGGTCTGGCATTTTATGAGGAGGGATTGCGTTGCCAAAAGATGATGGTCATGCTTACCTTCTTCCCATCTACACGTTTCACGTAAACATCTCATTATCTGCAGATCTAGTTGTTTATGTCTGTTCATAAAAGACCGTTGTGGTAGGAAGGCCAATTTAATGAGAACGACATTCCTGGTCAGCTGTATGTTCCCACGTGGTACTTGAGTTATTTCATACTTGATCGAGTAAAAGTTTAAGATATTAATTTTGGTCAATATATTAATTTCTCACATCATTTCAAGATGAGGATAAATAAGGAACGGTTCTTAGGTATGTGTCTCTCCATTTTTTTTAAGATGAAGAGACTGACAAGAACAACTACACAAGGTTCTTACCCAGCCCAGGACCAACATGCAATAAACGTCAGTGTTTAATTTTAAAGTCTATAAAATGACTAGTGCTTAGGGAAGAAAAGCGCGAAGCTTTTCACATTTTCTAAATTCGCATTTCCCCTCACTTGGTCCGGTAACAGAATCACTCAAGTAGTATTAAGCGCCTCTGTGGCGTGGTTGGTATGGTGTTGGCGTCTCACCTCGGTGGTCGCGAGTTCGATTCTCGGCCATCCCATTGAGGAGTGAGAGATGTGTATTTCTGATGATAGAAGTTCACTCTCGACGTGGTTCGGAAGTCACGTAAAGCCGTTGGTCCCATTGCTGAATAACCGCTGGTTCCATGCAACGTAAAACAACCATACAAACAATCAACTAGTATTAAATATTAATTTCATTTTTTTTATGAAATTCTCCGTAAATGTGTATATTATCAATCACTGTATGGTGGAATATTAACTTTTTGGCTATTTTCTTATTTATTTTCTTTCATTATTTGCGAGGCAGAAGCATTCAGCTGCCTGCCCCATCGGCCTTAGCATTAGAAAGACAACGAGACTAGGTTTAAGTTCTAAGAAGTTTCTCATTTCACGGATATCTTCTTCGTAAGTGAGGTTTCCATGTATTGTTTTACTAAACCTTTATTTTAATATCTGACTCTTGTTGTTGTTGTTAGTTTGGGCAGATCATTGTGGCAGTATGGTCTGTGGTTTACGCTGGCAAAAAGTAGGATTAATATACCTGCAGAAACAACAACAATAACAACAGCAACAACTGTAGTTATAGGTGGACAAGGTGGTCGTCATAATGTTTGTGTTAGCATAAATCCAGGGTAATTGAGGAAAAGCAAGACATTACGGAATAAGTTCCAACAAAAGAGTGAATTTTTTTAAGTTGAAGAAACACTCAAACTAGAATATTATCTCATAATTTCGGATTTCTGCAAGAAGGCGTTTTTGTCATCTTTTTTAAGGGACCTGGATGAACTTGACTGCCTACAATAACCTCGGTTATGTAAAGAGTGAAGTTAAAAGAAACTTTAAATTCTATAAGAATGTTTTATATTGATTTTCGTTAATAGTCTTTTCCTTCAGTTAACCACTTACAAAACCGATAAAAAAAGTACATATGCTGTTCAAACCACCATACTTTCCTTATGAGAGGCCAGAGTAAAGTAATATAATAGAACATTTCGGGAGAATAAATTAAACTACTACTACTACTACTGCTACTACTACTACTACTACTACTACTACTACTACTATTATTATTATTATTATTTAGATCTATAACACTACAGTAATACGCTATTATGAAGCAATCAGATCCAGCCCTCTCAGAACAATGAGGCCTCATTAAAAAAAAAGAGGATGGTAAACTTAACATAGGTGAAATTAACAGCATATAAATGATCAATGAGTGACTGTCTAACCTTTTATACGAAATCCCTTTCAAATTAACTCCGGAATGGTTATCAGGAAATGCTTTTGAAATTATCAGGAAGGGAAGGAGACAGCGATTTGTTCGCTAATGAAAATTATCTTCTGACATCTGCAAAGAAGAGTTCCGTTTTTACGCCACTCATCAAATGAAAAAGGAGTAGGAGACGAAGAGGAGTGGGTGAAGGAAGGGTAGGGGTGGCGGATGAGGGGGAGGGGGAAGACGCTCATCCTGATAACTACTGACGGTATCTGCTTCCGAATTAAAGGTTCAAATTCAGTAGCACACAATAAGTGACGAGGTTAAGTGGCGCCTTTTGTTAACTTGTCTAGTTCCTCAAACGGAGGAGTGTTCGGATGCCAGTTAGGACTTTTCTTACTTTTCTTGCGTTCCTTCTGGGAAAACTATCTAACTATCTACTTTGGCATTCGAAAACATATATGCAAGAATGTGGGAAGAACCAACAGAGATTATAAGACCACATAAGATCTAATTCCACGAGGAGAGAGAGAGAGCGCGACAATGAATGGTCAGGAGCGCAGTCTTCCAGCGGAGTCTCCCCTTTGTTAGCGGGGAGAGATGCCCGTCACGTTTTCTTTGAAGTCTTGACAGGATAATTATGATATTAATGCGGAGCTGCCCCACCTCCTTTGACGTCGTTTACAGATTTGAATGAGAAAGAGATTTTATCACGTAAAACATATAAGATGCTATCGTTCGATCTACCGCCAGAAGCTGAAGCCTAAAATATCAACACATTGCGTCCGGTGAAGTAGTTTGTTTTGGAGGTTTGATTTGAGTGAAGCTTTCCAATTTGTTGAAAGTTATTTCGTTTTCTATCGGGCAACTCGCACGGGCCTCCTAGCGCTCCTGCTTTTCCTACTTTTTCAGACACCCTCCTACTTAATCCTACCTTTTGAGGAATCTCCAACTAATATGTTTGAAAGGATAAAAAAAAAAAAAAACCTTGTTATAATTGAATAACAATAAGAATACAGAAGTGTGTCGAATGAGGTGGCAACGTGTTTGATTATTGAATTGTTGAAAAACTGCATAAATAGTGATGATATTTTTCGGTTTATATATAGGCTGGCATCTGATGTTATAGAGAGCGGAAAGTTGGAGAAATCATCTGCTGAAATGAAGAAAATTTCAGATGAAATTGCTTCTCTCAAAAAAAGGAGAAAAAAGGGCACCAAAAGGACGAAGAAACGGCTAATGCTATAAAAAGAAAGGCAGAAGAAGCCTGTTTATTCCAAGATGGAACAAGTTGTTTGATGGTTAACGACTCGAGGATATGGAGAGAGGTATCATTGTCATAGGATATCAAAGATTTAGACTTTAGAATGTTCCCTTATGTTGGAAAACGACTTCTCACGCAAAGTACACCTTGTTCTATGGCTAACGCCACGATGAGAACCGACTCGTATTTTCAGCATTCTCTGGCCAAGTATACTATATATATAATATATATGATTATATATACTTATATCATTATTATTATTATATAGTATGTATATATATATCATATCACATTACCGTGATTCATATATATACATCGAGACACACACACACACACACACATATATATATATATATAATATATATATATATATATATATATATATATATATATATATATATATATTATATTATATATGTGTGTGTGTGTGTGTGTGTGTATAATGTATAATGTATATTCATATATATATACATAAATATGTATATTTAAATACATACATACATATGTATATATATATATATATATATCTATATATAATACCTATATATATATATATATATATATACAGTATATATGGATCTGGATTTTAGACCGAGTCAAATATATGTCATGTGTTACTCTTATTCAGAAATATCTAATTGTGCTAGACGACGGTCAACATATTTTCAGTTCTAATGTTCCTATCTATTATCGACATGTCTATGGCTCCAGCAGACAGATCACCGTATTATATTCGTGTTTTTAGTTTTATGTAAAAGAAAACTATTGAGATGGCTTCCTCTCTCCGCCCTCAGATCTTAAAGAACTACTGTGGCTAGAGGGCTGCAAATTGGCTACGTTGATCATCCACCCTCAACTCATCAAACACACCAAATTGCAGCCCTCTATCCTCAGTACTTTATATTTTATTTAAGGTTAAATTTAGCCAAGATCGTGCGTGTGGCACCCTTATAGTTCCAACACTGGCTACCACCGGGCTGTGGCTGAGAGTTTCATACAGCGCAGTTTTTTACTTATTATTTCATAACGAGTCACTGTCAGGCTTCGTACGGACTGGGAAAAGTCTTAACGTTGAACAAGTCCCGTAAATGAAGAAACACCTCTGTTCCAGTGTTCCATTGTTCCATTGTCCCAGTGTTCCATTGTCCGGCATCATCTGCTCCTCCGGCATGCGTATCCTTAACTAAGTAACTACCAAACGTGGCCAACACCTTCCTCTCAAAATACCCAAAATACCCAAAATACCATCATTGATACGGAAACAGCCGTGTCACTGTGGATTCTCTCCCTGATAAAGGAAGGCAGGGGCCATCCATCTCGCCCTGCATTATCAAGGGAAATAACGGATTTATACTGTGAAATACACCTTGTCAAACCAGGGCCATGATGGATGGATGGAAAGGCAGAGAAGGGAACTGATGGAGGTGGGGAGGGAGTGAGGGAGGTAGGGTGGTGGTGGTGGTGGTGGTGGTGGTAGTATGCATAGCGTCGTGTTTTGATAACTTAATGGATTCTCAGCCTCAGCGAACGACAATGCGAAAGTATGCGAATATGGTGTCATTTCACTGAAGCAGGATTTTTAGGTTCCGGACTTATCAGGAGGGAGCAGATGTAACTATTTGTAGGCACGAGGAATATTTTCCGCCGCTGCTCGGGATTTCTTCGGGGGAAAAAGGATTTTATTCCCGTGGAAAACATACCCATTTCCTCATTCATCACGGGAGATGAATGATTTTATATGTATGTTTTCTGTCAATGTAAATGTAACTACTATTCATATACGTACAATACAAATAGTATATATATATATAATATTATGTTTTTAATTTATATTACAGTACATACATATACATATACATACATATACACATGTATGTATATCATTTATATATATTCTTATATACATACATAGTACATATATATACTTTTTATATATGTTCATATATGTGTGCGCGTGTCATACAGTGTAATATATTTTTATACCGTTTATACTCTGAGATGAGAAAAACGAACTGGCGGCAACTTTGTTAGTACACATTAATCTAAAAAAGATTTGAAATATTAAATACAGCAGCAAATTAGCATGTAAATATTTTCCTGTACACTGTACACTGGAACCAGAGGTATATAAGTATTTAGGAATGGGCATATATGAAGAAATAAAAAGTTTATACCGAATTCCTTTTTGTATCATTTCTTGCACCATCTGTATGAAATCAATTTTCACAAGAACTTAATGTATATATATTTTTCACCTTGAAATGTTATCCCCATTACAGAGGCTGTTGGACTTATGGTTATTCAAAAGGTTTATGTGCAAATATTGCCTTGCTTTTCTTTGTGGTTACTCATCAAATGGAGGTGAAACTAGAGCCATTTAACTTCACTAATAGCACGGTTACTAATACAGTGAATTACACACCCACACCCACACACACACACACACACACACACACACACACACACACACACATATATATTAGTATATATGTACAATCTACTGGTCATTTTTACCAGATACATATGTAATTGTAATAGCCACAATGCCCTCTTAACTTATCGAATTCTTCGTTGTCTTTTGGATGAGCTAGTCATTACAAAGCGTCGAGATCCAAGTGCAAGAAATATGAAGAATTAATGATGTCAGGTAGCGGGAAACGAACCCGCGACACCATAATCACGACGAGGTCACGTTGCTGATCTGACCACGAGAAGAGGGCATTGGGGCTATTCTAATTATATATAGATATATATATGTGTGTGTGTGTGTGTGTGTGTGTGTGTGTATATAAGTTACCACATCACTGTGATTCATATATGTGCAATAAGCTACAATTGTTCTTTAATATCTAATTCACGTTGTCTCGGAATTAATATATTTTCATATATGTTAACAGAAGGGAAATTATTTAGTTGATAAAAATTTCGTCGACTCATCTATATGTATATATATATATATATATATATATATATATATATATATATAATATATATATAATATGGGATTGTGGTTCATTATTAATTTTTTATACATTATGTCGTTCCTTTATTAGTTAATGTCAGCATGAAAATCTTTAATGCTTTCAATTCGGGTAATTCATTCAACTAGCTTATAAGTAAACAAAGCTGTTACGTCTACTCTCTTGTGTTGATCAGTAAGTAATTTGCGAGAAGTTTCCAGTTGGTCGGTTTTTAGCTTACCTCCGGACAAAATAATTTCTAACGTAAAACACGTACTCTGATTGGCTAGAAGACCAGGTGTGCAAACCATGTATTTCGTTCTCTCTCTCTCTCTCTCTCTCTCTCTCTCTCTCTCGCCTAATGTGTCATTGATCTGACGAAGTACTTGTTTTCTCCTGTATTATTTATTCTTTTTAATTATTGTTCATGCATGCTTCTCCCTCTCTTTCTCTGCTTTGTGCATTTGTCGTGAAGAAGTTGCGGTAGAATGAGATTCAAGTTTTAAATTGATTTTCCGTATTTATACAGTAATTAAGACTATTTCTCTTGTAAATCACGAATGAAATCTAGGCTCAATGAGAACGATTTCGGTCTCTTGGTCATGATTGTTAGTTAGATGCTGGAAGATGAAATCTTTGGATTTGGTATATAGCAGGAGTCTCAGACATCTTGTTTTGTCCTTCTCTTTATATATGTATGTATGTGTACAGACAGACACATACACACACACTATATATATATATATATATATAATATATATATATAATAATATATATATAAATAATTATATATATTAGTATTATATTAATATATAATATATAATATTATAATAATATATTATATTATTATATATATATATAGAGAGAGAGAGAGAGAGAGAGAGAGAGAGAGGAGAGACGAGACGAGGAGATAAGAGAGAAGGAGACAGAGGAGAGATGAGGAGATGCGACGAGCGAGAGAGAGAGAGAGAAGAGAGAGAACAAGGAAAATTCAAGAAGGGCAAGAGAGATCATTGATGCATACTGAATAATAGTAAGAAAAGATATCAATCTTCTAACTGTAAAGTTCAAAGACTCTTGATAGGTATTTTCATATAACAAGACCGCAGTGTGAATTTATAAATATACCTGATGGCAGTAAGTCCAAAATAAACCTTGGAACATGTAATTTTCTCAAAAGATTTTGAGAATCCTTGATGACAAAATTAATATTGCGCAAAACATGATGTCCCTTGATCATCGGGCATAAGGAATGCAACTTCATATCGGAAGTGAATGTTCACAACTGTATTGCAACACCAATAAGGAACAAGTGTATAAAGATCATTTCCAGTTTCCTGCTATAGAATGGAATGAGTTCCTATTCTGATCTATGGCACAGTAGCTGCCTCGGTTGCCCCAGAGCGTTACTTACAAATGCAGAGGTTTTCGGGGGTACGTATCCTCATAAAGCTCCAATATTTTAGTTACTATGAAGTTAATGCGCTCACCGCCAGAAGTATTGTGTATCGAATTAAAGGACTGGCCGGTTTTTGAGCTGGTCAGTAGATATCAGCACCCTACATCTTTGAAATTAATTGTGATTGGCGGAACTTCATGGTACTCACAAACCATCAAAAGTGCAAACACATCAGATATTGAATTCAATGATATCGGCTTAGGATATTTACCAGCCGCTCTAAAAAACCAAAATCTATAAAATGGAATCTGTGAGTAATTTTCTCACTAAAAAATTGTATTGGATGTCATCAAGCTCATCGCAGAGCTGTCGGTAGATGAAGTTTTCTGAAATCATTAGACATTAGTGAAGATATTGTCTACCCACAAAATTTAGAATAACTTAACATAATGATTAAAATGTTTTAGGTTCAATAATTATGAGTATTCAACCTGCATATGATCATTTCAATTTGCTAAAATGACAAATTTGCAATTCCATGGACATTGGTGAAAACAGTAGTGCAATATCTCCGACATGGTATCATCGGTGTCCCGATTGTTCACTTTCGCCTTTAAAATCCATCTCGTTGTGGGTAACAGAACATCCAGGCAGTCGCAGATGTTCCATGGAAGGATATTTTCCAAATTCCAAAAGTGAAAAAAAATCAGGTTGGAGATAAATCAAATGAAATTCAATGTATCCTTGAAATAAATATGTAGCAGCGTTCAGGAAGTGACGTTTTACAGCGCTTCGCTCGCTAAATATCTGATGAGAGGCTAAGTAGCGTGGCGACACCCAAATCTATGACAACAACCTAATCAAGGCGTGAAAGCTACACGGAACGAATCCTCCGGTTTTTCTCTGCTGTACATGAATAATTACATTCCATTTCCTTCCTTTTTTACCTTTTACGTTGTTCGTGCAATTAGTGGCAGCGCTCGCCCCACGCGACTAAAATTAGTCCGGACATTTGCTTACATCAGACCTGAATTAGAGTCTGAATTAGAGTTGCATTAAAACCTTAAGCAGAAAGGTAACAGCAACATTTACATAATTAGTGACGTTTGTTCTATCTGCCCCCTTACTATGTTGGTGAGTGTTAGAGAAATTAAGTCATATGCAAATGCCGCAGGAGTTTTCGAGTGCCGAAATGGTGCGGGTTTCTGGAGGCGCAAGAGTTCTGGGTGGATGTGGGGGACGGGGGTCGGGGGGTCGGGGGCCACATTAGATGCCTTGGTGAAACTTAAATCCAAACAAAAAATTGTATTTCTTTTTTAACCATTTCACCTTTTTAATCTGATCGGACACTGATTTTTTCCCGTTTTCCTAAAGTGAACTATTGACTACAATAAGAAATATGAAGTCTGCATATAGTGGTTTTGAAAGGAATTTTTCATGTTTTTCAGTCTCATTTCATATAACTTAAATCAAAACAAAGAATTGTATTTCTTTTTTAACCTTTTCATCTTTTTAATCTGATAGGACACTGATTTTTTCCCGTTTTCCTAAAGTGAACTATTGACTACAATAAGAAATATGAAGTCTACATATAGTGTTTTTGAAAGGAATTTTTCATGTTTTTCAGTCTCATTTCATATATGTCATATTTCCTCTTTTTCATAAATAATAAAGGATGCGGGTTACAGACGTACAAGGATACTCAAGATTTTCGGTACCTCTGAAAGAGCAAGCTATCTTTATGAATTGTATGAATGATTCCTTAATTATCAATACCAATGCAAGCACTTTAATGCTAAAAGTTCACAAGAAAGATTTTGTTAATGGCACTTTCTTTTCTTGGCTATTCAGTCCAAAAGCTAAAACCTTAACCCATACAGTAAGGTAAATATAAACATATCTATTGAAAATAGCTATAACACAGATAACCGTAAACAACTAACAAATATATGGGGCCCGCCTGATGGGCCGAATGAGGGGAGATTGGAGCCCCCCCCCCAAAAAAAAAAAAAAAAAAAAAAAGAGATTATAACTATAAAATGCAACTGTTGGTATAGAGAATAATTCTAAAGTGCTACAGCCAATCGAAGGTAATTCTACGTTCTACAGTTAACGGTTATTAATAAGAACAATTTATATTTCAAGCGACATACGTGACCGATATGATTAGATAACATTCTAAGCAAACGTGTTTGGCAAAATAAATTTACCACCTCGGTAAAACTTAGTTCAATCACAAGATACGGTTTATTCAGATAACGATTATATTTGCATTGTTCCTTTTCTGGAACAGTATATGCTATCACACTCAAGTCTTCATTAGGAGGCTAGACTCTCTCTCTCTCTCTCTCTCTCTCTCTCTCTCGTGTAGGCCATCAAGCGAGTGTGGCATGATTGACACATGTACCCCTTCCCAGATTGGTCACACGAAGGCAAAAAAGGGCCGCTTGTTTATCGGCCGTTTACGCTTGTTCCTCCGTCGTCATCGTTCGGGAACGAAGCGAAAACGACGCTTCCCCGGTTCGTCACGCCTCCAAAGGGTTCTCGGTCCTCGGCTGCGTTGCCGGCACTGTGCTGACGCCGCTGTGAATCACCCCGTTCGAGGTAGCCCCGTGTTTTTGCAGCCCTGTTCAGGGCATTGTTGTCTGATATCCCCTCCCACCTCCCACCTCTACCCATATTTTCCTATCAGCCCCCATCCCCACTCCAGTCCCTATTTTCCGACGGTCGTTGGACAGTGCTCCTTGTAACGCTGCTTTTCCTAAAGCGTAACTCCGGAATTTTTCTTTTCATAGAGGAAGATTGCCAAAATGCTGCTTTTCAACCTTCATAGTAGATGCCGGCATGCTGTGTATCATAGCGCTGTTTTGAGTGAATGCCACTTTTATATAAGGGAAGTCATCGGGAAACAACTTTTAAAGTAACAAAAAATGTTCAGGTTTTAATCCTGATCACTGTAAATGTACTGATCATATATAATTACATATGGGTGCAAGTTATTACATAGGTAAAGTGAATTCTATGATAATGAGTTTCTTCATTATTAAATTTTCAGCTTTTAGATTTTTTTTTCTATCGACTGATTCTCTCATTGCACTTCCTTGTTTTGCTTTGGCATGAAAAAAAAGAGCCTACCAAGAGATTTGGTTGTATTCCAAACTCTTCTTGAGATACATCACAGAAATCGGTTTGAGAAGATCGTCAGTTGATTGAAATAAAACAATATAACAGATAACGAAGACACTGCAATGATGTGGCCACATTTTGCTTTACTTTATCTATAACAAAGAAATGTGTATCAAACAAACATAAGCTTATTCGTGATTACTATGCGTATGCTTGTGCGCGCGTGTTTGCGTGTGTTTGTGGTTATGTTTGCTTACACTAATCTGCTGTATTTTGCCTTACTTAAAGTCTCTTAAAATAAGAGTCACCTATTATTTGAGATGCATCATATTTCTCTTAACCTCGTGAAAATATACATAAAAGAATAACAAATCAGTGATCAGATAATTTATTTCCCTCAACTACAAAGCTTTAGAATCTCCTACTTATTCCTATTTTCCAGGACTCCCTCAGTCAATTCGTTACTTTTTTTTATCTCTCTTTTGTTTGCTTTTTACATTTTTGTTTGCCGCCGTATCGCCTAATGTAAAAAGACGATAAATGATAAATTTCCTCATTTTACTCTTAGGAGTCTCTTAGACCACACGGACTGCATATCTTGAAGCTCGTATTCAAGGGGTATTTTGGAGCCTCTGTATAAGCAGAATTACATTCTGAAGAGTCTATTATATGATTAAAAAGGGAGGGAAAGTAACGCTGAGTCCAATCTCGCGGTTTATGTCAACGAAAAACCTGAATAGATCCTAATCGTGCTTATTTTTTTTCTCTCTCTTTCTCTTTTTCTCGCCATTGACAAAGCACAAGGAAGGACACAAAGAAAGTGTTTAGTGATTTGAGGGATTAGGGCATTGTTTGCGTGCGTGTGTGTGTCTGTATGTGTGCGTGCGTGTGTGTGTTTGTGCGTGTTTGTGAGAGAGTAGAGCTCCCCCCGTTTACCTCCTTCCTGTCTTCCTTCCTTCCCTAATGCCTTTATCTTATTTATTATTGTTTCTTTTTTGTTGGCGTTTATTATAAGGTTTTTCGGCCCACCCACATCTGTCAGGGGGTGCAGGGGGTGTTGGTCATCCGATGGGAAGGGGGGGGGGATGGCAGGCTGGTGAGGCTGTAGGGTGTGAGAAAACTTATGAAGGTTTAGGAAGTTCATCTTATTCGGCTTATGGAAGAGCTTCACCTGTTGTTGTTTTCTCTTGTTACTGACGATGATGTTTTTCCGCGTGCTCCTCTTTCATCTTTGTTTTTCTAATATGAATTAACTTCCCTTCCTCTGCCCATTTTTCTGTCCCTTTCTCTTTCTCTCAGCTGCTTTAATTTTGGTTACACTAAAGAAAAGTCAGGTTATTAACAAAGGTTTTTTTTTTTTTTTTTTTTGTTTTTTTTTTTTTTAAGTTATCTGGTGTTTTCCATTTTCTGTTTCCGTGCATTTCTTTACGTTTTTACTCGTCGGTTTAATATTTTCTTTAATTATTGTGTTCAAGGGCGGGGGGGGGGGGGGGGGGCGGAAGGGATGTTAAGAGGGAGAGAGATTGTTCGAAGGAAATGGGAGAAAGAGTGAGGACTGGGCGTCATCTGTCAAATTTTGAAGACAATCTCCTTTAACGTTTTGATGTGATTTTAGTTAGCAGCGATAGTCAACTTGAATCTAAACAAATTAGTTTTCACAGAGTTCCTTCCTACAAAAACATTCCGAGTATATACGTTATAATAAGCATCTGTGACAAGAATTGATAAATATATATTAAAAAAAAAACGCTTCTTTTCGCATTATACGCGTACTATATAGTTAAAAAATATTTTCAGGTATGTATCTCTTTATCTGGATATTTTATTTTCATTCGTTTAATTATTGGTATTATAACTACCAGTAGTGTATCAGTAGTGGTGGAGAAAGGTTTAGCAGAATTTCATATCTGAGCCTAAGGTATTTTCCAGTGACCTTATGAAAGCAAAACATATTGAAGGAAATGTTGCAAGAATGCGACAAAAACATCTTCCTTAAACATAAGGGGCATAAAGCGCAATGGGTGTATATTATAAAGAATTTCGTATTTAAAATAAGAGCTAGTAATAATGTCTGTAGAGATACAAGATATCAACATTTGATAAAACGATTCCTCAGATATGCCGAATCAACTGTCATGATAAAATCATAATGATACGTTTAATCAACAAGTACATCAGAAAAAGTTACGCTAACTGCAACCTTGTACTCACTGGTGAGTCACTTAGGAATTCGGGTTTTCAAGCCTTTCGCAAGTACTTTTGTGATCTGTGTATTATATATATGTAGATATATGTATATATATATATATATATATATATATATATATATATATAATATATATATATATATATATATATGATATATATATATTATATATATATATATAAGATACACAGATCTCAATAACTACTTGTGAAAGGCTGAAAATCCGAATTCGTTGACTTGGAGGAGATCGAAAGCAATCTATGGCTAAAATATGTTTATGCATATATGCATCTATATATAGATAATATATATATATATATATATATATATATATACTATATATAGATATATTATATATATATAATTATATATATATATATATATATTGTAGGGAAATACAATGTCACCTTTTAGCAACAGCCTGTTATACTAACTGCAGTTTCAATTCTTAAGCACTTTTAAAGTATTCTTACTTGTTTGGTAGTGACAATTTGTAAAGATAATTTGCTTGTTAATGGCTTTGATCTTTGTTCTGTGAAAGTTTCTTGTTTATGTTTCTATTTATTTATTTTACTTTGTACCCCGAAGAAGTGTACGCAATACACGAAAGCGCTTGGTACCTGGTCTTTGATTCTTCACCTTTCATGTGGCTATTTACGTATATTATATTAATATATATAATAGAATATTATCATACTATATATCTATATATATATAATAATACGTAAATAGCCACATGAAAGGTGAAGAATCAAAGACCAGGTACCAAGCGCTTTCGTGTATTGCGTACACTTCTTCGGGGTACAAAGTAAAATAAATAAATAGAAACTAAACAAGAAACTTTCACAGTTAATATATATATATATATATATATATATATATATTATATTATATTCAATATATATATATACTTATAGGATATTAATTATATTTACATATATATTGTGCATATATATATAGATAGATAGATATGTATGTATATAAAAACATATTGTAGCCATAGAATACCTTTGATCTCCTCCAAGTCAACGGAGTTGGAAGTAGGTTGTTATCACTCATGTCTGCTCGTTTGTCTACGAGCGTTAGCAAGATATCCCTAGGACAGATGTATATAATTCAATGAACGTCTTCAGCATTGTTCATTATGCAGCCATCTCGATGGGTATAACTTTCGGGTGAAATCGGTGGAGAGCTGCTGATTTGGTGCCGTGGAAAACGATCAGTAGTGTGAGTTGATTTCTCAAGGAAGTCACTCATCTCGAGAGTTTCACCTGATCCGTACACCCGCCAAGTTTTATCACTCTTGTTTGCGGTTAAGTATTTTTCTGGAGATGAATAATTGTTCATGTTTCTCATTATTTACCTCTAAATTCGAATACATTTTTAAGAATGTTTATTCTTGATAACTACTATCCTTCGGCCTCCCAGATTTTCTGTTTCTCGGTAATTTGACTTTGAAATTCTAATGGTATATCAATCTAGCAAGGGAATTCAGATTCTATTTATGATGGCATATACACTCGGCAACACGAAGATTCCTAACAAATTACTCAAGCAGTTCTTTCGCAGTTAATAACCATTGATCCAGGCGGCTTTCACAGGATTCTCTGATAATCCCGACAAAGTTATCTGGCTTGACATAATTTACTCTCGTATGCCCCACTTAAAACCCGAGCACTTTTTTGCGCGTGGAGTTTCTACTGTTCACTGGTTTTAATTTGATTTTCAATATCGTGCATATTTATGAATCATTTGCAGCAGTCCAATTAAATCCTTGTAGTCAGTCACCCACCACAATATTATTTTACTTTATAACACTTGCTTGGTTGATATCCTGAACGCCATTCTGCTTAATGTGAACAAGTTTAGGTTCATTTTCAGTCCTTCTTTAGCAGAATAAACAATCTTCATACAACCCTGAAGGAGTACAATATTAAACTAATTTAAATACTGAATCTATTGAAATGAAGGGAATACACTATTTGTGAAACAATTAAAGGAATAACTGGACACTAATTTAGCATTTTCCGACAGGAACCCGTTTTGGAAATTTCATGTTGACTTTCCTCTATCAGAATCATAAACATTATTATTACACAAAATTCCTTGATCCTTAAGACCTCTTGAGAGATGTACATTGTAGCTACTGATAGATCATAGAAATCAGCTTACCTTATAATTAAAGAATTCAGAGATAGCCGCTGCCAACTTGGATTTTAGTGGACCCTTTTCCCGATTCTTATAGCATCCATTATATCACACCAAACCTGAAAAGCCTATTGTTAGGAATTTTAGGCTTACTAGTGAATATTCTTGTAAACTGATCTGTCTACAGTGTCATTTCCACACACGAGCATATTTCTGAAAATACAGAGTTTCAGTTAAGTAATACCATTTCGTAATTTGCTTTCCACTTCTTTAAAAATCACCTCGTAGTTGTTAGAACAGTCATAGATGTTCATTCAGTAGCATTAATTTTCAAATATATTCCAAAGAATTCATACGTCATAGCATAAGAGTTCTGAAAATTCAGATTTGCAAACCAAGAAAATACTTGAAGAGAAAAAATGGTAAGGACTCAAAATGTCTTATCGATTTTAGTGACAACCTAATACATCCATAACGGTGTAGGAGAGAGAGAGAGAGAGAGAGAGAGAGAGAGAGAGAGAGAGAGATGAAGGACATGTTTTTGTGAAGAGAACCCATTTCACATTTTCCAGGAATATCTCGGAATCCTAACCCCGAACTTCTTGCCTTTTCATCACTTTGTCATCGCCCCAGAAGTGACTCCCTCCCTCCACCTTCTTTCTCCTCCCTCCTCCTTCAACCTCCCCTAACCCCCGCCCCCTATCCTCTCCTCCTCCACTTCCAACTCCAACTCCACACTTTCCTCCACCGAAGAATAAGAAGTGGGGAACTGCGAGGGAGGACAGCAAGAATGGGGGTAAGGGTGGGGAATCTGTGTGGGGGGGGGGGGGGGGGGCGGGGGGGTTATGGAGGAGGGGGTGTAAGCTTCGAAGAAACATGTCTGGGACGACCGCACGGCAAGAGGGTCTTTTGAATGATGCAAAGGCTTGACCATCATGCTTCGTCTCCAACACGAGAATTTACTTTCATATAAACACCACCTGACCTCTACACTTACACTGTTGATATCATCTTTGACCACCACACGCTCACTTGCTATCTCTCTTTCTTTCCCGTCTCAACACACGATACACACACACACACTAAATATATACGTGCATATATATATATATATATATATATATATATATATATTATAATATATATGAGTGACTTTTTATATTAAGTCATACAAGTCTCTTCCTCATGGGAATAGGTTTTTCCCAAGGTACTGTGAAATCGATATTAAGTGACATAATACACGCACACACACACACACACACACATATGTATATGTATATATATATATATATATATATATATATATATATATATATATATTACTCTGCATTTATTTCATAGAGGACCTAGTAAATTGCCGAATAACCAGACACGAGCATAGCATAGTCTTAAATTTGTTGTTCTTATTTAAATTTAAGGTGCTTCACAAAAAGGAACTTACAACCTAACGGCTTGCGTGGCCTTGAAAGAATTTGGGAAATAGGAAAATCATAAAAAGTGAGGCGTGACTGAAAGTAACAGTAATTGACTTACTAGGTACTAGAGCAGGTAAATAAGAGGTACAGACTTTTAAGGTATGATTGGAGAGGTAAAGAAAACAGTCAAAGAGATGAGTAATCTGAGGTTCAAGACGTTGCATCTTCAACAGTTAGAAATATGAAATAGACAGCTAAGATAGATATGAGTTGATAATAGAAATAAAGCCAAGGGTAGAAAATCTGGTGAAGATATCCTTACTTCAGAATAAACAAAAATTAAGATTCAGTAGCAATATCAAAGTAAAGGGTAAAATATTGTCCACAGCGTTTATGAACGTTAGGGTTTTGGAGAGGTTTTTGAACAATTTAGTTATGACAGAATTTTGAGACTGGCTGAATTAGTGCTTATTTCCAGGAGGGAGGCCACTGCAGGATTATTGATAAAGTAGTTCACCCACCAGTTCCTTCAAGACTGATGCTGAAACCCAATCCGTGAAAGAACCATACAGACCTTCACAACTTAGCATGTAAGAGGATGAATGGGATTAGAAATGAGTGGAGTGAGAGGGACAGGAAAGTTGGCATTGGTGAGAGAAAACTCAACCGGGAATGAGAGAAGATTGTTTAGCCTTTTCAATAGAAAGATAGTCACATACCCAACAGAAAAGTCTAGAAGAATCTTGTCTGCAGAAACACTGATTTTCCTTTAGATTCGAGGAACACATAGAGACATCAGCTGCATTCCATTCAAACTATATGTTTGAATTATCACCTTATTTCATGAATAAGAAAGGAATAATGATGTGGAAATATAGGCGTTGTTTATTCAACGTCACAGTAGAACGTTAGAGAGCTTTTGCACTTATAAATGCTCATTACTATTACGATAAATTCTTCAGTGTAATTTGATGACTATGGAAATTCGTAAGTGTTCTGGTAAATTGTTGAATCCAAAAAATCAAGTTAAACGAGAGGGTTATTCATCCATTAGACAATTAGCCATAAAACATTATCAGCTTTAAGATTCAAATTTCGAAGACAGCAGTCAAACCACTAAATCGAGTAATTCATAATTCATTTATTTGAAAAAGACGAGGCTCAAGATTTAAAATTCAAGCTTTAAAAATGTCTCAACCTTCAAATTCGCGGACTCCATCATTCACTCCTCAACTCCAAAGGGGAAAAAGGGAGGAAAATATATCTGGTAGAAAATTTCTGAATCTCCCCTCAAGCCTTTCATCTGCACCTGCCTAATCATCACCATCAACATCAATTACATCATCATCTCATCATCATCATCACCATCTGACATCAACATCATCCAAACGACTCGCCTGAAACTAACTAAAACTATAATCAAACAGTGTGTAAGCACCAGTTAATTGGCAATTGGCTTATTAGCGGCATGTTTCCCGCGCTGACTCCTAGGTAAACAAGGAGGTACATTAACCGCACTTTTGAAGATCCCTGGAACGCGCCCATCAGCTGATTGGTGCCGCCGTTGCTTCGTCTCCCCGTCCTCGTCGGGGGAAAGATCCTCGTGTCTGGAAAGGCTGCTGCTTTCATTTCCAGACTTGTTCTTTTTTGTGGGGAGGGGGTGGGGGTTGCGGGGGAGTTTGCTGGATTTGCTCGTTTAAGTTTTCCAGTATTCTTCTCATCCTTTTAGTTTTGTTTTTGGGTCTGCTTACAATTTCCATTCTTCAACGTTTGATAAGTTACACGAATTTGCATATTTGTGATTCTGAGTGTTCTTGATATTTCCAGTCGGGGTTTTTGTCATTTTTGAGAGGGAAATCGGAGTTGTGGTTGGGGGAGGGGGGAGGGGGGGGTAGGGGGCCAGTGTGCGCTGGTTTTTGGGTACCTAGAACCGCCACCTACCTTTAACTTCCTTTTTTTCATGGGTGGTCAAACGAATTTTTATGTTTGTTGTTTCAGTCATTCAGTTTTATTTAGTTTTTCACATTTTTCAGTGTCTAATTCTAACTCAAATTCTTGTTCTTTTGGAATTTGTCTGATAGACGTGTTTCAGGTGTCAGAAATTCTTAATTGGTACCGTTCGGATTTTTTTATGCATTTGCTTTTAAAAGTTAACCGAATTGTAGTGACAGACCCGTTCTTTTTTATATTTCCTTTTTTGTTTTCTGTTTTGCGGCTGCTCTCGATTGATATTATTTTTAAGAAAATAACCAAATTTACGTGTTTGCTATTTCAAATATCCTTGATATATAATCATGTTCGGTTTTGGTCTTTTAATTTATTTGCAATTGCATTATTTTTGGAAATTAGTTGAATTTGAGTATCGTCTACGGCTCAGACACAATAGTAGTACACATTTTACATTTTTTCTGTTTTTGAAGAAACTCACTGACGATTCAGATGGACAAATCATTACAGCAGATTATGCAAGATGATACTGGTAAAGTCTTCTAACACTGAGGTTAGAATAGTCGAGGCTTTTAACGTTTTTAAAAAAAGGGATTTACTTTTGGGATTGAATTCGCTTCCTCTCTCTCTCTCTCTCTCTCTCTCTCTCTCTCTCTCTCTCTCTCTCTCTCTCTCTCTCTCTCTCTCTTCCCCTACCCCAAAAAATAACGATACATTGAGATGAAACTGAATGGTAGCTTGCAAGGAATGTTTATAACTGAAATTGTGGGATTTCAGTGGGATGTCTGGGATTAATGTTAGTGGATAAATCAGAAACGCTTTGCTCTTAGTCCGTCTTATTTAGATGGAAGGATCTGGCGCCTGTCTGTCCCTCTCCCCCGTAAATTATGAAAGATTATACTTTACATTTTTGTTTCCAATAGTGTAGGAGATATCAAATGCCGTCCTTCAAATGTTCAGTAAGTCTTTTGGGATGAGGGTGCCTGCCATATGCTCTTCTTCAGCATGTTTGTAACCTCCCATATACTCTGTTTTTTTCCATCTGTCCATCCGCCTGTGGTGTTTGCGCATGGTAACACTGCGTCCCGGGCTTTAAATAATATCCTATTTCGAATATTAACGGTCTAATTTGCATACAGTAAATTATCAAAACACTTTTCAATTGCAAATGTACACCAAGATATCCTTTTATTCAACTAAAACTTACACATAGCGTAACTATTTAAAGCCTGGGACGCTGTGTTACCATGCGCGACCACCACAGGCGGATGGACAGATGAAAAAAAACAGAGTATAGTTGTCTAGCAACCAATTACACAATTCACTGTGAAGTTAACAGAACATAGCGTGCTTTAACTGATTGCGCCTAAATCCTGTCCATCACGCGTCCTGGAGTCTTATTTTGTACCTGATAACAACGATGAAAAAACAAACTGAATAAAAGTGTGCGCCCATTTGTGTGAACTTTTACCGATGACAAGTAACTACTATATGTTCTGTAGAATTAACTAAATATGCATATCTAGTTAGTTCGAAGGAGAGGAAGATATTCACATATACTATACAAACGATCTATGTTTGTAGGTTTGCTTGGGTGGTATTGGTGGGTGGAAGTTTATCTTTATATACTTTGTTATAATGTTAATAAATAAAAACATATTTTATTTATAATATATATAATATACATGTATATATGTATGCATGTGCTTGCAAATATAGAATTATATATATTTATATATAGACAAAGAAGTGCGTATACCCCCAAGTGTATCCCATTCCCAAAAATGAATACATAAATATATTTTCATAAGTATCGGTCTTGACTCTTTGTATCCCGGGCAAGTAATAAATTCATTTCAGGCAGGGAAATAAAATTCGAAGGCAAACAAAGCACTTTCCCTTAGATCTCGTCGTAAAAGACTGCTGTTGAGTATTCTTCAATAGAATTTTAAAAATTAAAAAACCGGATGATTAAAGAGAGTAATTTTCCCGTGTGGCCATCGTTACCTGCAGTTGGAGTCTCGGGCAGAGAGGAGTATTTGCGATATTAAATTTCTGTCTTAAGGAAAATGATGCAGGTCCTTTTTTTTTTATTCATCTTTTTTTTTCTTTATTTTCAAAGCCTCCATTTGCATTTTCTCTGCGGAAGGTCCATCACGAACAAACACAGCCAGACGATCGCTTCAAAAAGTGAAGGGTGATTGCTAATCATCATTATTAATCAAGTGATCTCTCCACGGCCACTTCTCTTTTCTCTCTGAAATCCTCTTTTTTTCTTCTTCTTCTTCTTCCTAATTTTTCCTCGATCTTTTCTTTCTATCTTTTTCCTACCCCTACCTTCCCTCTCATAACCTACCTGACCCCGCCTCCTTTCCCCCTTCCCCCACCCACCCAACCCACCCAACCCCACCCCACTTCCGAAACTTGACCCTATGGCACTTCTTGGGGAACGCTGAAGGACCCCGCCACTACTTAATACCACATTAAGAAAGCCGCTGGAGGGCTCTCCTCTGAAGCGGTGAGTTCAGCTCAATATTTGTCTTGCTTCATTAACGGTAATAAGAAAGTTAGCATTAACGTGTTACCTGCCTGCATACGTATATACACTCCACGCCAGCCACCTCTCGCGCCCTCCCTTCCGCTTCCTCTAATTATTAGTGCCGGCGGTCCGAAAATGAAGGATTGCTGGCAGACACAAAAATGGCGGAAGATTTGCGGTTTTATTCCCAATTCACGGTTGATGATAATTATCATGTGTTTGCCGATTTCTGTTCTGAAGGAATATTAAAATAATTATAGTATTCTGCGCCATGTGTAAAGATAGTAAAATTAAATGTCCGATAAACTTACCTCTTAGTACTGGTGCGAAATCCAGAAATGAAGATTTTGTTGGAATCATGATGAGTGGGGATAATAGTGATACACTTTTTAAAAGACAGTCGCATTCGCGTTCACGTTTTGAAAAGAATGTGATAAGGAAAATAAGTGATAACTCTAAAAGTCCATACTAACTGTAGAATTACAGTTTTATTTATTTTTTTATTTTTTTCAGTGTCTAATTCTAACTCAAATTCTGGTTCTTCTGGAAACCATTTTGAATATCTCAAAATTGGACTATCTAGAACTTGACACGCCATTGATAATAATAAGAGAAATACAAAGAAGAAAAAAAAGAGCAAATTCCTATGTGACAAACATGCATAACGACAGCACCATGCTATAAGAGAGTATTTCTAGCAACACAGCCGAAGGATCCTCAATATAGGTCTGTTACTAACATCGAAGAAAAATGGAAAACAAAACCGCATCCCATCAAAGGGCGAAGTCCCGAAGACACTCGAAAGCCTCCGAGATTCTCCAAAAAGGTTAGGGAGAAGCAGGACGCCTCGCTGAGGGCCTTCGAATCTGAATACCCCAGGTGATGGTCTCGCTCAATCGGCGACCTCTGTCTCCCCGCGCGCGGCCGTTTAGATTTCCACCGGACGGATAACTCATTATAAAGTGTTTTAGGGCGAGGACAATGCGCCAATGGCTTTATTACTTAATGCACAAACCCTCATGGGACTGTGGGGCAAATATACGCGAGGGAGAGGGGGAGAAAAAGGGGTGAAAATGGGTGGAGGGAGTACGTTAGGGAGAGGGGGGGGGGGGAAGGAGGGAGCGGGTGTGGCAGGAGAGTAATATGACAGATGGACTGGAATGAAAAAGTAATGGATACAAATGTTATTGCGTAAACTTCGGGATGCGTAAAAGTAGAGAGAGAGAGAGAGAGAGAGAGAGAGAGAGCAAACTGTTAAACCAATGCACTTTTTTTATGTATTCTCTGAATATGTGTAAATTCAAGAAAATAAAGAGAGAGAGAGAGAGAGAGAGAGAGAGAGAGAGAGAGAGAGAGAGAGAGAGAGAAGAAAGTTTACTCTTATTACAATATATTGTAAAAGAAAAAAGTATCCTATATTAGGTATGTCGTAGTTTCTAATAACGCAACAATTTGACTCATGTAGATTAGAAAACGGAAATATTCAAGGAATTGTAACATATCCACCTCGCATTAATATGCGGAATGGATATGTTGTTGTTTCACGTCGATCGAATTGATCCAAATGCACCATAGAAAATAAAGGCAATGCGCTAAAGGAAATGTAAAACATAGCAACAGAGAGAGAGAGAGAGAGAGAGAGAGAGAGAGAGAGAGAGAGAGAGAGAGAGGAGTGGATTAAAGGGAAGGCGGAGGTGTCAAGAGCAAAAGGGGCCGGAGTCACTCTTTAATGTATGGAGTCCTTAGGGACTTCGGGGGAGCCACAGTGAGGGACCGACGAGAGGGTTCCAGCGGTGGTTAATGAGTGATCGAACGAGGTGGAAACGATGCCAATGAAAAAGATTATAGAGAGAGAGAGAGAGAGGAGAGAGAGAAGTAGACTTTTAGTCGGTGGATCAACTCTTCTCTTTTGCTGTACGAAGTCAAGAATGGAGAGGAAAGGAAATATCAGGAGGAAATCGGACGGGGCAGACCGAAATGTTACTTTTATATGCTTCTCATCCTCAGAATTGATTTATAGGCTGAGAGAGAGAGAGAGAGAGAGAGAGAGAGAGAGAGGAGAGAGAGAGAGAGAGAGAGAGTGGTAGAAAGTTGGGGAACTAATAGAAGATTGAGTAGCGCAGGTGATATTGAAAACTATGCTCAGGTGCTCATATCTTGGCCTTTCAAAATACAGGGACACAATAATGAACTACAAATGTAATCAGAAAACCTTTTAGTTCCATCACGTAAATAGCAGTGAATGGGGTTTTTGAGAAAGGAAGGAATAAATGAATCACAACTATTTTTTTAACAGAATGAATAAATTGATATTACTTGTAGAGGAATCAATTTGGATACTTTTGGGAAGAGAGGGATGAATTATTTTCTAAAATATTGATAATTCTGTTGATACGATTAAGAATTTAAAATCCAAATGACTTGAGGAGTGTTAGAAGCTTTTGTGAAAAAATGTACGACTCTCGTTAAACTCATTATTGTGTACTTGCTTTGTTTTGTATTGTGAAGCCTAGATGAATCTCAAATTACCCTGGATTGCATTGTTTTTTTGGACTGGAAAGGATTCCTACCTCAAATGATTCAGGATTGTATGGTTGGTATTCTGATTGGAAAAGATAGTTTTCGAAAATGATTTTATATTGCGTAGGAGATATTTGAATAAGAAAGAAAGGTTATTATAAACCAAGATTGTGTGGGCTGTGTGTTGATCAAAGAGAAATAATGTCTCAAATCACTCGCGATGTGTAGGTGGTATTTCGATTAGAATAATTATACGCCTCAAATGACTCAGGATTGTAGAGGTGGCAATTTGATTGTAAAGAATTTGTGTCTAAATTACTCGTGGTTATATTTCGAATGGAAGGAAGTGATTCTGCTGTGTAGATATATTTTTTTTTTTAGAATGGAAGAAGATATTGGGTATTAGAGGGCTGAATCTTGTTCAGAAATTTGGGAGAGTGAGTTTTATATGTATGTATGGATGTGTATGCGCTGTGTTTGCATGCATGTGCATATGGACAAAGTACGGAAAATTCTCAAAAAGTCTATGCGAAAGGCAATAATGGAAAATATAGCAAATGAAGAAAAAAGAAAAATGAAAGACCCAGTAACCGAGAGAGAGAGAGAGAGAGAGAGAGAGAGAGAGAGAGAGAGAGAGAGAGAAGGAGTAAGGAAGGGTGAAGACAATGCCCATGATCAAATCAGAATAGAAGAATTATCATCAATAAAAGGTATACAAAAATATGGACTATAGAAAGAAGGGAAGCCGCTCAGACAAAAGAATGCACGAGAGAGAGAGAGAGAAGAGAGAGAGAGAGAGAGAGAGAAGAGACGAGAGATTTGAGCGAGAGAGAGACAGACCGAGAGAGAGAGAGAGACGAGAGAGAGAGAGAGAGAGAGAGAGAGAGAGAAATGAAACGAACCAAAAAGTGACGAAGGGTGCAACAGCAAAGGCTAAAAGCAGAACAATTTATTAAGAATTTCATTAAAATAAAAAGAAATGATAAAAAAGGGATTTCGCTAACAAACGAAATAAAGGGACTAGAATAAAGCCGAAGATAAAAAGCCAAAAGGAAAGAATAAAGAAGAGGAATCTGCTGGTTCTTGATAATAGGAGGAAATAACAGCCCTCAGTGCAAGTCATGACTGGGATAACTAAACTCTAATTTTCCATTGCGTACTAATTCCGGTTGAGCTTATAGAGAAAATTATTGAACGCGGATGGTGTTATGATTTGGCATCATCTAATGGAATATTATTGTAATTAGAAATTGAAATTTGGTAATCACATCTATTTATCCTAATTGGTGTCCTATAATTGCTCCATTTTAGTCCGTAATTAGGTGGGAAATGTTCACGAATTTCATTAAGGCTTGATTGACAGATTGGTTTTAAAGATATGCTAACTTAGAATATTGGAAGATATGTTAATAAGTCACAGTTCACTTGCTGCAATGATTCTTGGTCTTATGAGCTGCCCGCAACCGAGAGAACAAATAAATAAACAAAATAGAATAAAATAAGATTCTTGGTAAATGTCATTTTCTTAACAAACTTGCTCTACAGCCACTGCACGCTGACTGTCTTTTGTCTGGTAAATGTCCGTGAAATTGCTCTTGGCCACGAGGACAGGCGGGGGAATTTTCGGTGACAGCCAAGGTTAGGATGTTTGTGTGGCCCCTGGCATTTGGGGATAAAGGCAGTCAATGACCACCAAGACAAAGGCCATTTAATGGCCTTCAAAAGAACAGTGGGTCTACCCAACTTCTACTGGATTTCACTGCCTTCACCATAAAGGTTTAGCGTAAGGTTATGTTTTCGTTCATGTTGTCGGTATGAGAATTTGCGTTTATCAAGATTTCTCAATGTTGGTCGAACAGATCTGGCGCACTATGATGAGTTTTCCCCTTACATCGATGAACATATGGCGATTTGTCGACAGGGAAACAACATTGTGCATTATTATTCACATTCCCACATTTTTACTCTAAGAAAGAAAACGGTGGACCGATAGAGAAAACGACAGACACTGATTGGGGGACTTTTGTAATTTAACGTAATTTGGGCGTATTGATTCTCCCCCAAGTGCTGTTTTTCGCTCAGCCAGACTACTCACTTATTCTTTCCAAGCAGACCTCACCTCAAGATCTCAAATTATTGGAAAACTGAGTCATGGAGACAATGAGATTACTGTCGCATTTTCTCTGGCATTCTCAATACTGTTGGAGTTGAAATGGATGTTTTAAAGTTTTATTCTTTTCTGAAGATTTTAAGGAGTTTAAAGTATTATTTTTTCTTAAGATTCTAACTTACTGCTTTTCATCATGATACGTATCTGAAAAGGACAGAATTGATAATTGTATCTACAAATATTCATCCAAAACCGAACTTAATGACAACGAGGAGGGAAGATGCTAGTGACTCTATTTACCTCACTGAAACTGCCACAAATGAATCTCATCATCCCAAACCCTTAAAAGTCCTGTTCTTTCCTTACAAACATCATAATGACCTTCCATTTCCCTTCCCCATAAGACCACCCCTCATCACGCACGCACACACATACGCACACACACACACATACACACACACACACACACACACACACACTTCGTTCCTCTTTCCCCCATTGAAAAAGCAGCCACCGGAGCTGTCAACTAATGTATGGCGAATTATTGACGATCTTTAGGCCTATTTTATTCTTAATTCCTCGGCCTATAAGCCATCCATCCATTAGGGCACAGACCGAGACAGAAAGCAGCGAGAAGAGAAAGAAAGGGCGAGAGAGAGAGAAAAAAAGTGGGAGATATGAAAATAGAGAGAAAGTGAGAGAGAGATTAAAGGTGGAGTTGAGATCTTAATGATCCCCAGAATGACCAATACGAGAAGTATTAGAAATGAATATGGAACCAAACCGGGCGCTTGTTGTCCGGCATTTAAGGCGACGTGATGGCGTCGTTGTTCTGAGCTTGTTCTGATGGGGAGATAACGAGCGGGATTTTTGTTATGCATCTGCAGGGGAATGTATGAAATGTATAAATGCAACAGGCTTTAGCGCGCTTCAAAAGGACGGCCATGGAGAGTTCAGATTCGGATTAATTGGTGAGATCGCCGGTCGCATTCGCTTTTTATGGCCGGATCAGAATTTCCGGACGATACCGATGTTCCAGTTGTAGAGGAATTGCAAATAACGGATTCCATTGTCGGGGATTTCCATTCGCCATACAATCTGTTTATTCCGGTGAAAGAGCCGCTGCTGGAAAAAAAACGAAAGGAATTTTTGCTTCCAGATCCCTCATGAAGATTTGATGGCCGCGATTTGTACACATTGGGTAATTTCATTGTCCACGATTTTGAACGATTGACAACCGTAGTTATTTTTATTATGACTGAATTGGACATTTATTATTTCCTTACCTAGCTAGATTCCACAGAATGTCCAGTATGAAAAGTGGCTACGATGGAAAGGGAAGTCGGAAAGCTGATAATAGCAACAATAAATTATTTGACTAAGACGCTCCACGAAAGCAATGTCATTGAGCATAGACTGAGTAGATAACAAGAGATTAGCAATAAACTATTTAATTGACTAAGACGCTATGCGAAGACTATGTCAATATGAAAATGCTAGGTAGGTAAATAAATAAACAATACAAGTAACTTGGGCTTACATTTTTCGTTTTTCCTTGAAATGTAAATTAGAAACAATTTAGCCAGAAATCCTTATTTTTGTGGGACAAAATAAAAACAATAAAAACATCCTATATAATCTGTAAGTTAGTGACATATCTACAAAATCCATCGGCCTTTAGAAAACGTGATATTAAAAATCAGTCTATTATTAGATTATATATTCTACAGAATCCGCTATAGTTACTGGCTGACAAATCTAACGCAGTTTACTTTAGTTACGGATGGGGGTGAGGGGGGCGACATTTCGTAGAACATAGTCCAGTCATTTGGTGACAAATCCTCTGAAACCTACGAGTTATTGGGAGACATGCTCTGCAGAAACAGCTAGTTACTATGAAGAACCAATGCATATGTATAATCCACAAATTCTTGGCTGACAAGTCTTTTTTTTTCTTTTTTTTCATAATTATCGGGTGACATATCCTACTGAATGCACCAGTTATTCGATGACGTGTCACTCGAAGCAACTATAACTCTGTTTTTTTTCATCTGTCCATCCGCCTGTGATGTTTTTGTATGGTAACACTGCGTCTCGGGCTTTAGATAGTTACATTCAGCTTACATTCAACGATTATAATAATATCCTATTTCGAATATTAACGGTGTAATTCGCATACGGTAAATTATTAAAACACTTTTTCAGTTGCAAATGTACATCCAGATATCCTTTTATTTACCTAAAACTCACACATTGCGTAACTATCTACAGCCCGGGACGCAGCGTTACCATACAAAAACACCACAAGCGGATGGACAGATGAAAAAAACAGAGTATAGTTATTGGGAGATATTGGGAGACGTTTTCTTCAGAATCAGTTGGATCCATTTTCTGTCTATCAATCTGTCTACATCCGTCTACTTATCTATTACCAGATGTCCTGTGGACATAATCAAATTGTAAGGCGAATCTAAACTGCGGTTATGAGTGTATGGAAATCAATGATAATGTTTAAGTAGTCATTTAGCCTATTGGTTGATGCATGGAAGGATCCCAAAACTATAAAGGACAGATATCGGCTCTAGAGCCTTTTTTTTTATACAAACACGCATTTCGTGTACGACATTAACCTTCTCCACTCAGAGGAGCCGAGGTTTTTATTCTTTTTAATCCTGACTGCGACCGCCGCAGTTGTTCAACTACGAGATGCATAATTCACTGCTTTTGTTGATATGGATTTTAACGGATAGCGATGATGCCACTCATCATATCATAAGGCCAGTGTTACAAACGCGTTACAAACTATATAAATATATATATATATATATATATAATTTAATATATATATATAATATATAAATTATATATAATATGTATATATATATCTATTATAGTATATATATATATATAGATATTATATATCTATATATATATATATATATATGTATATATACTTAATTATATATATATGTATATTATATATTAATAATTTATAATATATATTATCTATATAACTATAATATAATATATGCATCAAGTCACTTTTTACCAGATATGTATGTAATTATGTGTGTGTGTGTGTGTGTGTGTGTGTGTGTGTGTAGACGGGTGGGTGTTTGCGCGTGTATGTACACGTGTAATTTTAAACTGTGTTTAGATGTCTCTGTCAAACAGTTAACCGATCATATTTCCTTCGAGTACAATAAGAACTCCCCGAAGGGTCCACAGTAATCCATAAACACTATGTTTTTATGATTAATTCAAACCCCACCCTAACCCCAGCCCCACCCCTGACCTCAGCGGAAGCGCGAATTCTCATTAAACCTTGCGGGCATCCCGGTTATCCAATTAATCCAGATTATCCAAATAATCTTACAATAATCCACCCTATCGCCTCTCCATCCGATTAGGATAACCAAACCCTCCTCCTCCCAACCCTCCTCACCCATACAAACGCGGGCTTGGGAAGGCCAGGCCTCCTCCTCCTCCTCCGCCCTGTTCCATACAAGGTCCCATACAGTTCCGACACCCCAAACAATCATAACACCCCATCCCGTAGGGCCCCCCACCCCCTATAACCCTCATCAAAGCTTGACACCCACCTAATGCTACCCCGGTACTCCGTTTCCCAACCAATAACCCATACCCAAATTGCACCCATAACCCCATCCGTATAACCATGCCCAGTCTCCCTCCACCCCAAAAACCCCAACCAGCTATCTTCACCGTATAACCCCCACTCAACCCCGAGAGTCCCCTATCCTGTGACCACCAAGGAGGCCAACCCCAGTCATCCAAGAAGACCCCATAACCCCCACCAAACCTTCACCTCGCCCAGTAACCCCCTCCAGATTCCAATCAACCACCCAACCCACTTCTCCCCCCCCCCACCCCCCATGCCAAATCGGCTGGAGGTGTATAGAATTTGTAATCGTATTTGTCAGGGATTTTGTATGAGAAGTTAAAAGATGGGAACCTGGTTGTAAAGGAGCCTATTCTACAGCTATCCTTCTGTGTTCAGCTCCCTGACATGCGGTGAGGGCCTCCGAAATGAGGAGGGAGGGAACCGAGGGAAAATAGAGGGAGAGAGGGGATAAGGGGGAGGGGGGTGTTAGTTTGGCGGATGCAAAAGAAACGATAAAGGACTTTATACTACTAGTACGCGAGAGAATTCGAGTCAAAATAATAATAATAAGGGTAAAGAGAATAAACACGAGAAATGCAATGAGAGGAATGTTCATTTACAGGAAGTTGAGATATAGCTCTCATAAATAAAGCGATAAAAAGATACGACAGAATTAGAACTACGATGAGGCAATATTTAAACAAGTCCGCAAATGGATGAGATATGATAATTGAGGAAATGAGATAACATGAAATATAACAAAACCGTAAGATCCTCATTGTTCTTGCATCACTTATAAGTGGGTGAAGGAAAAATAATCAACAGATAAAAGAAATAAAAGAAAAATCAGAGTTACAATTTATTATCCTAAATTAGAGGATGAATGAATACAACGAATATAGCGAAAATCACTGGAAGAAAAAAATAAAGATAAGGGAAAATGACGGAAGGAAAAGAAAAACAAATTGAAAAAGCGGTAATACGAAGGGAAATTAAAACAATTTAAATGTGTCAGCCATCATTGTCTTTTCCTTGAAGCCAAAACTTGTTATGAGAATGGCACAATATACCAGTATAATAATAGTATAATATAATAATAATAATATTTCACTTATCATTCGACACAGCCATTACCGTTGTCAATAATGTTAGATATAAATCATTAGGAGATGATCCTGCAAAAGAAAGAGACAAAACGCTGCATGAAATAAGATTCATATAGAACTACATCGAAATACTGAAAAAAAAAAATTTACATTGGTTTTTATGATGATCAGAAAACAGCAAATCAGGGAAAAGTTAAAGTGAATGGAACAAAAACAGCAGAGTGAAAACTTGGTGATTTTTTGTAACGTTTGAAAAGCGACTGGAAGGTTTTTATTCTTGGGGAAAGGAGGATTCATATATATATATATATATATATATATATATATCTATATAAATATATATATATATATATATATATATATTATATATCGAGCTACAATGTCCTTTAATATCTAATTCGCTCTTCCTCGGAATTAATATATTTTCATATATGCTTAACCGAAGGGGAATTTTTTTTCTCGATAATAGACTTGCCTGGATCGGGGCGCGAACCCAGGATCCTTTCAAATCCAGGAACGTCAGTGAAGCTTTTACCTACTACACTACCGCGAGAGGTAAAAGCTTCACTGACGTTCCTGGATTTGAAAGGATCCTGGGTTCGCGTCCCGATCCAGGCAAGTCTATTCTAGACCCCAAAAAAAAAAAATTCCCCTTCGGTTAAGCATATATGAAAATATATTAATTCCGAGTAGAGCGAATTAGATATTAAAGGACATTGTAGCTCGATATATGTATATGAATCACGGAAAAGGGATATGACTTATATATTATATATATATATATATATATATATATATATATATATATATATATATATATATATATACATAACTTTATGCAGAATCAAACTAAGAATAATGCCAAGACAAATAGGAAACTGAATTAATTAGCAGCTTATGAAAATATATGACTGCGTCGTTAACAGAGAAGAACCTCGAGTAGAGACTGCTGAGGCCATAAATAAAGCTAAACTAAAACACGCAGACATCTTGCATATGAAGGTCATTTTAAGACACAAGTAAATGTAGAAATAAATCTAAGAATGGGGAGAGAAGCTGTCCACTAGACAAACAAACCACCAGATGTCAAGCATGATAAGCATAATGAAATAAACTTATGGAGTGGAGAGGTGAGAGGAACACAGTCCCATTGTTTACAGAAACACAAGAACAAGATGTGATAAGATAATGCGACGAATTAAGCTGCAAAGATTCATTGCATCTGTTGAAGAGATGAACAATAATCTAAGATAAATTGTCAGGTCTCAAGATGCTTAGCCACACTTCGTTTGGATGCCCAGTTTAGATTTCGGTGAGCTACCGAAGGATTCCCGAAGCAAAACAAGGAGACATCGGAGGAGATGTTAAAAGTCGGGACACAGGAGAGAGTGGACAGAGAAAAAAAAATTGTGATGTTTTTACATCAGGAGTAACTCCCTTGAAGGGGGAGTTAAAAAAAAGAAAGAAAGAAAGAAAAGAAAAGGATCTAGATGATGACCGGGCATAAACGTCAATTCGTCGCGAGATTGTCCAAACAAATAATCGAGCATTTCTTCGTTTACTTTTCAAAATCTGACTTCGACTTCTGGGAGCACTTCGGTGTCACAAGATAAATATTGATAACCAAATACTGCAAATTTCGCTTTTGAGTTTTACCTTTTTTTTCTCTCTCTCTCTCTCTTCTTCCCTTCTATACTGATCGAGGCAGCGCAGACCTTCCTTTCTTTTGGCTGTTGCGTCCCCACGCCCTCTATTTTTTCGCTTTTCCTAATCCCCGAGTGTAGGGTGTTCGGAGCTGGTCAGGGAGCGTCTAACACATCATTCTTAGGGCGGGATTAGATCGACGCTGTTAGCGGGTGTCTTGTTTTGCAACCCAATCCCTTGACATAGCTACTTGGCGGTGATATTTCATTGCTAAGGATTTCGTCTTTCAACCGAACGGCTTTTTGGGCTGAGGTTCCTAATGGCTATAGAGAGAGAGAGAGAGAGAGAGAGAGAGAGAGAGAGAGAGAGAGAGTCTGGCACTTGGTGACTGACTCGCTCTGCAAAACGCGCCGTGAAAGACGTCGCAGTTGACTCAATGGACAGACGGAGTCAAAATCAATAAGCAACAATTATATTCACATGGCGGCATTTTAACACTTTAATTCCAACCCACGGCGATGACAATTCTATCCCACTTCGTCGGTAAGGTTGAAAATCACATGCGAGAATGGGAACTAAATGGCAACTGCAGATTAATGGCATGACTACAACAGGGTTCTGGGATCTCGATATCTCTCCATGGTGAAGCAGCTGACGTTTCCTTGGTACAGGGACGACCAATTGGCAGGGAGGGGGGAATCGGAGGGGGGAAAATTGAGGCTGGGGTGGGAGGGGCGGTTGTCACCTGGGCACGAGGCATACCCGTTGTAATTCCCATCATCAGCTTAACTTTAATGATCATTACCGTTAGCATTACCTGTTAAATGATTATCTGAATGACGTGGAACAAATAACATTATATTTAATCTAATGGAGGAATAATGAAAATGCAAATTAATTATCAACTAATCGCAACGTCTTGTTATACTGAGAGATTAGATACGACAGTCATGTTTAGTTTTGTTCTTTCCAAGCCAATAAAGCTGTCTTCAGTGTCAGTTTTAAATTCTTATTCATTTGGCTTCTGCAGTTTCAGTGAAGTGATGCGTTTAACTTTTGACTTTTACATGATTGTTTAAATCGCCAATAAACAGTTAGAAGAAATGAAGCAAATAAAAAAAACTACAAACTGTTCAATAAATCTCAGAACATACGTGAAAATTGTGCATGAAAAATAAAGTGTAACAATTGAACTATATGTGCAAAATGCTTTAGAAGCAGCATAAAATATACTGTTTTTTCTTCTAGTTGAGTTATATATAGTACATACGTACATCGTATGTTAATGCGCATGAATATAGCACAGACGTAATTATATAGACTAACAGTTGCGTTTAAAGTTAATTTCTTCGTTGCTATATGCCTTTATTTATTCGCATGCACTGTATATCACCTACAACTCATGGTGACAAAGTGAAGTGCAAAAAAAACTTGAAATCGTGAGACGCTAAAGAACATGAAGAAAGAATGGCCAAAGGATCTGAATAATAGACAAATACAAAAAAAAATATCAGAAGGAGCTATCGGGAAGTCTAGAGAGAGAATGAAATAAAAAAAAATGGTAGTTGAGGAATGGTACATGAGTGAAAGGGAGATTAAAAGCAAGGGAAAGTGTTGGATGGGGGTCAGGTGTGGCAGGGGGTGGGGGCTGGGGAGGGGGTTGTTTTGCTGGGGTACGAGTTATTGGTATTATCTTTTTAGTTCAGATTAGTCTTACTTGGTACAATATATATATTTTTAAATTTGCTTAACATAGACGAATATAACGGGAATTCGTCGGAGACCTGTACATGAGCACGTAAAAAGGTCTTATCAGGACACATCTTAACTGGATCTGTTCATTTGTGGATATTGTGGTGGTTTAGACCTGTATAGAGAATGGCGAAAGAGAATTCGGTGAAGAGGGTATGAGCAAGATACGAAGGTGATGTTTGGAAGATGGCAAGGTACGAACGTTCACAGTCTCCATGTGAGTACATGTGGAGGTTGTAAATATATTTGTGAAAATGAAAATGAAGAAATAAGTAAATATCGTATAAATAAATAAAGAAATTACATTTGTATATATATATATATATTATATATACTAATATATCGTATATATATATATTATATATATCTATACGTACATATATATATATATATATATATATATATATAAATAAGAATATATGTATAAGTATATACTATATATATATAATATATATATATTATATATATATATATATATATATATATATATATAATATAATAAAAAAGCGAGAGTGGATAATCTCACTTTTTAGGTATTCAAGAGAAAATTTATTAGTTATGCTATAAAGAGAAATAAGCATAATAACATGACATATTCGTGATATAACTGACTTTTAATACCCCAGAATAGTTAAAAAAAAAAGTTTGATTGGAAAATAATCGTAATAATCTATGACAAAAGCGATAAATTATAAGAATTCCACAATCCTTGAAATGTTCACATAAGATTCGCGCATCTCATCCCCACACCGCAGATAATATCCTGAGATGTGATGCCAGTCTACCCTTATTTCGTAGATAAATTCAGAGATAATCTCAGTCGTGACAGTTTAATATCTCAGATTGTATTGACCGACATTATCCTGGGTGGGATAAGGGGTGAAAACCCCCAGTCAGTAGGGTCGAAATGCCCCCATTGTCAATATGGTTTTCCACTTCTACAGTCATCACAGGCGAAAGGACGCAGGTTTTTTCCTGAGTGTAAGTTTCGTGGGAGTATTTTTCTGGCGATCTTATTAGGGAACAATGAGATCTGTAAATAGAGATGGGAGAAGATAAACGTGTATGGGGCACCAGCCATTGGATTCTTTGTCAGCTAGAGAAAGTTATGCAAATAAAAAGCGCTTCGAAGTGAATATTGATTGATTGTATAAACACATACGCGTTACGGTGATGTATTGCAAAAAGGCCGAACCTACGTTGGGAGCTTGGTTTTTCATTAGTTTTTTTTTTTTTTTTTTTTTTTTTTTTTTTTTTTTTTTTTTTATCTCACGTCGTAACGAAGAAGGACGGCATTGCCAAAAAGATATAAAAGAAGAGATCTTCAACAAATAATGATTTAGTTTTGGGAACATAATTATCCAAACGAAAGCATTTTTTTTATAGACATTGATATTATTAAGAAGGCTTACATGCTAAACGAAACGCAACTTTTATTACTTAAGATACAGAAACTGTTCTTTCTTACTTATTACTTAAGATACAGAAACTGTTCTTTCTTACTTTCTTCCCTTTGAGAGATAATAAAAATTCAGAGATAGAACTCTCACCAAGTAACCTTATACTCTTGAAATAACTTAGAATTCTACGTTAGTTAACATAACAACGGATTACCCAATATAAACTTTGGCAGCAAAGTTTATCATCTGATATGGATCTCATCTGCGTTCAAGGCCTCACGTACTTCTGACTTTAGCAAACAAATATTATTTGAAATAAGCTGATATACATATTCTGAGCAGTTGTGAATACATAGAACGCATTTAAAACATACACACACACGCGCACACACAAAAACACACACACACACACACACACCACACACACATATATATATGTATATATATTATGTTTAATATCTATATATATATATATATATATATATATATATATTATATATATATATATATATATATATTATGTGTGTGTGTGTGTGTACACTCTGTTTTTACAGTATTTAATAGGAATACACACAAATCCTGTAAAAAACAGAATACAGCGAAGAAGAAAAATATCTGTATAAATCAAACATAGGTACAGTAGATTTGATAATTCACAGAAGTGTTTATACAATAGGAGATTCCTAAATCGCAGACAGTTGGGCTATAATGGAAATCATCATAAATCTACTATCAGACTAGGCTCCAAGGACAATGAGTACACACCCGTAAAATTCGGTCCAATCAGGAGTGGTCAATCTTACCTGGAGGCAAAGACTCTTGTGACAGATTAATGTTGTTTGTCTTCTTAATTAAAGCAGCTTCAAGTACCTGGCCTTAGGAAAGACACGTGCTTTCGTATTCAACTAATGATTCATCCCAGGTTGGATTAAGTTTGTACTTCTGATATGAGGAAATATCGTAGGATTTTGGTGAGCATATCGTAGCTACCGGTGTTTGTTGCACGACTTTTTACCTGGAAAGGGATTTTTCGCGTGAAACACACATTTGTTTAGTAACACCCCTTGCAAGGTAGGCCTATCATACATACGTCAAAATAATCTTTGGGCGTTCCCCTCTCCCTGTGAAGATTAGTGGTTGATTAGATGATACTTAAGCTAAAAACAAAAGGTTGATCGTTCCCCAGAGTATATAACTATAATCTTGATGGTATCCAAGTATAAGGTTTTGGTTTAATTGCTTTTCTTCTGACTTCTTAGTGAGGTACGATAGAATTTCTGAATCGCTTTATTTACTTATTTTTCCATATTATACATAAGGACACTAATATCATGGAAACTAAAGGAATATTCATTTTAGGACACCGAGAAAACGAGTTATCCTTATACTAAGAAATTTTTACTTTAGTGATACTCCTAATAATCAGCACATCTACGAGAGGAACATTGTTATCCTCTCCCATTCGGCTTTATTTCGTATGCTTTTTAAAAGTTTATTTAATCTAGTGAAGTACCGCCGAAATTCCCTAAGACAAATTTTAAAATTTGATAATGTCAATAATACTTTTTGGTTTGTCATTCTATTGGTACTTCATTTACAAGAAATCGATGTGTGTATGTGTATGTGTGTGTAAGAGAAAGGAGATAGCACTGTTTTAGCACATTTTCGATTATCACAGTTTCACATATCTGAAGGACTTCATAGAGCTTAGTCACCAGCTAATCGTTCTGGTTTTACCCTGATCTCAGCAATCCATTATCACCTTTCGATTAAAGAATTATCAATAAATGTACTTCATGGAATTAACGGCATAGCTATAACCACCTGTTTCTCCTTTCTATTCAACCAGCTTTCCAATAAGAGAGCAACTCGCAGCTTGCTATCACTGCAATCCATACAAATAACTATAAAAAGAATGTTGAGTTGCGATCAGATTTCACTCCTTAACCTTGTCACTTTAGTCTCTGCAACTTGATGCTGTCTCTCCTCTCTGTACAACCAACTGTCAGTCTGATTTACTCAGTCAAAGTTGTCACATATGTCGAATAAGGAGTCACAAACTGCTATGTCTAACTTTGCAAATTAAAGTCAAGAAAGAATTAAATTTCTTAATTACTTTACTTTCATACCCTACTACTATCATACAGAACTACTTTAGCGAATTCATCAGCGCATTATGGGGTCTATCAAGGAAAACCAAGAAAGAATTATACATGGCTAATTTTAGTGCTGCTTGCTTATTTATTTATTTGTTTTCATTTACTCTTTTATTTGTATGAGGACAGCGTAAATCTTTGAGAAGAGCAGCTCTTGAAAAGGAATTGAAGAATAAACGTTTTGAAGTGATTATAAATCTTTATGGCAAAATAAGGAGTCCAAGTTATTATGTGGAAAGGTCAGAGACAGTGCATATAAACAGACCTTAATAGTTTATAATCCTGGTAAATTTTTGACGTAGCAGTCCGTTCATTATCCTTCTTTTCGCTTCCTGAGTGAGAGAGAGAGAGAGAGAGAGAGAGAGAGAGAGAGAGAGAGAGAGAGAGAGAGAGAGAGAGAGAGAGAGAGAGAGAGAGAGAGACGTGGGGGGACAACATCATAGAGAAAAGAAAAAGTCTTTGAATCGCTGCGGGGATTTAAATGATTTCCCAGCCGATGGTTCATTGTCCAGAGTCATTGTTCATTTCCAGCCTCGGCCAGGATAAACAGATTCTAAGCCGATGAGTGTCAGATTCCAGATTCATGATTCATATTCGGAACCCATTCAAACCGATGCTCGAACAAAAATGAGTCTCCGAATCTCTAACTACACACTCCACGGACGTTGTCAGAAAACCTTATACACAAGGAAGGCAGGTTTCTTCCAGCCTTCCCGCGTCTCTCTAGTTATTTAATCCACTTTATAATAAAAGATTAAAGCATTAGTGAAGGGGATGTTTGAGAGACGAACCATTATCGAAACCAGCGAAGAGTTTCGGAACGTGTTCAGCTGAGCGACAGAGGCAGTGGCGCCTATAAGTGGATTTCTCCTTTTGAAAGAATGTAAGGGAGTGAGACAGGGAAAATACCGAGTAAGGGAGGCGGTGCCTGGCTTATTCTTAGAAGAAGAAACATTCGCAGCTTTTTGTCAGGACTGATCGATTGTGAATTGTATGACATCGCTTTGTTAGTATCAGTTCGACATTCTTTCTGTTCAGGATGAGGTAGAAATCATCTCTCGAGCGCGTGCAAGAAAGGACGAGAGAAGGAATGAGTGTGTGCAGAAGCAAAAAGTCTGAAGGACTTTTCATAAAACAACAATCATTAAAAATGACTAACCTCAAGTTCATATAAAATGATAGATTGACTGTTCTTTCCATTGAAAACAGAGGACAACTGGATTTAATTCTACACTGCCCAACTGGATTGGATTTTTATCTAGCTTGCTAGCTAAGAAATTCTAAACATTTAAATGACACTAGGCAATCAGGTTTATTGAAAGTTGGTTTCCTTAGCTTTTGGTCAGGACTTCGTAGATGAGCAATTCTAAATATTTTTACTTTTCTCGAAATGAAAATTTTCTAGTTCCTACAGCCGTGGCATGAATACTAAATTTAAATGCATAAGTCTTTCCAGGATTGTCGACGAGCTGAGCCACTGACTCTTATTGCAAAAAAAGGAAAACACTTACAAAAATGTGTTTGAATAGACATTTTTATTTTTTATTTTTTTAAGATTTTTTATTTTTATTTTTTATTTATTTATTTATTTATTTATTTTTACCAGAGAAGCAAAGAACGTGCACTTGAATTTTATGCGCAATATTCTTATTTTGAAATCACAATTATACGAAAAATTTTACTTTAGATTAAATTTCGCCAAAAAAAAAGAAAGAATGCTTACCTAACAGACCACTTGTAAATGTGAAAATAAATGGCAAATCGTATGACAAGAAGATACTGCATGTATTCTGTGTGTGTGTGTGTGTGTGTGTGTGTGTGTAGTATGTACGTATGTAGGACGGACAGCTAAACATCAATTCCAAATATAAGTGGAAAAACGGAAATTGAACCGTAGAAAAAGAGGATACTGTTTTATTTATTTATTTATTCGGGCGTGGCTTGGGAGGGGGCCCGCTGTTTGATTAATGAATTCTTTTAGTGGGGTTAGAACACCTCAACTTGCATTCCAAAAATAACTGATAATCGAGAAAAAGAAAAATGAATAACGTGATTGTAAATAATTTTACAATAATGAAGCCAATTAAACATTTACTCCAAAAGACAACTGGAAAAGTTAAAGAAGAACTGCAAAAAAAAAAAAAGGAAAATTTTACATATATTTTTCATTTAATGATTTCATAATTATTGTTTTCTTTTTGAGTCAGACCACCTTAATCTTCATTTAGGAAATATTTATGAAATATATATATTTTAAATGGAAACACACAGGAGGAATTGTACGAAAAAGAGAATAATGCATTTAAAAAATTTTTATAATCCTGTTTCGTATTTATACTGGATTCAGAGAGCAGAGTGCCAGAACGTGCCTTTCTTAATCAGAGTTCATGGACGACTGGGATTACGGGAAATGGCGCCGGTCCCAACACACGTAAACCTCATTTGCCCTGCCACTTCGGCTTGTTAACACCGCTAATTTTAATCAAAGTTCGTATTTTGAATAAGATCCATTATCAAGCTTTCCTGTCCTCGCAATTCACGCTCCATTCGGCTCCGCATTAGCTGAACGAAGATGTGTCCTGAATTTTTTACGAGGAAGCTGGTGCTGGGCGTGGTTGCACTGTGTCAGGTGGGTGGTGAGATGGAAGGGCACTTTTCGGTGGATGGTGAAGGGAGAGGTGAAAGAAGAAGTGAGGGGAGAAATGAGGGGAGAGGTGAGGAGGAAAAACAGAAACCAGGTTGTTGGATATTGGTGAGGTGAAGGAGGAGGAAGGGTAGGAGTTTTTTATGATTAGGTGGTGAGGGGAAGAGAGAGGCGAGGGAAAAATACTTGATATAGACTTCTGGATATTGGGGCGGTAAAGGATAGGTTTGTAAGCAAGACGAAGACATGGAATCTGGACTAAATTAGAATACCATAATTGCCTGTCTGTCTATAGACAATAACAATGAAAAAATGATACTAAACTCATTTCGATTTTCACTGTCTGAGAACCGTGAATTCAGTGCTTGGATTTCAAGAAAAAATTGTTTGAATTAGTTTAAACAGAACAATGAGAAATATTACTAAATGAAATTCTCAGAAAGATGGAGATCTAATGCATTTATCCGGAAGAGACTTCAAATTTTACTTAACAAGAAAAAAATTTAAGCAAGATATATAAAATAATATTATATTAATAGTATATTATAAATACATAACATATATATAAATATATATTATATAATATATAATTATATAATATATATAGATATATATATTACATAAAGAGGGATTTGCTATGATATATTTTAAATATCATTGTAATATGAGATGCTGTGACATTTCTTAAGAATGTGGAGAGTCATCATTTAACTTCCCTAGAGACAGTGTTCGAGGTGACGAGCTTTGGGAATGCTGTGTCTTTTTGCTGCATGTCCTGTTGCTACAGGCAATCGCAGAGGTGCCTTTGAAACTAGATACAAGCAGTTCATGGGTGTGGACAATGTGTGAGTTCGTGCGCACGTGCGAGCCTTTTTCCTACATAATGAGATGTAGTATTACCATGATGGACAGATCATCAGAGAGGTGGCAGAGCCAAGATGGCTTCTGCCAAAGTGTTTATAGAGAAGTGATAATGCATACTGTATTGAATGGATAAGCGTTATTATATTTATTTTGGCCAAGTTGTGGCTGGATTTTATTTGAATATTTATTTCAGAGATGTTCTATTTATATGATCTTTTGATTATCCTCTTATGCTTATCGGAGTGTTCTCCTGTCTTCTAACAGGCGATTCTGGACAAGGGGAATTGTTCTGGAGAAGGGGTATTGATCTGGAGAAATGAGAACTGACTTAATTACTATGGTGTACTGTATTATGACTTGCCCAGTTTTATGACTAAGATAATATTGGATTATTGGAGTAGGAATATGGAGTGGGGCTATCTGAATTCAATCATTCATTTACTCTTCCTGTTAAGAACCTGAGTTGATTTAGCTAATGCTCTGCTTTTAAGTAAATGCATATTTTTGTAAGTTCCGTGTCTGATTTGATGACCTTAGATAATGGAGGGGGGAGGTGTATTGAGAGAGAGAGAGAGAGAGAATGAGAGAGGGAGTTGTTGTGAGTCACGCCCTGAGAGAGAGAGAGAGAGAGAGAGAGAGAGAGAGAGAGAGAGAGAGAGAGAGAATGTGTTATCAATTTCCTTTGGATGCTTGGTCCATCGCTACCTTTTAAAATAGAATAACGAGATTAGGATCTCGTTTTTAGTGGTGGCAGCAGTTCGTTTTTAGTGGTGGCAGCGTTTTTGGACTGTATTACACCTTTTGTGAGATTAATAGCAGCTAAAAGATGCTGTTTTGAGAGTCTGGTCTTGAGAATTTGTTAAGATTTCAATTAATAAGTGACAGGGATAAGAATTATTCAGCCTTCGTTCTGGTACTGGGAGGAAAATTTTCAATTAGCGTCAGCATTTCTGCCCACTGTGAGATGCCTTGAGGGTCTCTTGTCACTCAGTTGCGTCTTGTAAGTGCGTGTGAATAATAAGTGCTTTCTTGTTCAAGTGCTGAATATCGTCCTTGCACACGCGAGTATGTGTGTGTTAGCGTGTTTTTACACGAGGGGATCGGGTGTTCTCTCATTTAGGAAGTGAGTGTTAGATTATTTTTTTTGCCTTTGTGTATGAATCATTTTTGGAGTTAAAGAATCAGTTCAGATTACCATATTTTTTCTCATTGGAGCAGAATGTGATGTATTTCTTTCTTAGCACATATTTGGAGGCGACACATACTTTTTTTTTAATACATATGTATCCGTGGGAAGGTTTTTCATACATGCAACTTGATTCTTGGGGATGCTTGGATTGCATTTTTTTTGGCCCTTGGAGACAGCGGCCGCTCATGCATACATACTCAGCGTACTTTTTGCAGAGCCAGCGAAAGGGAGGCTAGTGTCTTTTGAGGGGGAATGCTTGATGGGAGGGTGAATTCCTTTTTTTTTCTCTCTCTCTCTTTTTGTCGGGGTAATGGGGGTCAGTTTGGCCTTGATAGAAAAGTTCAATGCCACATTAGCTGATAGCCACTGAGCGATGATGTGACGTGCCCGTAGGGTTTCTTTTAGAACGATTTTTTCTTTCTTTTGCATAAAGAGAAAATGAAATGAAATGCATGTGAATGTGGTGCAAGTTTTTCTTGCGCTTTGGGGAATGCTTTTACATGATAGAGGGGTGATTATAACTGGGGGATACAGAGATTATTTTATAATGGGGATGTGTTTGGGATATGGAGACTATTTTAAAATGGTGATGATTGGTGATGTGCCATTGGTGATGTCAAATGGTGATGCTAATGGGGTTGTACCTGGTGATGAATGGTGGTGATTTTGGAGTTATGAGGAAATAGTAATATTAATGCCCTTACTGGTGATATGGGAGAAATTTTATGGAGATATTTATGGAGAATTATTATGGAGAATTATTACAGAGAATTGTTTACGGGGAGATATTTTAAATGGAATTACTATGGAGAATTATTATTACTGAGATATTTATGGGGATTCAATGGGAGTCATGGTGGTAATAATTTTTGGTGAATGTGACAATGATTTTATTGGTGGTGATAACAATTTTGGTGAATTTAGGTGATATTAGCAACTACTAATATTGGTGATTCTGATACTTAATACTGGTGATACTGGCTAGTTCTGATATTGGTGTTTTTTTCTGATACTAACATGGGTGTTGTAATGAATATTAAGGGTGGTGATGTTTGTGAATATGGGAGGTACTAACCACAAATTTGGTTTTCCTCTTTTTTGTGAGTTCAGCAGATAATTACTTGAAGTCTTCGTGAGCCACAGATGTTACAGGTGTCACAGAAACAGTTATCGGTCCCATTGATTTTTCTTTTTCCCTTTTTAGACGTTAGCCATCGCTGACGTAAGTTTTTTTTATTATCATGGGTGAGTTTGAATTTGTTTTTTTTTTCACCAAGCAGTTTGTCTAGATTTTTTTTTTAATATCTCAGTTCGTGACTTGGAATCATTGTTCGGGAATGTGTTTATAATTTCAGCCGTTTGATGTGGAGAGAGATTTAGGGGAGAATTTTTGCATTTTGAATGTGTACATAATGGCACTTTTTTTTCTGGATATTTGTGTTCCGGAAATTGTTGGCCTCTTGCGCAATACCTTTGTTATGTTTGTTGCAACTTTGCCAGAGATAGGAAATTTCATTAAGTTTCTGGTGGCCTGTGCTGTACTGAATTTGGGGAAGTCTTTGCTTAGACACTTTGTATTTGAGTTTTGTTGTAATGAGTTATGGCACACTGATGATTCTTTTCTAGAATTCTCGGCAATTTTTTTTATTTGCCAAGTTTTTGCTCTTCTCAGCAGTTATGCTAAACAGTTTATAGTTTTTGACTGTAATATTGAGCTCCTTAGAGATGCTTTTCGGGGTTATTTTACTGGAGAATTGGAGATATAATATTTTGGCCATGTGATATTTTGTTTTGTTGGAAATAGTCCACAGTTTAGGCCTATGGTGGTGAGAGCTATGTTTAGTTCAATTATTTTTGCAGTATTTTGCTGCAAATGGAAACTCTTATGAGAGGAGACATGTGACAATATTTTTGAGTGCATCAGCTAGATGCTTTGAGAGCATTTTTCGGGCACGGAGTTTCTTTTTTTGTTATCCTTCTTGGAGTGTAATAATATTTTTATTGGAGACTTGTTTTTATTCCATATGTGGTTATTGGTGAAATAGAGGGGAATCTGGTGATGTGTGGTTATTGGCGAAATAAAGGGGAATATTTTTATCACCGAAGGGGTATTATTATTAATATGGTGATATATATGGGTGATATTAATCTTTGGTGGTGACTTTTTTTGTGGTTATGATTTTTGGAGCTGAATTTCTATGGGGTTTTACAAGCAAAAGAGAGGGGGTACTGGGGTTCTTTTGGCTTGGTGGCTCTTAAGAGGTGAGTGGCATTACTGTGTTGCAGTTTTATGAGTTCCTATGGAGATGTTGCATTTTTTATGTTCACCAATGGTTATTTTTGGCGGCATATAATTCCTGAATTATGGTATACTGTGGTTTATATCCCGAATAGGTGATCATTTGTTTTATATAATTGGGCAGTATCATGTGGGAGTTATGTCTTTGAAGACAATTTTTTTTTTTTTTGAGCACTTTGGAGATATCCTGGAGATAATTTTGTGAAATGTGCTTATATGGTGTCAGTATAGAACTTTTTGGAGAATCATGGATATCTGATGTTGCAATTCTGACTAGACAAATCTATGCTGCAGTTCGAGTACCTGACATGTTCACAGGTGCATTTTTTCTGATAATGCTATGATGAGTCCGGTTGCTGACTTTTCTCCTCGGTGTTGATTACTCGGAGATTTGGACTATTCTTGGAGGTGTTGACTATGGCATTTCACGGAGATGTACTTCATAAGGGGGTTGTTTCCGGTCGTTTCTGATCGACGAAATTGTTGCAATAGCAAATTCCGTAACAATACATATTGTATTTATGAGGGGAAAGTTGGATTATGTATGTTATGTATGTTGTGTGCTTTGTGATGTGAAAGTTCACTTATATATGTTGTTATTATTTTTTTTCTTTTCCTACGAGATTTGTCATAATTGGGGTTAAGCTTTAAATAGCATTTCTGTTTTAGACAGGAGATATGATTTGTCGGGGCACATGAATTAGATAAAATGGATGCTTGACATTATCTTTCATGGAGATTAATTATGTGAGCAGTAAAAGGGTTTTGCTGTTAGACAGTAAAGAGTTTTTACTGATTTTGTTGGTTACTGAAATATCAGAGCTTGAGAGAACATTTCCGGTGATAATTCGGGGCTGGGTTTGTTAAGCTTTTTTTTTCTTGTGAGAATTTGTGAGTTTCAAATGTGATGACAGTAGTCCGTGGAGTTTCTGTGAGTTTGGAGTGTGTGTGCTAATGTGTGAATTTGGCGAGCTTTTTATTTTTTTATTTTTTCTGGAGAATTAAATTGGAGAATTTAATATTTTCTTTACGGGGTTATGATAGTGATTTATGATTTAGTGATCCTATGGAGTTACTTCACGAGTTGTAGTTAGAAATGAGTTCAGTGGTCATATTAGTGGTGATTAAATGGGGTTAATTGGAAGACATTTAGTTAGTATTTCTCAGAATTTTTGAGATCATTTTTTGACAGATGTATGTCTGGGGTTAATTTTTCTTTAATTGGCCGATGACGAGACTGACATACTGAACACCATAAACATCGTTCCCCAATGCCAGCAAAACGCCCTTCAACTTTTGCAGAGATGTATGCTGCTGATGTTCCCACATGTGAGAGTTTCTACGAGTCTACGGGGTTTTATAGCGCTTTTGGACTACGGGAGTCGCCAGTTGTCTTCCACGGGGGAGACGTTTTACCTTTTTACAGCGTGTTGCAGACCAATCACATACACGGGAGTGTGAGAAAGTTCAAGATGAGAAGAATTTTCTACATCCAACTGTTATTATAGCCCATATGTAAGCGGTTGGGATAATGTGTGATAGACATTGTACTGCCAAAGACGTGCAGTTATTTTTATTATAGTGTTTAATGAGCCGGCCAATGTGTTTTATATGTATAAGCTGTTATGTGAGCTGTGGCTAGGCTGGTGCTAGCAATTCAGGTGGCCGAGCATCAGTTACATAAAGAGGGATTTGCTATGATATATTTTAAATATCATTGTAATATGAGATACTGTGACATTTCTTAAGAATGTGGAGAATCATTTAACTTCCCTAGAGAAAGCGTTTGAGGTGACAAGCTTTGGGAATGCTGATATGTCTTTTTGCTGTGTGTGCAGATCTGTGCATGTCCTGTTGCTACAGGCAATCGCAGAGGTGCCTTTGAAACTAGATACAAGCAGTTCATGGGTGTGGACAATGTGTGAGTTCGAGCGTACGTGCGAGCCTTTTTCCTACATAATGAGATGTAGTATTACCATAAATGATAGATCATCAGAGAGGTGGTAGAGCCAAGATGGCTTCTGCCAAAGTTTTTAGAGAGAAGTGATAGTGCATACTGTATTGAATGGGTAAGCGTTATTATATTTATTTTGGCCAAGTTGTGGCTGGATTGTATTTGAATATTTATTTCAGAGATGTTCTATTTATATGATCTTTTGATTATCCTCTTATGCTTATCAGAGTGTTCTCCTGTCTTCTAACAGGTGATTCTGGACAAGGGGAATTGTTCTGGAGAAGGGGGATTGATCTGGAGAAATGGGGACTGACTTAATTACTATGGTGTACTGTATTATGACTTGCCCAGTTTTATGACTAAGATAATATTGGATTACTGGAGTAGGAATATGGAGTGGGGCTATCTGAATTCAATCATTCATTTAATCTTCCTGTTAAGAACCTGAGTTGATTTAGCTAATGCTTTGCTTTTAAGTAAATGCATATTTTTGTAAGTTCCGTGTCTGATTTGATGACCTTAGATAATGGAGGGGGGAGGTGTATCGAGAGAGAGAGAGAGAGAGAGAGAGAGAGACAGAGAGAATGTGTTACTAATTGCCTATGGACGCTCTGGTCCATCGCTACCTTTTAAAATAGAATAATGAGATTAGGATCTCGTTTATATATTGAATATATGAATATTGAATATATGAATATATGCATATATGTGTGTATTTATATGAATATATATACGTATATGTATGTATATATATGTGTGTGTGTGTATAACAAAACACCTATGGGAATCTTCACTTGATGTCCCATCATACATACTAACATTCACGGCACCACCTTTCTGGCTTTCATAACTTCATTCCTGATAATACTACCTACATCCAGCTTTTTCTCCTCAACTCTTGCAAATTCTTCTACAGCTCTCTGAAGGTTGTCTTTACTATACCAACTTAAATTGCATTTGCAGCAGACATCTGCTACTCCACCTTCCTTGTGTGACCTCACTTTTTTTTATACCATTACTTATCTACAGCATCATCTGTCCTTTCTCTGACTTCTCTATTTAATCTGTCCATTAAATATCAAAGGGCCATCTATCACATCCTTCTGAGTCAAACCTCCCATTTTTCTAGCCCTTGATTGTTTTTGTTTCAAAAGTTCCTGTCTCAGTTGTTCACGTCCAAAAATGTTTCTACTGAGAAATCTTTCAGCAAGTAAGGCGATACGAAAATTATCATTCTTGACTCAACAGACCTGTCCGGAAAATTTCAGAGTCGTGGAGTGAATCTCCTCAAATTGTTTGCCAAAAAGCAAGTGGGGCTGTGAACATCAACATTAATAATCATGATCTCTGATTTCGATTTGGAAATGTAACATTTCCAAGTTATTTCCTTTTTATTCAGAGGAGCACTTCCTACTAATTTCGTTCTTACGTAAGCTGCTTAAGTTTCCTAACCAAAGTCACAGACACTGCAGCATAAAACGCAAGTCATCAAACAGTAATTAGGGGTATCCCTCATCAACAGATGTTTAATAAAAAGCCAAGAAAAACGAAGCATCGTCCGTATTCAAATGATGTTACATGACAGAAGAGACTCTCATTGAAAAAGAATCGGGACCTCGTAATGATGACAGGCATCAGCAAGAAGTACATCACTTAATCATGCGAGGCGAGTGTTCGTATCATCATGGGACTTGTAGACAGGGAGCAATCTAAAGGTCGTGTTCTTAGACGCGCCTCCGGAAATGTTTATACGAGCTTTATGAAAGCCATCTACTTTACTTCTTTCTTTGATTTGAAAAAAAAATGCTTCCCAGCTGCGAGGGCTATCGATTTTAAAAGCTTAACTTCTATCTGATTGAAAAAAAATGCTTCCCAGCTGCGAGGGTTATCGATTTTAAAAGCTTAACAGAAAGTATTCATTTTCTATCTACTTATTTATCAGTAGTTTAAAGCTATATTAAATCTCATAGATAGATACGTCATTTGCATGAGGTCGTCAACCAAAGTTCAGTAAAAGGTTCAGCTGTGAAAAAGATAAAGGAGAAAGGATACTTAAACGGAATTTTTTTTACATGCAATTAATTCATCCTCGAATCAGGTTTGTCTTATATAAAAATTTCGTAAAGGATAGCGCTCATAATACTCCTTAGGCAGAAATATACATAATGTAAATTATGTATATTTGTACATGTGTAGTTGTCGATTATGTATATTTATATATACGTAGTTGTAAATTAAGATTATAAGGTAAGCTTTGATTTGAGACGACTGGCTTTTGAAGAGTACCAGAGGACCTGACTGAAAGAAATTTATTACACATTTATAAAAAGCGAAAACCCGAGAGATTAGTTAAGAAAATCTACGGAATCTCATTTCAATCTTTGCATCGCCCCGTAACGATTCAAACGATCTCGTTTTTTAGGAAAAGGCATAACGAACATACAGACGTACAAGTAACGTCTTTATTATATAAAAAGAAGTGTAGAGAAGATAAGCCCGACCTTGGGTTGCTGAGTTCTACCCGGGGGATTGGGCTAAAGTTTTGGACCTACTTCTACATACTTATTAAGGTGCCATTGGTGAGAGAGAATTGCACCAAGCTACATGGACTTTATTACACGAAGGGTGTTGTTTATGACACAGAGAGCGTTGTTCTAAATCAAAGAAGCAACAGATGAAAATTAATAAACAGTTGCTTACTGTATTTGATAACATTATTATTAATATGGTTGCTTTTGTTATTTTGCACATGTCCGATGCATAGATTTTGCAAGCAGTCGCTTTAAGTCAGATTTCAATTTAAAAAACGAACGAACATAGGAATAAGTTCATTAAAGTTAGAATTAAGAGAACATAGATAATGAATGAATAAAATGTAAACATCGGAATTAGTTCAAACAAGACCATAACGACAGAGATAGAGAAAAAAAATTAAAACTGATTTTCTTCCAGTTCAGTGATTTGATCAGAAGGTGGCCAAATTCAACCATAATCGCAACTAGAACCAATCAAAAGACTAAAGCCACATATAATTTAATGAAACTTAATCAACTTACTATTCTTAGATTCGATTACTTCTTGTACACACAAAGGTCGCTATGATAAAACAAACCGAAACCAACTTGCCGAACACAGACGCAGACGGGAAACGCAATCTGTCCATTGTGCGTCCCACAAAGCTACTTTTCAAAATTCATGGCTTCGCGGTCTGCCCCTAAATTATAATAAAGTGACTGCCAGCTTCTCGGATATTACAATATAGGCAACAAAGCGCGACGATATAAGCTTGTCGACATGAATATTACAAATAATGCCTTGTGACGCCGCGGTGTGTGTGTGTGTGTGTGTGTGTGTGTGTGTGTGTTTGCGACTGTGTGTACTCACGTTTCTGAATAATCATCTTTATAGCCTTCTCCCTGCGAGAGAGAGAGAGAGAGAGAGAGAGAGAGAGAGAGAGAAGAAAGTAGGCTTTGATACAATGAGAAATATTGCATAAGGAATGAAGGCATCTGTTGTAAAGAAGGGGGAGTGTAAATAAATAAAATACATGAATAAAATTGAAGAATAGAAATGAAAGCAAAATCTGCAGAATAATAAACCCAGGAAAAAGAGAGAGCAACTTAACTAGGGGAGAAGATGAACGGCGAAGAATTGTGAAAGGAAAGAATGTAAAAATGAAGTTAAAAGGATGAAACAAAAGACTAAGAAGAACGGAAAAACGTATTGGGAGAGACACCTTCTGATAACGGTATGAATTTCTGATAAGTCTGAATGGAATGTGGGAATATGGAAGAAAAAAAGGACGGCTTGCGCAGGAATAAGACGGTGTTTCGGTGAAACGTAAAGAAATTAGGGAGATAAACAGAACTATCATACAAGAATAATAGAAAACAAAGATTTTAAGCAATGTTTATCAAACACACGTACATAAAATAAGTAAAAATAAATGACAGCCATCGTTAACCCACGATTTAATTCATCTCTTCATTATCCCACAAACGACCTAACAAGCCAATACTCATCTAATAATGCACAAAACGACCTCCGGGGATAAAAACCAACGCCTGGCCTCTAACCTCAGCGACAGAGTCAGCCAGCACAAGCAAGGCGTTCCTTGATTGGACCTAACCATATTTACAAGGCGGCTCCGTGTGTGTGACATTATTGCTACACAGGGTTATAAAAGCCTGATTTTAATAAAGTCTGGGGATGGGGGTAGGTGAGGGGAAGGACGGGGGGATGGGGTCACACCACCAAACTGGCAGTTCACGGCCTAAATGAATGAAAATGACTTTATTCATATAGAGGGAGGCTGGCCCACGGACTCATTCGTTCTGGTGAGTACTAATGGTAAGGAGTGATTTGTTGAGGCACGTGTTCTGCTGGGGGAGGGAGGGTAAGGGGAGGAGGAGGAGGAGGAGGAGGATGACGACGACGAGGAGATTGGGGATATAGGAGGCACAGACTGGGAAGAAAATGAGATTGCGGGGAAGGCAACAGGGAAAAAGGGGAAGACTGCCAATATAGAAATGAAATCGTCCATCTTCAGGGAAGAAATGATGCTGTGGATATGTATGATCCTTGTGTTCGTGTCTTTTTTTATACATATATTACTCGTTCGGGTTAATTGCTTTCTTACACATCAGTACTTATACAATGACAAAGTTATCTAGAGTCATTTCAATTTCACACACACACGCACACACACACACACACTATATATATATATATATATATATATATATATATATATATATATATATATATATTTATATTAAATTTTTATCACATCACCTTAATTCAGATACGTGCATTATGCTACAATATTCAATATCCAATTCGCTCTACCTCGGAATTAATATATAAATATATATATCATATATGTTAACCGAAGGGGAATATTTTAGTTGATAATAATTTCGTCTTCTCGTGGATTCGAACCAGCGCCCAGCGGACTGAGGAGAAATCAGGACTTCAGTGATGTTATCGACTCGGCCAACGAGTCGATAATGTCACTGAAGTCCTGATTTCTCCTCTGGGTGTTGGTTCGGATAAACGAGAGGACGAAATTATTATCAAATAGAAAATTCCCCCTCGGTTTACATATATGAAAATGTATTAATTCCGAGGTAGATTGAATTGGATATTAAAAGACATTTATAGTTTGATGCATATATATCATATATATATATATATATATATATATATATATATATATATATATATATATATATGTATATATATATACACACACACATAAACACATACTTGGACTACTTAGTCAAGTAATAACTTTCCGTTCGTCTACTATTTTCTTGGATGAGATTCTAACTTTATACTTTATAATATCCCCTTACAGACAGCGACTCACTACAATCAACGATACTTCGTCCCTGTTTTGACGCACTGACGTAACCCGGGCACCCACCTCCCCCTGGCCCCCCCCCCCCTTTTTTAGCCAAAGTGACTCTGTTTTTTATACTCTATAGCATATCAAAACTTCATCTGTCTGTGTCGTCACATTTTCAAACTACATCCTCAAAAGATATGCTGATTAGAAACGCTGAATAATGTAAACATCTTTGAAACCCTTGTTTTCAGAATTGGGAAAAATGGCTTACGCCAGTTCGTCAAATTAGGAACGGATGTACCTGGTATTTTAATTCGTTGCTTAGGTCAACAGAGGCGTATAGTATATATATATATATATATATAGATATATATAATTAATAAATATATCTATTATATAAGTAAACTAATACATGCATTACGTTTACGTATCCATATAATTCCTACAAAAGCTTTTAAATTGTTGATATATACATCCATAATTCAGAACCATAGCGTTTAAGCATAGTGCAGTTCATATACACACACATTAGTGTTTATTAGCCTCATACATTTAAATAGATCTTGCAAACAGGCAATTATGCAAGTATTGTTGCGCGTTCACGTTCAAACTCCGCCCGATTCGCAGATACAAAGTATTCGGGGGAAGGCGCTGACGGGGAAGAGGCGAAAAAGCGTTTTAGCAGCGTCAGGCGTTCCTGGCCACAAGCCGACAATCACACAACATAAAACAGTTGTATATATTGTTCTGAGGCTGTGATGAAACAGGCGTCAATCACCGGAGGGTTTTTTATGCCCATGTATGATGCATTGACGCTCTAACCATGAATTATAATGTCCGAGGTATTGATGCAGCGGATGGATGCAAGCGTGTGGCCAGACAGCTGGGAGAAGTGTCAATAATGCTTCTCTCACTCCGGAAAAAAAAAAAAAAAAAAGTGGAGGGCAAAAGCATCCCTTGCTTGCTTGCTTGCTCGCTAAACTTACTCTCTTGCTTCCCGGGTGCGTATATCTTATCAATCATTGTCGCGATACTTGTTCGTCGAGTAGGAGGAATTTTCAGCTGAGGATACGAGAACCGTCCGGTGCGTTCTATTTGACTGCTTCGATGATGGGGACAATTGGAGGGCATTCGCATCCTCTGTCATCTGTCTGTTAACCCGACTGTCTCTCTCTCCCTGTTTCTCTGTTGTTGGATTTTAGAGTGCATGATCATTTTTTGACAGAATCGGGTTTAATCTTTTTTTTTCGGCTGCACTTTGCTTCACTCGTATCTCTTTGGCATTTTGGATGCCAGAAATATTCATACTTTCGAAGAATGACCCCGGTAGATTTTAATTTTGTAGTTATATGACCAACACTTTTTAAAATAAATACTTCATGTTAGTGGAGTTACCATAGCATGCTCCATATCTTAGTAATTGAATGATTATTGATTAAAAAGAAATTGTTATCAGTCAGACGTAGGGACAACTTAGAGATACAACCGTTTCGACAGAGAAATTTATTGATTCTTATGACAGTCTTTTAGAATTCCAAGTATGTTACTCGTTTGTTACTGGTTAACCTACCAATTCACTCATGTCCTTTTGTTCTTAAGTTTTTCAGAATATTTTAACTCAAGATAAGCCACACCTTCAGTTAATTAGAATTGTTTCTTCGAATGTTTGTCTACTTGTAATTACTGTTCTATTTTTTGTGTAATTTATTTCGCAATATTCTGACTAACAGTTCTTTATTCATTTGGAATTTTGATGCTGTCGTTCGGATGGCGGATAAAGATTTATTTTCTTATGGTTTCACCATTTTTGTTTCTTTTTCTTCTCTCTACATTTGTTGCTTTACATTTGGCGTCTTTAATTTTTTCTTTTTTTTTTGTACTTGACCTTATAACCTTTGTTTTCACAGTTTCTGCTGAATTTTTCTATGGATATATTAAATTTCTTATAATTCTGGATTATTTTCCTTTTATATACGGTGTTCACCTCTTTTTCATGACACTAATCTCTCCCATTCGCAGCATCTTGCATTTTTATCTTTATTTTATATTTTTTTTACACGAAATTTCTTGCATAAAACTTTTTCTGGTGTTATGATTGTCGCGGTATTTTTTGGATTCCAATACTCAATTTTTAATGGTTTCTAAAGTCTTCGACTTTTTTTCTTATTGTGCTTTACCTTAGCTTTTTATTTATCAATGACTAATTTTTTTCTGACCTGTTGTCTTTCCTTTAGAGTTTTCAAAAGGTGTTAAAATATTCAGTACGGGTCTAGAGCTTCGGTTAATCTTAAGCTTTATATTCAAACAAACTAGCATGTAGTTCATTTTTCATATTTTAAGTATATAAATATATTATTTTACATTACTATGCCTTCAAATATTTTTTGTAGAATCATTTTATAAAAGACCTTTTCTTTAGTGATCCTTATCAATGTTCATGGCCTTCCTGTGACGTTTAATGCTTTCATTTAGGTTTCCTTTTTCTTAATAATTCGCTTATTTTCCTCTTCTGCGATCTTTATCAGTAGTTATGTATTTCCTCTTCACCATCGATTTCCATTTTCCCAACATTTCCTATGAAGAAAAATTATAACTAAATGATTTCAATTACTTGAATGGAATCAACGTTTTCACCTGTGGTCTTTATGAATTATTTGCCTTTCCCATTCGTTATTCATTTCCATACTCCTATCACTTTATTGCTAGATGTCAATTGCATTCACTTTGCAAAAAGTGTTTGAACTACATGTGAGTACGGAAAAAAAATAAAAATAAAAAAAAGTGAGGGACATATTCACCGGAATGACGTTGTTCCTATTCGTCATCAATGTTATGTAGGAATGATGTCTATTGCGATGTGACACTTGTATGAATTAATCTGTAACTTTTTTTAACAAATGATGGAGTCCAATATGCCGAACCCAATGCAAATGGTATCGATTACATGTTTGAAAAGCAACAGGGATATAAGTAAATTATAAATGGTCTTTTCCTGTTTGATGGACAGTTTGAAAGTAAAACTTTTAGCGTTTGAAAAAGGGGAATATTTTCTCTCATGATATATTGACTATTGTCATAATGTCCCGCTTTAGGGCATTATATGGTCGTTAAAGGAGTTTGACATACGTTGTCTTTTAAACGATGTTCGTAGTGTAGCTAATTTGCTGAAACATTATGTATTTCATGTGTGATGAATTTATACACACACACACACACACACACACACACACACACACACACACATATATATATATATATATATATATATAGTATATATATATATATATATATATATATAATCATAATAATAATAATATAATAAAAGGAGGCCATAAAAACACCAAAGGGTAGAATTCATAACGCCATATTTCGAAGATAACTGTCTTCCTCAGCAGACAGAAAATGAATTAGAAAGTAGAGAACAGCGCTGCATACACAGTTAAGGAAAGTTCCTGAAGTCTGCCGCTGCGTCACTCCTGTTGACAGCTTCTTCTTAATCTTCTTAAACGCTGGTTGGAAAATTTTGCTAATCATGCTCCTTTTGAGAGGCTCATCGTATTTCTTGGTTTAATCAGTGCTGATTCTACCATCTTGCTTGTGAACAGACAATTATTGCTATAAATTATACGTGACATATTCCTGATTATTCTGTTATGATAATTTCTGTGGTGAAAAATAACTAAGCTCTGGTGGCCATATCTTAACGAACGTATGTGGTGTATTAGTCTTTGGGGAAGTGATTTACACGTAAATCCAATGTAGGATTGGTCACATTCAAAGCAATGAACTTCGTATACTTCTGTTTTTGTTGGACGTTAATTAGGGGTTTAGCTAGGGAATTTGGGTAGCTACAAACAAAATGGTAAGAATTTCCAAGTGTGTATCATTGCCTTAATCCATATAATCGAAAAAGCTATCCATACAGCAAACGTCATTTTCTACCGACCCCTTCAAAACAAGACCAGAGAGACGCCCAGCAATAAAATCAAAATCCCACACCTGGATAGGATTCAGACTTTGACACAGGCACTTGGGAATTCTAAACCTTTGGTTTTACCTTCCCAAATACCCTAGCCAAATCACTAATTAACGTTCAACAAAGGTCACTCCCCAAAGACATAAACGTATACGAAATCCCTTGCTTGGGCTGTGACCAATCCCATGTCTGATTTACAGGTAAATCACTTCCCCAAAGACTAATCAACACAAACGTTCGGTAAGATATGGCTAATAGAGCTCAACTATTTTTAACCACATAAATAATCATAATCACAGAATAAACAGGAATATGCTACGTGTAATTTATAGCAGCAATTGTCTGTTCAAAAGCACATAGTAGAATCATCACCAATTGAACAAATAAAGTACTTTGAATCTCTCAAAGGAGCCTGGGATTGAGATCGGATTAGCAAAACCCTCAAACCAGCCTTTAAGAAGATTAAGAAGCTGTCAACAGGAGTGACGTAGTGGCAGACTTCTGGAACTTTCCTTCAGTTGTGTATGTAGCGCTGTCCTCTACTTACTAATCCATTACCTGTCTGTTTGAGGAAGACAGTTGTCTTTGAAATATGACGCTATAAATTCTAACCTTTGGTGTTTTTATGGCCTCCTTTTTTTGTTAACACAAAATGTTTTACATACAAACATGCACACACACATACACACATATATATACATATATATATATATATTATATATATATATTATATATATATATATATATATATATATATATATATATATATATATATATATATATATATATATATATATAACATAGCATGGAAAGGGGTGGGGTGGCGGTCAAGCCAGCCTAATTCTCTCCCAGTCCTAACCCTGGATAAAAAGGTAGGGTTTGAGTGTAAACGGCATCCGTCCAAAGCCAGGATAGAAACAACGGTAAGAACCTTATTACAGACAGCTATCCCGACTGGGTATTAAGCTAAGAAGCAGAAGAAACGTCGTGATCCAGTGGTTATCAGGCTCTCCTAACTAGAGAGTATTCCAGACAATTCGTGTTGGGGTGCGACTGAGGTCACTATTCTGAATTAGGAACCTGGTAGTTTTCATATATATATATATATATATATATATATATATATATATATATATATATATATATATATATATATGAATTGTGCTCCTGCGTAATACTTTTTAACATTGGAATGCCAATTGATTCTTCGAAAGTTCCAGACTGCAGGAATGACATGGAAAGCAGGACATAGCTAAAATATGTGTCATAGTTTGTAGTCCGAGTCTGAAGATGGCCTTATGAATGGTTGTTTATGTTATGGTGTAGGATTACTCTTTGTCATCACTCCGAAACAATACTATAATTGAAAATAAGGAGCAAGTCACAAGAGTCATATTCGGCCAGTCAAGCTTATATAAGAAAAGGATAAAGGGCAAGCGTAGAGAATTATGTTATATACCGATAGAACCAATAAATCAATAAGATATAACGATATTGATAAAAATAGATTAACTGCAATAGAGAAATTATTAGGTGGAAAAATTGAGACAGTAGAGCATGACTCAAAATTGAAAGTAGTATTAAGGACACTCTCAAATTAAGAACACGACTGGTCAACACTTAGATTTCTGTAGACTATGGAAGCTGACGCCTTGCAAGATGAGCATTACGCACCAATATTAGTCACAACCAAACAAAAATTTCTTTCAGTTTTCTTCTGAAAATTGAAAAAGAAACCAACAAAATCACTGTGTTTACTTCTAAGCATTTACATTTAATTTTACTCCACATTCGAGTACTTTCAGCCCCTATCTGTGGCCCATTTTCCAGAGATGTTTCGCTTGTCAGCCTGGGTCAAGGCCCAGCAGTCTTCTGGCACTTCTTCGTTGTTGTTTTTGATTAAGCTAACCTTGTGTCAGCACGGGCTCTTGCTCACAGAGCAACCCGTAAACTACTACTTCTCGTTGAGCTGTCATTTATGTGATGGCTGTTCTGGTTTCCTTGAGAGTTGCTAATCCCCTCTCGTCGCTCTGTAATAGAAGGAAACGGAGGTTTTACTTCAGAAGATCCCATAAACCGAGCTTTGATATTAAAAGAAGCTAAGATTGACCCCTGCTGACCTGGAGATTAGGTTTTCTGCCCAACAGACTTTCAGTGACCACTCCCTTACCACAAGGGTTAATCCCATTGACCATCAGCTCAGGATAACAGAGCGACAAGAGGGGATTAGCAACTCTCAAGGAAACCAGAACAGCCATCACATAAATGACAACCCAAACATCTCTTGAAAATGGGCCACAGATAGGGCCTGAAAGTACTTGAGAATGGAGTAAAATTAAATGTAAATACTTAGAAGTAAACACGTTACACAGTGATTTTGTGGGCTTCTTTTTCAATTAATCACAACGTCACCAAATGTGACTGAGGGAGATCCTTAGTGGAATGTGGTCTTCTTTTCCTTATCACAACGTCACCAAATGTGACTGAGGGAGATCCTTAGTGGAATGTGGTACTAGAAGTTGACCACTCTGGGCACTTCAATTGTTGGAAAAAAAGATACCATTACTGCGAGAAATACGTTGATGAAAGATTATATATAAGCATACATACACACACTATATATATGTATATATATACATATATTTATATGTATATATAATATATATATATATATATATATATATATATATATATATATATATATATATATATATATATATATATTATATATCAATCCATTTGAGGGTGAAAGAAAGGAATTGGCGCCGCAAATGTGGAAACTGTTATGTTTCTTGAGTTACTAATCACCACCACTGCTATTAATAGTAATTATCAGTATTATTAACCATACATACTATGTTATTAGAAAACTATTGTCGTTACCGTAGATTTTCTTAAAATATAAACTAGCCATTGAAGTACATATTATATTATTAATTTATTTTGGTTGCTGTTGTTGTTGTTGGCATTATTCCTAGCCTTTTCATTCAATTTAATTTTCTCATGCTATTATCATCGTGCTATACGTTATGTATATTTTCTGATTTTGATTAGTATTCAGCAACGTTAGTTTAGTCTATTTCTGTTACAAATAATATGTTTATGGCTATAGTGTGCCTATCATTGATGCAATCTTAATTATTACTAATAACATCCCCTTTATATACCTTGTATTCTATCAACTGTATCCTTAAGCCCCGTCCACATGGTCGAACTTTGCCAGACAGACTATGTTCGATGTGACGTCAGAAGCGGAGAAACTGCGATAAGGTTCTGACTTTTTCCACTTCTGACATCACATCGAACAAAGTTTGTCGGGCAAAGTTCCACCGTGTGGACGGGGCTTTACTGTGTGTTTGCCCGCTTTAGCTACTGTAGTCGCCTTTCTAGGCTGGGAATCATTTCAGGTATATATGATATGATGTTTCCCCATTTGAATGTTTGTTGGATTTAAATAGCTGCATCACAATTACCCCCACACCATCTGCATTCATTTGAATGATGAGTGTGATTTTTTTCAGTAAACCTTCGACAAGGAGACTATTTTGAGTTTGTCTGTTTACTTAATCGTCTGATATTGCGAGATGAGTTCCACTAAAATACACGTGAGAATTCTCCCACAAAACTCTATCGTAGGTTGGCCCCATATCTGGCAAAAAAAAATTACATTCTGGGAGAGATAGTAATGTAACTTGCGGGAGGGATGCAGCCTCTTAACGCTTTTATTACAGAGGTCGTCTGTTCAGTCAGTGCCTGCTCAGCAAAATTCAATCGTATGTACCGAGAAAAGTTGGAGGTAATCAAACGTGTAAGATATGATTAGAATTCAACGTGTGTTTATTAGAGAAAGAGAGAGAGAGAAAGGGTCCTGTATATGGGTAACAAATAAATCGTATGATTCCTAATTATAAGGTTTGCTGGCTAGCCACGTGATATATATATATATATATATATATATATATATATATATATATATATATATATATAATGTGTGTACAAGCTTCTGAAGTGTATAACTCTTTATATTTGGAAGGAAGACAACGACTATTAATAAACTTACTACTCTTCTTACCCACCCTCTTAATGAAAACTGCTCAATGACGAACAGGTTTATCGTTCAAGTAGACAAGAGCATTTGTATGTTTTTATACCCCTCGCAAAGCGTTACTATGGGCTTGCCTAGGTATACATATAATTGTAAACATAATTCAGCAGAGGCAATATCAAGTACTTAGGTACACAAACAAAACGGGTTCATATGGCACTGCTTGCACTCCAAACATCCAGTTCGCTTTCCCCCAACCGAAAAGTGATTCAGTAATGCTAATAAAAACGCTCCACTGTTTTTAACGTAGTTCCATATTTTGTCTCTCCAGCCTCTTCCATTCCTGTCTTCTCCCTCTCTTTTCCTCCCCCTAACACCGAGAGAGAGAGAGAGAGAGAGAGAGAGAGAGAGAGAGAGAGAGAGAGAGAGACTGTAGCTGGGATTCGTCCCAACACATTTCAATTTTCCATGCAGATTTCAGATCATAATAGTGTGCTTTATACGGGTGTGCGTGGCCACTCGGCGGGGAATATTTTCACTGGTTTGAGATACGTTTCAAACTGGATCGCTCAATTTCGCACCATAAGTTTACAGCGACGGGAGAGGACCCTTTTGAACGCAAATTAGCGACACCACGAGGACGCTTCTCGTTGAATGCTCTTGTAGCATATCGGGTTTTGAAATTTTTTAACAAGCAATTATATTTTAAAACATGCTAGCATAAAGGTACAGGCTGATATATTCATTTCCAAAATAGCTCCTAAAACAGAAAAATATTTGACATTAGCCGCTTGTCCCGGGGGCTATGCTTACTGAAACAAGGGAAATTATTAATTGGGAAAGTTAGGTTAATTTTTCATCGCTGCGACATAAACAGCTGATTTGTAGATCGTTAAGTCTATCCTACATCCATTCCCGAAATGCCTTATTAGTATTGGCTGATTAATAATAAACGGCTAAGTGTAATTAACTTTTTCCGTTCGCAATGGCGTTGTAATATTCGCTACCTCAACCCCAATTAATGTGATCGTTTTAATTGGGATGCTTCCGGAGTAGAAATAACACTTTCCCGGCTCAGTTATGGCTTTCCCGAAAATATAATTAACGATAAAATTCTATCGGAGTTTTATTTGCTCTTATCGGGAGTCCGAGAATCATTTGCAAATGGCCGACTGACTCGAGGGGGATTGACCCTTGCAGTAATCCAGTAAATGCAACGAGGACTCAAGATAAAAGAACGGTATGCGATTCTGATGCGCGGGGATCTCGTGATATCACTAGCCTAAGATAGGATGGCTGAGGTGCTGTTGAAAATATCTCCATATATATGAACATACATCCATGATATGTATACACACACACACACACACACACACACACATATATATATATTATATATATATATATATATATATATATATATATATATATATTATTTATCGCATATTTATGTATCTATAATGGCCATAATGACATTTTAACGTCTCGATTGCCCCATTATTGTATAATAAGCTAATTAACAATAGACTTGAATCCAGAGGGTAAATAAGAAAAAAAGTTTCCTTCATGGTCCGGAAGAATAAGGTTCCTTCATTTTTTCCCGTCCGAATTTGTGGTGAGAAGCGCATCCAAACAGTGTGAGGAAACTGAAGAGATACGACATCTTAGTAGCTATTACAAATAATAATCTCACTATCTTACTTGTAATTTTTTATTATTTGTAATATCGACAGTGACCTCCTAAGTTTTCGATTTCCTTGCACATTTTGGATGGCGAGTGACAATTTTACCCTTACTGTTGTGGCACTTGGGATCAAATCCTACTGCGGAAGGAGAGGGCTTCTTCATTTATTCTCCGTCTGAATTGAAGTCTTGTAGTGATAAGCGCATCCAAGAAGTGTGCGGAAACCGAAAGATTAAGCAGTGACTAATAAGAACGAACTCCCGTAAGCAGAAGGTTAAATTCCTTGATGAAATGATGAGAATAACTAGAAAGCATTTCAGATATATGAAGCTTTTCAGATAACATCACCCTCAAGTTTATTTTTGCGTGAACTGAGTCTTTTGAAGAATCCGCCAAGATTTCGGCAGTGCCCGAGAGCATTGATGTTATTAGTTTACTCTTTGTTATAATTAGAATATTCATCATAAGATCGACGAGAAACTTTTTCGTTAACCAGGGTGCTTCCTTTATGTAACCCGTCGTCATTTATTTAGAGATCTTAAATTCAAGGTAAAATGCAATTTGCAGATTTTTAACTGATACATTTCTACTGACTGACCTCACGAGATTTTGCAAGGAACTCTTCATAGTATTTTTTATTTAGTATTAGGTTTACTCTGTTATTTAAGCTTCGATATATTTAGCCAAAAAAAGAATTTTTTTTTTCAATGTACCGACCGAGGTAGAGACGACCACTGATACTTTAGGATAATTGAGTCGACGGAGGATGAGATGAAATCTGTTATTGAAAAGGGTAATGACACCAAAACACGAAGGTAAAACTCACGCACTGAGAACTTTCCATTGTCTTTCGAGCTAACTCACCCGAGGCATTAAGCATCAGACCCGATAGCAGAGGAAAAGAAGAAGAAGAAGAAGAAGAAAAAAGAGGTAGATAGAAGTGGGAGATAAGCAGTGACGTTTGCCTTAGCAGTGGGGGAACGGCGATGGACGGGAGATACCATCTTTCAGAGGCCTGCTGACAAGCGCGAGGCCATTCACCCTTCCCAGCGGGCTTAATCATTTACTAGGGATCACCCTTGAGTAGGGATTACCTGGTTCGCTCGGATTAGGATTATCCATGGTCTTTAGAGGTCCTTTGGCTGGGTAAACGGCCGCTTGAAATCTTAATTTTATGGCTAATTCAGGGGACGATGTAGCTGACTGATGACTCCATTTGGGCGTCAGTCGAGTGTTCTTCTTCTTTTGCCGAGCCTCTTTGAGAGATTACTCCTTTTGAGTCTTTCACGGCCTCCTCGGAGTTTTCCTCCCCTCCGGAGTCTCTGCTCCCGAGTCTTTTCAGATTTCGCTGATTAGATTTTGCCACAACACAATGCACTCCTGCTTAGGTCTGTTTGCGCCTTGGTGTTCCAGTTCTTTGTTCGATTTCATTTGTAAACAAAATAATTTTGTGATGGGTTTGTGGTTACCTTAATGACGGAAAATGGGTATTTCTTTGTCACGAGCGCAGTTATTCAGACGTAATCCATTGGAATGCGTTAAATCTCCAGCCTTGGTTTAGAGTGAGTAACTCTTTATGCTCAAGTAGCCTAGTCGTCATTTTAACATCAGTTTCGTTAGCGTCGAAGGCAGTAATTTTAGAAAACTATTTTTAATTTATATTTTTGTTTGTTTTTTTTACAATTTTTTATTCAGTTCTTGTCCAGACTCATATGTTACTCTGACAGAGATGCAGTAGACATCAGATCCTCAATCTATGCATGTAAGAAATGGGGTAAAAATTGCCATAAGTCACCTTATTCATTATATTTATAGTTTGTCTTAATACGTAAACTAAGTCGAGTGTATTGTAGGAAAATCAAATATGCATAGAAAAAAATATTTGAAATAAACGCAATTTTCGGGATGAAATAATGGGAAAACAGGCGAGATATCGGGATGATTTGTGTGTAGATAAATACAAAGCGAAAGCAGATGAAATAATGAGGCATATAAGGAACCCCAGGGAAATATAATTGTAGAAAATAAAAGAATTCAGCAGCAATTATGGTAAAATCGATAAAATCGAGGAACGAGTAAAAAATCAACCGAGTTTTCTGTACAGCTATAATGCTGAATGAAACTCTCAGCCACGCCCCATGAAACGTTCAGCTGCGGCCCATGAAATTTTCAGCCATGAACCGTTGCTGGCGTGTGTTGTTGGCACCTATACCGGTGCCATGCTTTAACCGTACATGAAATAAAAAAAATTACTGAGGCTAGATGGCTGCAATTTGGTATGTTTGATGACTGGAGGTAGGATGATCAACATAGCAATTTGCCACCCTCTAGCCTCAGTAGTTTTAATTAAAGATCTGAGGACGGACGGACAGACAAAAAGCCACCTTAATAGCTTTCTTTTACAGAAAACTAAAAGTGAAACCAAAACTCCCTTTGAAATTTCTTTAGGGGGTAGGCTTGGGTGGGGGGTTGGGCTGAGCTTTTTTTTTGGGGGGGGGAGACGTTGACTCTGTGACGTCTCCTCGGGCAATGTACAATGCAATCCACTTGGAGGATTCATGAGTGCAAAATCAGTCCTTAACTTCGAAGTTAATCATGTTTAATGTCTCGGGATTAATGAAAGACACAGATCTGACGTTTTGCCGGAGGCGGACTTAATAAGTTGAGTGATGAACGATGTAAACCTCGGGTTTACAATACAGTCACGGAGCTCCGAATAACCGAGAATTATCTTCGATTTACAGCGATTATTCCGTCCAGGTGTGTGCGTGCGTGTGTTTGCGTGTACGTGCGCGTTGGTAAGTGTGCTTGCGCGCTCGCAGGTGTGTAATGACAACTCTGTCAACAGTGCATCAAAATAATCTTCCCTATTTACTTTTTCATTTGGGTGAAATTACAAGGAATTTTGTTGCTTCGTTAAATAATTAATCAAAATTGATAATTTTTTAGTCCAATTACATGTGCTTATATACCTTCATATTATTATTATTATTATTATTATTATTATTATTATTATTATTATTATATTATTATTATTATTAATATACAATAGACTTTTTAAAGGTCCTATTATTATCATTATCATTAATTTCATTATTCAACGTTAATGTTCCACTTATCCTTCTCCAAGAATCAGTAAACATCACATAAACAGTGGCCCCTGAATGAAAGAGCAATGTTTTACATTAGTGATACCAGCAAGGAGTGTTAGGAGCTAAGTAATTCCAACCATGAATTTTTCAGTGACCAACCCATGAAGAATACAGGAATGGACGCACCTTTCAAATAAGCAGATGATAATCAGAAACTGTGAATGCTGCTACATATTATTCAAGCTTTCCTATATACTCAATTTAGCAAGTCCTAACGTACAGCTGCACATGCTGATACAGCGGTTGACTATTTAGTACACACACACACACACACACACACACACACACACACACACACACACATATATATATATATCTATATATATGTATATATATATATATATATATATATATTATATATATATATATATATATACGTTTTGTGTATTATATATGGCATCAATTAATGCACGATATATACATATATATTACTAACTATATATATATATATATATATTATATAGTAATATATACTATATATATCTATATATGTCTATGCTATATATATTATATATATATATAATATTATTATATATATATATATATAGTATATAGATATACGTTTTTCTTGAGTCATAATGCCATTGTTGGTAGTTAATAAATATGCATATATTCGTATCTAATTTAAAAAAAAAAAAAAAAATATTTTAAATTTTACATATATTTTATATAATATATAATTTTTAATATATTTATTATACTATATATAATATATCTATATATATATATATATATATATATATATATATATATATATATATATATATATATATATATATATATATATATATATATATATATATATCAAGGGAAAAAAAATAACGTATGAAACGCTCCCTTCTACTGCTCGTTTAAACATTCCAAAGATGGAGCGATAAGTGCCAAAAACAAACATGTAGTGGACTCCCCTCTGCGCATGCGCCCTATCGCTTCGCTGGATCAGTAGCTGGAACGCGGCGGGGAAGGTACGGTAATACTTCCCATGTCAACAACGCTAAGTTCCAATGTTAACGTATCCAGAAATACATTTGCGTTCGCAATCTCTTTTCAACAGGCAGCTTTACTGTTAAAAGCGAATGGAACAACTGAGAATAACGATAAATACTTTCAGCTGATATGAAGGTGAATTTTAGAGGTGAGAAGGAAAATAAAGCGCTGAAAGGGAAACAAAACTAAGATAAACGTATACGATCGTCAGTGGAATGTAGTAGCGGTCAGCATGGGGTCATTTGCGCTCTATAGGGGGTCACCTCAGGTCACTCTATTCTTCATTCTCTCTCTCTGCCTCCTCCGTCCTTCACTTCATCACCACACTTACGCTTCTCTGTATCTTTTCCCTCTTGTTTCCTTCCTTCATCCACCCCCTCTTTCATTCTTTTTCTTTTGCAATCGATTCGAGAATGACAATAAAAAATGTAGAGCATTTTATCTAATTTTCCTCCCTCTCTTTTTTTTTGGGGGGGAGCTCTTATTTATTTTTTCCCTAAGGGCTTTGAAATTCCACGTGTAGATGGCGCTCCAGAGCAACCATTTAATAGGAATTATTTTTCACGCATTGCTGTCATTATGCATCCAACATGGTAATGACTTATGCCGGCTTGAGAAGTCACTTTTACCAAAGCTCGTGGTGTAGATTTATGGAGCCTCCTGATTACCTTTATGGATCAGGGCTCTGCTGAGTTTTCTTGGCGGAATTAATGAGAACGCTGGGTCGACCAAAGAAATATCAGATTTAAGTCCGCTGAAGGCGTGTGTGATACTCCTGACATCAGTGCTGTCGTATGAGAATGTTGCAAAGATTCTCTTGAAATTCAAAAGAGGATGTATGATACATTGCTATCTTTGCCTGTGACTTCCCGGATCTTAATAACATTAACGATTTGACCTAGGTCGTTAGACACCCTGTCTTTCTAATACCATCTAAAAATAGGATTTCAACATGGAAACAGTCTTAAGGATAATGTTACAGATAAACTTTTGATTTGGGAACCATTACATTAAAATATGGTTCTTCAATGTCAACAAAGATTTAGAATATGCCAAGGATAAGTTGGAGAGTAAAAGTAATGCTAAGCGGTTCGATGTGCTGCTGATGGAACTTTTTTTTTTTTTTTTTTTTTTTAGACTTAAAGCACTGGAGGGAGCTTCTCAGGTACATGTTCATCACTGTTATAGAAGAGGAGCTTCTCAGGACACGTTCATCACTGTTATATGAGAGGAGCACGAATGTTAGCTATGTCATTTACTTCATTATTATTTTCCTTCTTTGCATTTTTCTTTTTAAAGATAAACTCTTTAGAATTTTTTATGAGAAAATAATACGAGTCTATACCTTTCAACTTTTACTCTTTCCTGAATCTTACACAGCATCTAATAAACAATTTCGCTAGTGGTGCTAAGTTCCTAGTAACTCCCCATAAAGAATGTTTTATCTTTGGTAGTTAAAAGGGTTAATCTTAAATTATGACAGAACGCTACCTGCCTCTCTGAGTGCTATTACCCTTGCTAGATGCGCGACAGTAAAGATTTATCCTCATAATTATATTTCGAATTTTGCAAATTTCTCTCTGAGAATTTGCTCCGTTACCTAAATAATGAAATATCTACTCTCGATTCCTCTCACAAATTTCGGCCGGTATTAGCTTAATATTTTCATAAGTACTAATACCTGTTTGATTTTTGTAGTGGAATCTTACAATAATCTTGAACAATAGAAATGGTCAAATGAAAAGATTCCTTAAACAGAAACTATTTATAAATGCATTTTACGGCCGGCAATGATTCTTGACCAGTTATACAGTCACATTATAAAAACCACTAACATAAAGTAATGATAAAATAAATTATGGTTGAAATGAACTGGTATGGAACAAATATAAGTCTTACGAAGTTGCTATTTTTAGTTAGTAAATCCAGAGGCACTTATTTCACTAAAAATCCAGGAGGCACACTTATTCTCATTTTATTCCCTCCTGAAGTAAACTACACACACACGCACACACACACACACTATATTATATATATATATATATATATATATAATATATATATATATATATATATGATTATAATCACTTAAGCACGTGTATTAGTTATCACATTTTACCTTTTCCAGCTGTGGTAATGCGTGATATTACACACATATCATTATATATATATATATATATATATATATATATATATACTATATACTATATATATATAATGTTTGATTTCTGGTCCTCCATTCTTCCACACCATAATACTACTACTGCTTCCCTTCTACTACAGTAATAGCAAACATGATAATCCTGTCTCATACCAGCTGTCAAATCTCTCATTTACCCCTGAGCGATACGAACTTCTACTCTAACGAAGTTGGGAAGAGGTTTTGCTTTCATGTGTTTAGTGAGCGTTTTTTGTATTGGAAATATTTCGAAACTGGATGAATGGATTTTAATGAAACTTGGTACAAATAGTAATTACGTAATTCCCTTTAGTTGACCAACTTTTGGTAGATATCGATAAAGGATTTTGTTGACTGGTCTCCATACAGGTAAAGCCCTCATTGCTAAGCTGCAAGGATTGGCGGAGGTTTGCGCTAATGAGTGCTGTGGCTTCTTTACAGCTTAAAGTAACTGATAAATAAACTACAGCAATGAATTAAAAGGCAAGTGTATAACTGTATCGTAAGAGCTATAACAGCCAGAATCTCCCATGGCATTGGAATGACCTCCAAGTGAAGTATACATTAACAACATGTTTACCATAGAGTTCTGCCTCAGTATCTGACTTTAAAACAAACTATTAATTACAAGCACCGAAGACCAAAGCGGCCAACCAACGGAAAAGGCCTATTATGGAAATCAGAGACCAATTAGCACGCATACTAATGGGAGCTGTAAGGGTATATGGGTGTAAACAATGGATTCGAACCTCTACTCTGCCCACTTCCTTCAAGTTTCCTTTTAGTTCAATTTTTTGGGGGGGAGAACGGGGAAGATTTGTGGAAACTTTCGTTCATGGAAGAGTATAATCCTATTGAATTAATTTTTTTTTTTTTACCGTAAAGCAAAATAAATCGTGAGAAAACTATGAACACTTTGCCAATTACAGATGATATTGACCGCATCACATACTTTCCAAACCAAATGTTTAGATATTTCGCATTCTAAAACACACGGCGATTACGCTTATAAGAGAATAAAATATATATAGGTATCATAACATGGATGATTTGATAGCTAAACAAAATACCTGAATGATCATAATCACAGAATGAGCAGATCAGATGAAATTATCTTATATAACGAATATATTTTCACAAAAGTAGATTTTATACAATTCTAAATTGTTATGATTATATTGTAAACAAATAAAGAGATTAAATCATCCATTTCAATTATTGCATTTTGGTAAAAGAAGTAAAATTTGTATCAAGTCTCAAGCGGCCTGAATAGATTTGGACAGAGTCTGAGACACAGATTGACCGACAGACAAACATACAGACGGATGTCACTCTGTAATAAAATAATTCTAATTATAATAAGGTTAAAAACACAAGGTTATGTAAACCGACAGAGAGCAAAAACCAAATATATGTTTTCATGGCTTATCTACTCCTTCCGTTGAAGTTGGCAGGCGGGTTTTGCACTGCTTCAGAAAAAAATGGAAAAAAATAAAAAGGGCCAATGATTTCGGACAGGCGAGCAATCGACATCAGGGCAGATTTTCGTGTCGAAAACGACCGCCCAAAGAGCGATACCGTCATGATCTGAAATAGAATTCAAATGAATACGCGACCAAGGTTCCGCCAACCAAAATACACCTGTTTGTGTTCATTTACATACACACACAAACACTAGTGATCATCAATATGCTAATTTGACGGGATCAATTTGGAGCCTACAAAACTCTCCATGTCGCGTGTGTACTTAGTGCAGCCATAAACAAAACAAATACTAGAAAACAGTGAAGTTACCGATAGACCGATAGGCCGAGGGCACCACAGGACAAAAAAATGGTTAAATCAAAATTCGTTGTCAGCTTTGTACGATGGCACTTTTAGCATTTGCAGTTTTCAATAAACGCAAATATTATCACGTTGTGATTACAAGTCGCTTAAAAAGAGCAAATGATAGTTTTTCGTTACCAAATGACGTTGAAGTATATTAACAGATTACATTAACAGATAAACATTGTAAAATGAATTCCAAATTTTATACAGACAGTATTTGTGTTGGCTGCATTAGGAATATTCAGTAATAATGATAATGATTATTCAGTACTTTATTCATCCATCCAATTTCTCATTTATTTTCAACAATTCCCAAAAGTATAAGTTTGTTCATTTGTCAATCACCATTTATTTGTTTCAGTGAGGTTTAAGTCCGCTGTCATGAATAATCGTGTTTATGTTTACTTCTACTTATTACTACTATTCCTTTTTGCCTCTCTCTCCCCTCCTCCCCCTTTTTAATAAGTATACTTTTGTTACCACTGAATCAAAATCAGAATTTGTGGGTTTAAATCCATTCTAAAAAGTGAGATTGAGGTTTCTTTGCGCTTGTGAGCATATCCCATTCGGATCCAATGCTTACAAGCATAACCCCATAAGGGGCTAGCGCCGTCAGTGCACCTCATGCGATGCACTGTAGGCATTACTGAAGGTTCTTTGCAGTGTGCCTTCGGGCCCTAGCTACAACCCCTTTCGCTCTTTTTACTGTACGTACCCCCTTTCATAATCACTTTTTTTTCATCTTACTTTCCACCCTCTCCTAACCCACTCCTTCGTAGTGCAGTATCATGCTTGGACTCTGGCCTAAATTCTATATTTATTTCAATTCTTACAGAGCTAAGCGCATCTAAGGAGAAAAAATCTGATAAGTCAATACATATAAAATTGGATCCTAGCAAAAATGAATTATATGTCCAATATCTTATCTTTTATTTTCTGTGATGCTAAAGTATAACAAAGATGAAATTTCTTTTTTAATTTCTTGCTAATGTTTACTTAAATATCCTCAATATATGTGTTAGTAGATCAATCAGATGCAGCTGTTAAAATCAATAGTGATGTGCTTCCTATTTTAGTGGGCTTTGTGATTATGAAGTTATTATCATTATTTTTATCATTCCAGGAACATATTTTCCTTTTATTTTTGGTGCCATTTCATCCATGATGCGACTATCGCAGCTGAATCCTACCATAATTAAATAGAATTGGCTAAAGCGTTGACTTCACCAAATATTCCTAACTTAGGAAGGCATAGGAGTGCTACACTCTAACCTTAGCCGATCCTTCTATCCTATGTCAATCTGAAATTATCTAGGGATAAATTAGCCCAAAATTCATAGGGATGATTTAACCTATAAGCCAACATATGAATGCTTTTCCCTTACCCAACCACCCTAACTAATACTGAGATGCATCATAACCTGATACAAGGATGCTGCAACTTAATACAATTTTTTGTTTTGTGTAACTTAATATGAGGATGCTGTAATTTAGCTCTGCTTTCCTACATAGGAATAAGACTGCTGTATCCTGGTCTAAGCAACCAATAAAGGGTCCACAGGCAAATTCATTTAAAAGCCAGACGAATGACTCGTTTTGATTTGGCTGTCTTGGTTTAGAGCCCACATTCAAGATGAAACCTGTATTTTGACAACAAGAAAATCGAAAGATATCATGAATCTATACGTTGGATGATATAACTGTAAAAGTACTTAAAGGAAATGCAAAATGGAAATGCTGTCATGACTTTCGAAAGCTTGGAGAAATATAAATATATAAAGCATGTTCTCTTTCCTGGCTATATGATCCTGTGATATACCTTACAATTTATTCACATTCATAAATCTTTAATGAGAGAACATAAAATTAAGATTGCGTTGCCTAATGAGCAAAGGCCCCATGACTTTCAATTCAGTAATTTAAATCATTATGCATAATTTTTATATTGTTTTATATTAAAAAAGATTTCTTACAGAACTTGCTAATAATTTTTAAGGCCGTTAACACTGTCTGAACCATAATGATTTCTACGTTAAAATTCAAACGTTAACCATCGACTGCACAGGTCCATTCTTTCCGAGCATCTCTCTCCTGTTGTTTAGATAATTCTGCCTCGCTTCGAATGGATAAACCAACTCATTGCCCTCATCAGCCCACCTATCACTGCCTCCCATCGCCGTGACCCTCATCATCTCGGGCTGTTCCTATCCAGGTCTCCATCGTTAGTGGTGTTCCACAAGGAGGTGTGGGAGAACCCCCGCTGTTTCCGATCTTGATGGAAGAGCTATAATGGAGGGCGTGTTTGTGCACCTGTTTCCCTTTGTTCAAACAACCCCCAAGAGATCGATCAGACAAAGACTCTTGAAGACTAATCTGATAAGCTCATTCCGAACTCCTTCCAGTGCCCATCAAGTGCTTGTGTCGTGTTTGTTTTGCGTGCTTGAGGGCCGAGATAGCATTCGGTGTCCACGGAATGATCTGGTGTCCTTGGCTTGTTTTGGGGGCTACCGGTAGCCGCTGGAAAATCTCTCCCATCTCGCCATCTTACTCCTTTTATCTATTGAGTTCCATTTGTTTTGAGAAAATTCGTCTTGTTTGTCTCTCAAGGTCAATGGAAAATATTTTTCATGAGTTGATCTCTCGGTTGATATAGCCATCCACTGGAACGGATTTGTTAATTACCTTCTTTTTCTTCTTCTTCTTCTTCTTCCCTTATATTCATCTCACTGGAACCCGAGTTGTTCAGTTACTGCAATGGTTCATGCTTTCTTATTTTTCTGCATCTTATTAGAAAATTCTCTTTTCTATTGATTCTTCACTATCATTAGCATTATTATTACGTTTTCAATCACAATGAATCTTTTATTGATTTAGATTGTTTGTGCAATTGCTAACTAATAGGATTGCATAAATAAAAACAGACATATTTGGATATATCAATTAATCTAAATCTTAAGAATTCTCTAGCTTTATCAAAGCATTATAAAGTTAGGAGTAGCTTGCGAAAGTCTTTTTCTAAGTATTAATTTTTTCTAGCCACTCTACGTCCGTTTTAGATAAATGATTAAATCTTACATGCAGCGCATTACTTTTAAATATATGATTTTCATTTGATTTTGTTTTTTGTAATGTGTTTCTTCTAGATAAAATCGCTCTCTCTCTCTCTCTCTCTCTCTCTCTCTCTCTCTCTCTCTCTCTCTCTCTCTCTCTCTCTCTCCCCTCCCTAAATCATTCAGCTATCTCCTGTTGTCCTGCTAACATCCTGTTTCTTGTCTAGCTCGATTGTGTTTATACTTTCCTTGGGTTCGGCTGGAATGCGATTTAGATAAGTGATAGATTTGTATAGTTTACTTTTGAGGATCCGTATTGTCATCACCCGATAACTTTCTTATCTTAGTCTTTTTTGGTCACTTACTTCTAAGAACGATCCATTCCCCAGAGTTTATCTTATTTTATCTCTCTCTCTCTCTCTCTCTCTCTCTCTCTCTCTCTCTTTACATCTCTTTGCATGTGTGTAAATATATATATAATATATATATATATATATATATATATATATATGTATATATATATGTATATATATGTGTATATATGAATATTAGTATACATATGCATACACACACACACACACACACACACACACACACACACACATATATATATATATATATATATATATATATATATATATATATATATATATGTATGTATGTATGTATGTATGTATATGCCTGTGTGTGATGTTTAAATAGGTCACCAAAACGGAAAATACTGAAGGTATAGTCATAACCAGTTTTGGTTACTTAGACATTTGAAAATGTTCGCATAAACAAAACTAGTCAGACCCTTAATTTCTGTTTATTTTTTATAGACATTTACACAGTATATATAAGGCTCTCATTTATTACCAAACAAAAACTATCAAGGTATGAAGCTATCTCCCCACAGAACCTCCTATCTCTGGACCCTATTAGTATACTTGGATGATTAACCTTTAGGTAATTATCTTCCACTTGGGATTTTTCGTATACCACCCAAGAACACTTGTAAGGATATTGGCTTCCCATTCAAAATAATGTAACCAAGAACATAGAGAATTTTCCAAAAGCCTGAAAAAAAAAGAAGCATCAAAACACAAACACGTTGGGATGTTAGCGACAAAGTACCATTTTTCGAAAGTAAACGGAGGGGAATTTTTGGAAGGCCGTTGAATATAGGCCCACTCGAACGGCAACACCAGCGAGGCAGCACGGAGCGTATTGATATGTATATTTGGTGGTCAATTAGAGAGAGGAAATGCTGGGAAGGGAAAGGTATTTTACCCAGGTAATTGATAACAAATACTTTTTTTCCCAGGGGGAAGACAGGTGATGGCGGGGGATGAAATGGGGCGATGTCCAAATGGATAGGTCCATAATTGGTTAGTCAAATTAACAGCGTGGTTTGTAAAAATGAAATGACCTTAGCTTTGTTTACATCACTGTAGGGATGGATCCAGTATGAAAAGCATAATGAAAGAGTAGAGGAAAATACTCAATGCTTCGGTAGGTTGTCCAGTGGATTTTTGCGTGTTTTGTGTTTTTTCGTTTTTATTAATATTTTCATATTCATGTTTCTTATTAAAGGTTGTTTTTGTGCATTTTATTCGTATAAAAAATATTTTGTTCAATTAAAAGGAAAGACGGACAATATAGAGAAGTCCAAATCAAAATTATTTAGTGGAAGGTCATAATTAAGCGTCTTCTAAAAATCAAGGAGTAAGAAAATGTTGTTCTCGAATGTTAAATGTATTTGGAATACCTTGTCGGTTGTTGGAGTTCCATACGCTTTATAAATGATGAAGATCCTGTTTGAAACTAGACAACAGATTTTGCGTTGCCTAAATATAGTGTCAGATAAAGTTATAACGCAGCAAAAATATAAAATAACATAAGAACTCTGCAAGCAGTGTTTATTTTTCCCGGTGGTATTTCGGCGCACGCACTCACGCATACAAATATATATATATAAATATAATATATATATAGATATATTATATATATATATATATATATATATATATATATACTATTGATACTTGTGTATGCTTGCAGAGTTCTTATGTTATTTTATATTTTTGCTGCGTTATAACTTTATAAACTATCTGACACTATATTTATGGAACGCAAAATCTGTTGTGTAGTTTCAAACATGATCTTCATCACTTATAAAGCGTATGGAACTCCAACAACCGACAAGGCATTTCAAATATATTTAACATTCGAGAACAACATTTCCTTACTCCTTGATTTTTAGAAGACGCTTAATTACATCAATACTATATGACCTTCCACTAAATAATTAGGATTTGGACTTCTCTATATTGTCCGTCTTTCCTTTTAATTGAACAAAATATTTTTTATGCGAATAAAATGCACAAAAACAACCTTTAATAAGAAACATGAAAATGAATATATATATATATACATATTATATATATATATATATATATATATATATATATATGAAAATTAAAATTAAAACATATATATATATATATATATATTATATATATATATATATAATATATATATATATATATATATATATATATATTATATATATTTTGTGTGCGTGTGTGTATGCGTATGTATGTTTACAGACACTTTTGAGAATAAAGTAGAATCTATTATATTAATACAATCAAATACCCTTTCTATGTCAAAGTGCCTTTCTTTTTTCGCGTTAAAAAGTATCAATAATTTTCATTCATTGGTTATTGTTTTAATGCAAACACGTAGAAAAAACCAAGTAATTACTGAGTTGACTACAGGGCATTTTTAAAGAGAATCAGCTTTACGTGTAACCCTTAACAAGAAACATCTAAATGACCGAGAATGGTCGCTTAATAAACGCGCGGGATGAAATCCTATAGAAACACCGAAAATGCGGAGAGCGATCCTTAGGCCAGTGTGTCTAATTTCACCTTTGGCGTGGCCAAATTTCCTGTCGGAAGGCAGCAGCTGTCACAGTAAGAAGATTTGCATAATTAAACGGACCCATCTACATATATTCAATCATTATTAATTTCCACTCAAATTAAACTTATTTTATTATGGGAAAAAATGAGACTCCGGCATTAGGACCTTCAGAGTTTTGATTGTCATTATGCGGACTTTAATAGATTCTCGTTGCGATGTTCCATTTTGAAATATTTATTCGGCCTCACGGATTCGCTGGCTGTGTCGACGAAGGACCCCGATGAATATTCTTTTAAGGAGTGTGTTCGTCACGCGGGGCTTCTCTTACGGCGCGGAAAAATTGACGATTTTTTTCGAGGATAGAATGTGTTATTCAGATGAATAACAGAAATGGAATTTAAAGCTTTGCGCCGTCTAAGGAATCATTATACAAAGTATCGTTGTTTGGGCTGATTTTGGATTTCAATTGGTGCACTGAAATGGCATTTTTATCTGTAACTTGATAACTATATTACTGACTGGACTAAACCGTTTGTTCTTACTTCTGTTCACGGGTACGAATTAAAAATCCGGTTTTTTTTTTTATTTGCTGAGGTCATAACGCATTACATCTACACGCAGTAAATTTTCCGTGTGCTTAAAAATTCACAAAACCGTTGTAATCTTGGCTAAGCAACTAACCTGAAAAAGACGATGAACCCAAAATGTAGAAAAAAATCCTTATTCTAAATCTGCTAAAAAGACAGCAGATCATCAACCTGTCCAACAAGAAGTTAAAATGAGCAGAAACTCATTATTAACTCATTTAAATGAATAGAAATAAATTCTTCATTGCCAGACACTACAGAAAGACCTCTGGAAACAAAGCAACAAGAGCGAGAGGAAGAGAGAGATAGGGAGCTGGAGTAAAAGTAAAAGTATATCTATCTGAAACTCTGTAGAATAAAGGATCATTACAGGCATGTTTTGAAGTAGATTAGTACAATAAAATTCGCAGGTGAAAATATATTCCTTTGATTGTAAAACTGTCCTGAAATTCTTATCCAATCAGGCGGCAATTTATAGATCTTCACTAACAAATTAAAACTATCAGATAGCACAGCGATACAGTTTAAGTTTTATTCATAATAAATTTATTATTTGAAAATTTATAAAAAAAACATTAACATTATATTCCAATCTACTAAAATTGAGAACTATTAATTAGTATTTCACCCATTTTAATAGGGCTTTTCTTACTGAAGTTGTGATGCTTTCACTTATGCCAACTTTTCACAAATTCGTTTTGACGTTTGTAGGTAAAACACATGGCCCTGATCACCACCAGAAAGGAATGTAAAAACTGCCCCAGGTCTCTCAGGGCCTCCTGCCTGTTCAAATAGGTCTCGTCTGACTTTACTAGGTCTACCTATGAGGAATTTTCTAATGGCATGTCTGCCTTTGTTACCTGTACCTTGTGATTGCTGTATCTGGAGAGTCTTCCGACCTATCTACCAAGAAGCATTATTCTTCCTTTTCTCTTCGATAAATTCAATCAAGATAGAGCACCATCTTTGCTGACCTTTTCTAATATATTGCATTGTAATTCTAACCCTTGATCTAATAATAAAGGGATGTATACGTCAAATAAAATGAAGAACCAGTTACTAAACTTAGGTGCCTAACGACTATAAGTGAGGTGGTTGAGGGGACAGTATCCCACCCCCTTCCCCAAATCACACCCCCTTCCCCAACACCAGGCCCCCTTTTGAATCATATTTTACTTAACTGGAAGATCAAAGGGTGGTCATATAATCATTGCCTTCAGTCTTTCGACTCTGCCTTAGCCTTCTCCACCATGGTTTTCTACGGGCATGTGTTGATTTTTCTAACTAGAGGGTCCAATCTGGCAAACTTTAGTTTGTCAGCTGCCGCATATAATTTGTTGATTCTTTTGAGTCCGTGAACTTAGTTTCGTCTACTTTTTCGTTGTTCCCATTTTTTTTTTTTTTTTTGCACATTATTTTCTTGACTCGTGGAACCCTGCTCACGAATCCTTCACCTTTTACCTCGTACAAGAAGAGGTGCTTATTCTGAATATTGATAGTCATAATGATAATGCATGTCCAATAGAGGGTGACTATTAGCATATGATAAGTCGAAGTATAAGAAATTGCGAGCATTTGCCAACAGCAGTCACATTCTACAGCAAAGCGTAATTGGTGATGCGAGGAATTCCTGTTTGTCATGACAGCGAACGATACTTGCTGAGACCACTCATTTCGGTTAAAAATCGAGAAAAATCCCTTAATGCTCCTGTGATGTCTATAGATTAAGGCTTCAACTCTGCTAAAGCACCTGATCATGACAGGAATTTGTTCCTGTTGCATCAAGATTAATTTTGATCTCTCTCCGGATGGCATTGTGGTAATGCAATACTAACCGTATTTGTGACTGTTGGATTTGTGAGAATGCTTAATAGCTTTGTAAATGACTCATTTATGAATTGGACGTAAGTAAAGAACAGAGGCTTATCGCGCACCCGTGTTAATTATATATATATATATATATATATATATATATATATATATATATATATATATATATATATATATATAATATATATATATATATATATATATATATATATATATCATATATATAATATATATATAAAGGTCTGTTTGTGAAACGGAATGCAAATGTATGAAATAAAAGAGGAAATTTGGTTCGGCACAATTTCATATTTATTCAGGAAGAATAGGTACAGATATTATCTTAACACCACATGCATAAAAGGCACTGACTGATTGGAGATTTCTGGTTGCAATATTTCAATCAAAACAATGTAATATGAGTATAATAGTGTACTATGCATCAACGAAAGAACACGTTGAAGAAATAAAAGATGAGTTTTATATAGAACAGCAGAGATATAAGAACTGTTGTTAGTGATATGAATTCAAAAGATGGTAGTAAAAGGAAAAGTAGTGATGCCTTGGGCAAGCAAGGCCTGGGAGAGGCTGTAAAAGGAATTGGAGAAAATATATCAAAACCTGTGGTGCATATAGACTCGGTATTGTTTACCAAAGTAAGGAAATCCATAAATGCACAGGGACAACGCCAGGTAGTAGTGACGAAAAACCAAATAGGTCAAATAGCATTCATGAGGAGAGAAAATAACGCAAAAGAATGCCACTGCCACACTTAAGCTGAAATTGAAAGCATTCAGCAAAAAAGTTGAGTGAGTACCTAGATTAATCACCAAAGCTTTTTGAAGATGAGCATAGAGACTTTTCAGCTGAATGTCGAAATGGTTTTGCAACTCTGTTAACCATCCTGGAATATGGATGTCGGAGGATTTGTACTGCCATACAATATAGAATAGCTAAAAAGCAAAGCAAAAGCTACTGGCAGAAAACTCTCGGGGAGGGACGCAAAGCAGAACTTTTAAGTACTCAAGTGTAGATAGTGATGTTAAAGTAGAACTTTTAAGTACCCAAGTGTAAATTGTGAAGTTAGATGGAGATGAAGAAGATATAAGAAGAGATAAAAAAAGGGACAAGCAGATAATGCTTACACAACCAAGGATTCTGGAAGTGGCACTGGTGTAACGCTAGCACGCAAAATTATTAATGAAATATCCGTGGGTGAAAAGGAGGAAAATGCCTGCCAAATGGAGCAATGGATCAATCATAACACCAGAGGAAGAAGAAGAAGAAAGAACGCTGGGCAGACTATTTCTGAGGTATCACAATACGCGATATGAAGGGGACAGTTTGACTGGTATACTAAATACTGGAGAAAACCTGAATGTGATAATGAATAAGCTGATAGTTGTTTTTAGTGAAATTAATCACAAAGACACTTAGGAGATGGCAAACATTAGGCTGTGATGGAATCACTGCCCAGATGATTTTAAGCTGAAAAAAGACATTATTTACTAACCAGACCATTTTGCAGGGTTTGGGAAGAGAAAACCGTGCTTGACGATTTAGAATTAGAAGTCTCAACAAAAGATCCAAAGAAAAGACCCAGTTGTATGTGGTAACTAGAAAGGAATTAAATTTACAACAATTGTGATAGAAATATTCACTAAGCTCATTCTCAACCTGCTGAAAGGAAGATTTTGAAAAAAAATGCTTTGAGATGAACAAAATGGTTTCAGAAAAGGCAGTGGTTACCCAGAACAAATGTCGTGTTAAGATTTACCTACCTGCATTAGATGGAATCTAAAAATCTCCTTTTGATGGACTTTATTGATTGCGAGAACTATTTGGCAGTGTCACAAACTAATATGGAATATCTTGCGTCACTAAGGCGCTCCGATAGAATAAGTAAAAGTAATTGAAAATTTCAATGAACGCAGTATATGAAAAGTTAATGGATTCTTGTCAAGTGAAAACCTATACAGAAAAATATTGTCTCACCTCTGTTGTTTGCCCTTCACATTGGCTTCATAATGAAAATGTTGATGGGAGCGAAGGTTCAGATGGCTGTAACGATCGACCACGCTGATGTTGTTGTTTTAATCAGCAAGATGCGACACAGTTTCCAAATCCTGCTTGATAGAATGCATCTTATATGCAGAAAGATGGAATAAAAAATTATATAAGAAAAACTGGATTAATGATGACGCAGTATGTATAAAGTGATGAAATAACACTAAGGTTGAGTCTCTGAAATATTTTGGGATAATGAAATTCAATACAGGTTCTCTTGGGTAGGAATTTGGTGAAATACTAACGGAGGCAAATGGACAGGCTGAGCAAGATACGGATGTCAGATGTGCTAATTGTGGTTATAAGAACTTGAGACAGAAGCTGGTGATGCGTAGAGGTTTACGAAGAGATATACAAGCCTTACATACGTGTATATATATATATATATATATATATATATATATATATATATATATATATATATATATATATATATATATATATATATATATATATATATATATATATATATATATATATATATATATATCATACATATATATATATATATACATATATATATATATATATGGCATATATATATATATATATATATATATATATATATATATATATATATATATGTGTGTGTGTGTGTGTTGTGTGTGTGTGTGCGTGCGTGTGCAGATGTGCCGCATGGAAACATGAAGCGCTGGGTATAAATCTTAACAAGTTTTGCCTTTAGTGTGTATAGCATCACTAAGAAGCGAAATACATGGTATAATTTCCAATATATTGCCAGAGGACAAAAAAAAGAAAAAAAAAGTGGGGTGGGGTGAGGATCAGTAGATTCATTAGCTCCTCCCCAATTTTTCTACTTACCTGTTGTGTTTATTCATTTCATCCGTCTGCAAGTTTGTTTGTACCGTTTCTGTAGCATATATATTACAAACTTCTATCACATGTCTGAGAAGTACGACATAATATATGTAACTATATATCTATATCTGTATGTGTATATATATATATATATATATATATATATATAATATATTATATATATATATATATATATATGTGAGTGTATGTATCAATTACTTAACAATTTAATACTTTAGGATGCGGCTTCAACTGAAATCCTTTCAAGATCTAAGTTGTAACAATATATCTACAATAGAAATTATGTCCAAAAAATGAGAAATTAAACAAAATGAATTTCCATTGTTTGCCTCTTGGCTAGGCACTAACCTCAGATTTCTGACCAGAGTTGGTTCGAAACCCAATTGGAAGGGATTTTTAAAGTTTTAATTTCCTTTTTATTTAAAGGCTTGCCTTAGGAAGTAAGTCAGCAGCACGGATGAAAAAGAGAAGTGAAGAGTATCCTGTGAGTAATACTGGACAAAGAAGTGTCGAAATTACCATTTTCCTCTGTACATAAATGTATTAAGTATATAGTCACATCTGGCGGATATTCGTACATGCATATGCAGAAATAGTTTATGTAAGTTGTATTTCGTAAATTTCAGAATACTTTGTCCAAGTTAAAGAAAAAACTTTCCCACTTTTCTATGCAGAGAACGAAAAATACTTTTAGCATTTGTATTCAAATTTATAATCATACGTAGGAGTAAAAATAAAAAATAGCTTCAGAAATCTAAAAGAAAATAAATAAAAATAAAAATAAAAAGCCGACTAAAATGAAAGACAGTAAAAATGGAAGAATTGAGTACATCTGAAATATTTATCAGAGAAACATTTCAGTGGAGATAGTGTAAAAGAGAAAATGATGATAATAAAAAAAAGGAAAAATGATAATAATAACCGAGCATCTCCGGACTAGGCATTCTTTCCCCGGCTTTTGTGGGAGAGGCTGGGCGTCCGCCGTAATGAATAACAACAAACCATTTTTTGGTTGCGATGTTGAACAAAACGCAAACTTCCATTTTTCCCTAGTTGATCCTATCATTTGCTCGACTATTAAAAAAATAATTTGTGATGAATATTCACCCAGGGCTCAAGCCACAAAACACTAATGACGCCCGAACGCCATTCTACCCAAATTTTTGTGGTCATAGTTTCCCTCTGAAATCATTTGGATTGTTTATTCAGCAGCACTGGACGTCCCGCTTATAAGGGACGCTCCGGCGCACCTCCGCCCTCCGCACCGAATCCGGATAAACTGAACGGCTAGCCTACGCGGTCCAAGAATCCCTCATAACCGAAATTCGGTTCCAATCGGTATCCGGAAGCAGTATGGATGCCGCTATATCCGGGTGGCGCTCTGTCAACGACTCACGTTCCAATGTCCGACAACATCACCCGGAATTAGATGGGAATTTCTGACGACAGAATTCGGTGTTTGGGAGGCCCGAATAATAAAAAGCGATAATAGAGACTCGTATTGGAAAAAAGCAACAACCGCCGTCATTGTCCGTATCATCATGGGTGCTATCAACAAAGAAAAAGTTCCGAATATAGTAATAATAATAATAATAATAAAGGCCGAAGATATTTTGACACATACAGATGCAGTTTTTCAGTTCTATATTTGGAATCTATTTAGAACAAGAAAGAAGGGAAAACCACAGATTTTATTTCAATAATAATAATAATAATAATAATAATAATAATAATAATAATAATAATAATAATTATTATTATTATTATTATTGTTGCCCTATCACAGTCCTCCAATTCGACTGGGTGGTATTTATAGTGTGGGGTTCCGGGTTGCATCCTGCCTCCTTAGGAGTCCATCACTCTTCTTACTATGTGTGCCGTTTCTAGGATATTGTCGTTGTGGTGATCAGTTGCTGGATGACGACCTCCAAGTACCTGACCGTCTTCCCCTTCAATTGGGTTGAATACCTGGTTGCCGGACGAAGCTCCTCTGTTGCCAGAGGTTCCATTTACGTCGTTGTCGTTTATGCCTTCATTTCTTTCCATCATTGCTGAGTTTTGCTATTTAACCCATAGCTGGACCCTACCCCATCAGGGATAGGTACTCATTTACAGCTGAGTAGACTGAGGAAATTATGGTAAAGATCCTTTCCCAAGGAATCAACGCCGAGGAGAGCGGTCACCCATCCAACTACTGACCAGCCCCAATGTTGCTTAACTTGACTTAAGTCTATTGACGACCTAACCCACTCCTCCACGGCGCCACACATAATTATTATTATTATTATTATTATTGTTATTATTATTAGTTATTTATTATTATTATATTATTATGATTATTATTATTATTTATTATTATTATTATTATTATATTATTATTATTATTATTATTATTTTATTATTATTTATTTATTTATTTTTTGTGTGGTCTATCACAGTCATCCTATTCGACTGGGTGGTATTTATAGTGTGGGGTTCCGGGTTGCATCCTGCCTCCGTAGGAGTCCATCCCTTTTCTCTCTATGTACGCTGCTTCTATTAGCACAATCTTCCGCATGAGTCCTGGAGCTACTTCGTCATCTAGTTTTTCCAATTTCCTTTTCAGGGGTCTTGGGATCGTGGCTAATGTTCCTATGATTATGGGTACAATTTTCATTGGATATCCCATTTCCTTTTTATTGCTATTTTCAGGTATTCATACTTATAAATTTTTTCTACTTTCTCATCTACTCTGGTGACCCATGGTATTACGGCGTTATTGAGTGATACTTTCTTCATGATTTTGTCAAGCATTGTCTGTTCTATTGGCACGTATCACCCTATCTGTTCTGATACCATTAGTCCCAGGGGATCTTTGCCTGATCGTTTTCCATCACTTCTTCAGGTTGGTGTTCATACCACTTATTACAGCAAGGTAGCTGGTGTCTCTTTCACAGGCTCCAGTGGATGGCTTTTACTTTTGAATCATGTCTCTTTTTTACAGGTTCTGTGAAAGAGTGCCGGACATTCGCTTACTGTGTGGTTTATGGTCTTTATATATATATATATATATATATATATATATATATATATATATATATATATATATATATTATATATATTATAATATTGCTCTTCAGGCATAAGGGTGAGATGTTATTTATATCTATTGTGATTTGGACATATCATCTGGTTCTTAGGGCCTGACCTTGTGCCGCTGTTAGCATTTCTTCTGTTTCCTTCTTTAGTTTTCTTCCCTCAGTAGCCATTGCCATGTTTCATGACTGGCCAGTTCTTTAGTCTGTCTCATGTATTGTCCGTGCATTGGTTTGTTGTGCAATTCCTCCGTTCTGTTTGTCATTTTCCTGTCTCTATATTTCTGGGTCTTCGTCACTTTTATCAGTCTTTCTTCCCATGCACTTCTTAGTCACTCGTCTTCATTGGTTTTCAGATATTGCCCCAGTGCTCTGCTATCGATGTTGACTCAGTCTTCCAATTTTAGTAGCCCTCTCCCTCCTTCCTTTCGTGTTATATTTAGTCTGTCTGTATTTGCTCCTGGGTGTAGTGCTTTGTGTATTGTCATGTGTTTCCTAGTTTTCTGGTGTATGCTGTTGACTTCAACCTTCGTCAACTCCACTACTCCTGCGCTGTATCTGATTACTGGTACTGACCATGTGATTATGGCTTTCATCGTATTTCCGACGTTGAGTTTTGACTTGAGTATCGCCTTAAGTCTCTGCATATATTCTTTCCTGAACGTACCCTTCATCTCCTGGTGTTTTATAGCCTCTCCTTCTTTTATTCCCAGGTATTTGAATCCTGTCTCATCTATATTTTTGATGCTATTCCCATCTGGTAACTTTATCCCTTCAGTCCTTGTCACTTTGCTCTTTGTATGTTGACCAAGTGTTGACCAAGTCACATTTTCCTATCACAAAGTCCATCCTGATGTCACCAGATATCCTTACAGTCCGAATTGGGTATCTATTTCCGTGATGCTCTCGCCATATTATTATTATTATTATTATTATTATTATTATTATTATTATTATTATTTTATTATTATTATTATTATTATTATTATTATTATAATTGTTTTTATTATTATTATTTGAGTGATATAAGCTATAATGTTTTTTCAACAATTTAGTTCCTTCACCTACACAAACCTCAAAGAATCGGTTCCCAACTCTCTACCAACCAATCCGCATTTTAGTAAGTTACAGAGAATTGCTTTTCCTTTTTTCGTATTACGTGATGCAATATTAAAGATTTCTCATTCTCGTATTTACTCTTGACAATTGTATTTATACAACTTATATACACAGAGTGTCCATAAATTCTCTTTGTAATTTGAAAAATATATTACAAAAGCAAATGAACACACAAATATGTAGACATTATTACAAAATGAGGAGTAGAAATTGATTTTTTTTTGCCTCATTTGATACATCTCTCTATATGGACACCATTATTTGCATGACGCACATCAAGATATCTTTAAATAGAAAGAAGTTCAGGGGACTGATACCTGGTGAACGAGTTGGCCAGGGAATTGGGCCATCCCTTCTAATCCACCTGTCTGGAAATGTTTGATTGAGGAATCAACGAACATGCAGTCCCCAATGTGGCGGTGCACCATCTTGCTGGAAAATGATGGATGGTTGAAGGTCATCTAGTTGTGGTGCCACATATACAGTCAAAAGGTCAAGGTAAACATCTGCAGTAGTTGATGTATCATTGAAGAAAAATGGATTCGATTGCAGATTATCTCACACCACACATTCACTTGGGCTATCTTAGTGGAGTTCCCTGGTCACATGGGGATGTTCTGATCCCCAGATTCTCACATTATATGTGTTCAGTTTCCCTTAAGCGTGAAAGGTTGCCTCATCACTACAACAAACTCGGTTGAGGAACGTTTCATCCCCCCAAATTCGTTCCAACACTTTTCGTCTTGGTTCATCATTTGGCTTGAGTGCCTGTATGAGTTTCACTTTGTAAGCATATAATAGCAAGTTTTTGTGTAGGACTTTGTTCACTGTTGAACGTGGTAGCTGTAAGTGTCTGGCAGCAGTCCGGATGGACTTTGTAGGGGAACAATCAAAGGCTTGTCTTACACGATCGATGTTTTCCTCAGATGTTCTTGGTCGTCCACTCATCCCATTATACAACACTGTCCCTGTCTCCATAAATTTCTTGTGTCGTGCACGAATTGACGGTCGTGGCGGTTAATCTCTTCCATACTTAGTTCTGTAGTTTCGCTGAGTTTGTGCATCCAATTTTGTTTCAATAAACCATGACGCACAATGTGTCTTTTCTTGAGGAGTATCCATTTTTTAGGATGTCATTTAAAAGTACCTCTTTCATCCTCAGGGTACCTGAAATACGCAAATGCAATGTGATTGAAAACTTCAATAACTGATGAATACATAGAAAAAAAGCTGATATCTCATCAATGGCTTTTGTAATATATTTTTTGAATTGTAAAGAGACTTTGTGGGCACCTGTATTTTTGATACCCAAACCTGACATATCTATATAAGCGATCTTGGATTGCATGTGAAGAAACTTGAGAAACCACTTTGGAAAAGAGAAATAAAATTGATCAAAATGAGGCTCGTTATTGCCACACTGACATATTCGGCTGAATGGATAACCCACCGTCTAATTTAATGGTCACTATCCACCGACCCCCTGAAACCCCCAGCCCGGAAGAATATACATCTTGTCCCTACTACCGAAAACAAAATATTCTCGACTTCCATAAGCACGAAACGATATAATTATATTGTCGGTTAGGTAACAGAATATTTTTCCATTTTCAGATCATAATATTTTTTCACTTGTCCCTACTACCGACACAGAATATTCTCAACTTCCACACGCACGAAAAGATATTATACTGTCGGTTAAGTAACAATATTTTTCTATTTTCAGATTATAGTGTTTTTTAAAGTTAACTCGCATATATTCAAAAGGAAAAACGATAACTATCGGTTATAAGAACGTGGTTATTATTATGCCATGCATTATATCCTTTCTTTAGCAAGGTACCGTTTAACTAAACTTATATTTTGAAGCGGAGCGCAGCTATTTAGTTTCTTTACAGGCAAGAGGAATGTTGTTAGTATGTCATCAGTTCATCTTAGCGTCAAAATATAAAACGCTCTTTGGTCTGACTTTTGCAGGAAAAGAAGGCGTAACCTATCCATCGCGTCCTCATTGTGGATAAGACAATTAGGTATTGCTCGGGTATATCTGCCTTGCGAGAAAGGTCCAATAAGAAAATACCCTGAATGTACAATTTTGTATGGTTCAGGAGCGATTAGATGTCGGTAATCAAATGAAGTCTTAGAAAGCGTTCACACCACAATGAAAAATGTCATAAACACACATTGACACCTCATCCCGCACACATCACAAATACAAGTCAACGACTTATTGGTGGTCATCACAGGTACTTCATAAGAATATCGAACGTATGCCAAAGGTCCGTGCTTCATTTATGGCCTTTGACTTGTTTTCAACCTGTTTTTCTTATGAATGTGATAACTTTCCGACGTTTGTTAATGACGTGTTTACTACAGTTTTGACTCACCTTTCAGTTTAAGGAGACTTAACCTCTTATCAGACTTACTTGGCTAAAGTAGTGGTCAGATTTAATTAACTAAACATTCGGTAATTTGTGCGTATGGTTCAAGTTTCTTGAGACTGGAACAACTGACACAAAGAATCCACCACCTAGAAGCTACCCTCAGTCCAAATGCTACATTCTATAACTTCCATACCGTAATCACTTGTCGCTGATCATAAGAGCTGCCTTTAGCGTATTTTCGTAAATCGTGTAATCTTGATAAAAAACAAAATAAACAAACAAAAATCCTCAGAAGCAAACAGGCAAGGACAAATACTGACACGCACAAGCGTATCTAGAAAAGCGAACTAAAGGTAAAAAACTTCTTTGACGAGATAGTATCGAATGACGTATCGACATTGGTATAACAAGAACAATAAGGTTAGCGAACATTTATAAAATCATATAAAATAAAAGGAGAAAAACAAGACATAGCGGATAAACTGACAGGCGATTGCCTTTTGCCTTTAAAAAGGCTGCAAATAACAAATAACTTAGTTTTAAGAATAATCGGTAATTTATTCCTTGAATCAAGACTTAAAGATTCTGAAATCTATCTTCCACAGGACAGATTAACATTATAAAAGAATCATTTGGTGAGCAACTGACAGCAGATGAGAGTTTTCATATATCGAGAAAGGAAAAAGTAGGACAGGACTAAAAGAGGGGAGTAAACTAATATGAAAAACAAATACATATTAAAACAAGGTTCTGAAAAGTCTGAAAACTCAGAGCCAGAAGAATGAATAATAAATGGTTTCAAAGAAGTAAAGTGAGAAAAATAAAGACAATGGAATCGGCATTATCTGAGTTGAGTTGCGAATGAAAGAAGAGAGAAGAAGCTGTTGACCTACACCAACAAGCTCCTATTACCAGGAAGGTTATTGGATCCTGATACGTTGCGCTGAAACTAGTATTTTTGTATTTTCGCCATTTTCAAGAGCAATGGCCAGTTGGACGGTCGACCTAATGTCCTTCCCTACCCCAGGGCCGAAGGAGATAATAAAAAAAGGAAAAAGCGTGATTTTCCGAACGCGTTTGTGAAAGCGGCGAGGATATCCAAACTCATCCCTTCTTGAAGTGACTAAAAAAAAAAAAAAATCAAACACAGATATGGCACACTTGCCTATACGTATGGGACTGATAGTGGCACAAGGGGATGTATCATCAAGCTCTGTGTTACTATAGCAGATTCACATCAACCGTGCATTTGATGTCTAGGCCAGTCCCTAACGACGCTCCTGATTGACTGTTGATAAGCCAATCACAGGGCTGGAAACTCTCAGTCTCTCTATAGAGTTCACATGGATAGGATCTATGTTCCACCTCTCCTGAGGGATACATTTTTCAAAAGTATCCCTCAGGTGAGATGGAACATAGATCCTGCCTATGTGAACTCTCTCGAGAGAATAAGAGTTTCCAGTCCAGTGATTGGCTTATCAACAGCCAATCAGGAGCGTTGTAAGGGACTGGCCTAGACATCAGATGCACGGTTGATGTGAATCTACTATAGCACTGTTACTCGGCATCTGAGGTGTCACTGTTATTATACTTATTACTATAATGAGATCTATTTTTTATTCACATCTTTCCTCTTTACGCTCCTGCATTATAACACTGCCTTGCTCGATAACAACACGGTCACCAAGCTCCATAACCGGAAAAGGTTCATAATCATCACTATCACCATCACCTGAACACGCAAAAAACATCCATCGTGACTTGACCTTTCACACAGAAGCCACTTGCACAAAGGCTATTTTCCTTATTTGCTTTTTTCTACACTTTCCGGAAATGGGCCGGCCACATCGCACACTACCATACAATCTACGTTGTCTAAACACATTATAGCTGTCTTAATGTCGTTCGATGATTAATAATACAGCTGATAATAACGATAAAATTGTTCGTTTACGGCATATTCCGAGCGCTGATTGGCTCTCACGTGACAACAACAGAAGCGCTGGGCGCACATGTTTCTGGAGTCATTACAATTCTTTACAACGGCCCTCTAGAAACACGCGCCGTAGTTCGGCTGGCCTACAGCATGGCGTATAGTATTCGCGATGCCAGAAATTTATAAAAATGCCTGAACGGTTTTCATTTAGGCGGAAAACGCTTTGGTCAAGAGCCACTTTCTTTCATATTTAAAGACAGGATTCCTGTCCTTAACTGAATTTCGTTGTAAGGCGCATGACATGTTTGTCGAGTGATGTCTACCAAGCATTAACGACAGTTGGGAGGGGGATGGGTGGTTGGTCTCCCAGTGTAGATGTTCTTCATATTTATGAAGTTTTCCTCGTTTGAGTCCAGGGTATTTCATTGTTACACAAACAGGTACGAGTGAAAATATTACCCCGATATTCTCAATTCCTTTGATCAGCGAGGATTTATCTCTGTCAAAAAATGCAAAAAAAAAAAAAAAAAAAAAAAAAAAAAAAAAATCCATGTCTACTTGCATAGCTTGATAATTTCATGTATAACAAAGAAATATACGGTCACCAACACATCCATCAATACATTCATTTGCTGACTTAACTTCCTGAGCCCTTTTATTATCACATAAAAAAAAAGATAGGGAACATTACGTTGCAATTACACGAATCTGTCGTGTCTCGGTAGTCTGTCGGCCTTCAAATAGGCCTTGGATTATCTGCGTAGAGAAATAAGATCATATAGTCTTTAGAACTGCGTCATTTTTTACGCGTTTCGGTTACGTTGAGGTTGTATAAACCTTCCTGTGCTATAATCTGAATCCATCCCTCATCCATAAGCGGGAAAAGACGAATGTTTAACATACATGTAACTAAAAACCAAAAAAAGAAAAAGAAAAAAAAATTGGGAAAACTTATTAAAAAAGATAATGATGTTTGTTTACCCAAGACGTATGTAAAGTCGGTTGACCTCATGAACAAGAGAGTAATATAATCTTCTACTCTTCCAAGGTGTAACATATAACGATGAGAAATTGTGTAACAGTTCAGAGACCCCAGTAGTTAATTCTGCACTCCTTCCAGGAAATAGCTTTTAAGTGATCGATTTCTTATCTTTATTTAAAATAAAAGCAGTAACCTCACTGCCCATTGTTATTGTCAAGTTAATTTATAATACTAAATTACTTTTAACATGTGAATTCATGTACCTTATGTAACGTCAACAAGGCTAGCTTGATAATTAGGCGCATTTCCACAAAAAAGACAAAATTATCTTTATTGCATTATGATAGGGTAATGAATTTCAGTCTATTCCTAAAGGATATTGCCATTATCTGATGGTTAAAAGCAACATTATGAGTTATGAATCGCGTTGAAAGTCTATAAATACACAAAAAAAAATTTCCTCCAGAAAAAAAATGTTTTTGTAAAAGACTATCTGCTAGTAGCTTGGAGCCAGAATTTTGAAAAACTGATGTAGAATCTACTCTCTACCATATACTCCGAGAACTGATGATAGTACATGCCTGTGAGGCATGAAGTCAAATAAATAATTAAACGAAATTCCAAATAAAAAAAAAGTTTGAATTTAAGAAAAGAAGCGATTTTATCTCACGCAATTACGCTCACATTACATCTCCGTAGCAGAGAACCGAGCGAGAGACAGACTCCATGTTTACATCCAAATCTAGGAAAGATAATGTGCATCTCCTTCAGTTACCTCGATTAGAAACTGAATCCAGTCGTTGTGGGGAAAAACCTACCACAACTCTTGAAAGCGTAGACCTAATGGTGACAGCTGCGGTTTCCGAATTACATGATTACTACACAGGATACTTCTATGTCATTTCTTGGGGAGGGTCAGGAAGATAATGAGTAAAGTGCAGTATTTGCGAAATGGAAATGGAAAGATAGGTAGAGTTTCAGGTCACTATGAAATATTAGATTTTTTTATGTTAAACTGTTTGGGTATAAGATAAAACAATCAAAAGTGCATAAAAGTTTTGAAATCATAAAAAAATTTAAATTATTACCTAAATGTGTGTGCATCTAATTCTTATGCAGTCTTCAAAAGTATATGTTTATTTAGAAACAATACTATCCTTCTCATATGCAATGTGAAAATAAAAATTATTAGGGAGAAACTTCCTAGGACCAAAGTCTCCGTAGATGCATGGTCAGAGTGTTGTGCACATACATGCATACACACGGACACACATATATACATATTTTTATATATGTATGCATGTATACACTGGTCAAATAACTTTAAGGTTCACCTTAACAGGTCTTCAAATGCACTGTCTTTTGTGTTGAAACTCGTCCCTCATTCAAAACCCATCTTAAGGTACCAACTCTGCTTATTTCTACTTTACAAAATATTCTTGAGCTTCCTGGTGACCGGACTGAGTTCCCTAAGAAAGGAACCTTCTAGAACTGGAGGTTGTCAATGCTGAGTCTTGCTTACTTCTACGTCAGGTTACATAACAGCGATCAGTCAATCAGTTCAGCATGCATGAATTGCTTTAACCTTTTTTTTATCTGGCTCACTAACGTTTGGTATAAGATTGTCCCTGTATTTTCCACGAGATAAAACATTGTTGGTTAAGATCAAGATGCTCTTATGTCTGCACGAGCCCTTTTCCAAAGGGGCTTATAAATTGATATGGTTTATAAGGGCTTGGTGTGGATCTCTGGACTCTTCCTAAGCAATAGTTCTGGAAGAAAAAATACGAAAAACTGAAGACAGTATAGAAAACTAAATACAAAGCTAAATGCCGTAGAAAGAAAGAAATTCTGAAATAATTCCACTTGCGAAATATAATAAAATAATATAATATTCAATGTTTTAAATCATGCCAGTGATAGTAGCATAATTTTGTTTTTCTTTACCAAATAACAAAAATGCCTATTGTTTTAACTACGCAAGGTCGAGAATATTCAATAACCTTCACTAAGGTTACCAATCCTTCAGATAATAATAATAGAATAAAGAGAATTATCTATCCTTGAATTTTTTACCCTTTAAAGAAATATAATTTCGTTTACTTATACACTATCTACTCCAACTTCGAAACATACAACATAAAGCCATCATAAAATACTTTTTTGGTTGTTATAAATCCCTTTTGACGAAATATTGCTGTAAATAAAATAAAGTAGACAACAAAATTTAAAGTAGAATAAAAATGTTCTCTGATATCCTTAGCTTTTCCCGAACGTTGCCACTCCCTGGTCCTTGACTTTCGGATTTTTTTTTTTAGGTAAATTAACAGAAATGAAAAGCGAGACATGAGGTCGAGTTGTACGTTGATACTCGGACGCTCCTCACTCCATGAGGGGCGGATTTCGAGGGCGTCTGTGGCCTATTGAGTGGGAGTAGAATGTCATTGGCCTGTTGAGTGGGAGTTGGAGTTTGGAAGGGAGTGGGAGGATAATAGGCATAAGGGGATAGGCAGTAATATTTAACTGCGTGTTGGGAACTGAGATCCGTCCATGGGTGGCAGGCGTGGGACAAAAAAGAAATGAAGAAACGTAAATGCTAGAGAGAGAGAGAGAGAGAGAAGTGAAGGAAGGAAGGATGGGAGGGAACGGGATGAATAGGGGCTCTCAATAGGGGGGTTACCTGAGTCCATTAGCCGTGGGGACCCTCCCGAAATCCGCCCCTTTTGACAGCCTGACTGTGGGGGGTCCGTCGACTGTGTTAGTGTGGAGGGTTGTGTGTAAGTGAGCGTCTGTGTGTGTGTGTGTGTGTGCGTGTGTGTGGGAGCCTTTCCTCATAGTTGGTGATGAGAGGGAGGGTGGTCGCATTGGGTCAGGTTTTGGGAGGGGTTAGGAGGTTTGGGGCCGGGGGGGTGGCGGGGGAAGGGCGCTATGGGATGACTGAATCATAAGTCAAAACGAAACGAAATAAAAAAGAAAATAATATAAAAGATGGAAAGCTGACGGTACGCTAGTACTTCACAAATTACGCGACGAAAACACGTACAAAAACATAGACTAGATTCATGACTATAGTAGATTTACCAAATAGTAAATTTTTATGCAGTTTCTGGTCACTGTCAAAAAGTAAATTTCTTACATACTAAATAATACAGAAAAATCTTAATAAAGAAATAATTATGTATAAGGATTAAATTGCCATTCCATTTTGCATAACGACAAGAAAATGATATTCTGAATAAGAACGAACTTCAAATTTTATGAAAACAAAATTCAATGAAGAACGCAAATCATTCCCTGTGTGTACAATAGGAGGTGAGACTTACAGAGACAACAGGCCACACACACACACAAAAAAAAGGCAAAGAAAAAGAGGAATAAAAAAGGCAAATAAAGAAGTGTGGGAGAATTAGGGGGCAACAATAAATGAAGGCATAAAACCTAATGGGAATAAACGCCATCTTTATTGGGGGTATCGTCCCCAGCAGCTATTTTACCAAACCGAAATTCGGAGGGTGGACGATAGATATATATCCGACTATTATTTTCTGCTTTCTTTTTTTATTACACCGTAAATTATTCAAGCACGGGAAAATAAATCTAGCCAGGTGATAATAGGCCCGGTATTTGTTAAGGAAGTGGAATAGAGATATAAAATCTCTTTTTAGTCCAGCTGTTAATAGAACTCGAAGCTGAAGGCCATAATAAATACGATGGTTGGGCATTATAACGATGGGCACCATCGCGCTGGGCCGAAATACCCAAAGCTGGCATGTCCAAAACTTCACTCCCGCCCCTACCTTTCCACCAAAAAAGTTATATGATTAGGTATTACTATTTAAAATGTAAAATGTAAAATGGGGACACGTTTGAAATTCTTTATGCTTCTCCAAATTCTGTATATTCCGAGTTTCATAAAACTTGCCTTTCTATTCCCCAATAATCCAATTTGGAAATAATTTAGTAATCATTATCATGTTCTCATACTTTTATTTATATTTTTGGAGCCCTTTTATTGCTAAACAATTTAAAATACTGGAAACCAAGACCCCAGAAAATTTAGATCTTCCTTTGCTCATCAAACTGTTCTTCGCCACCCAGATGCTACCTACCACAATCAACCGACAAACAGTTTCATCATTCAAAGCTTAGATTAACTGGGGCAAAAGTCATCCGTCTCTTCCTTTCCCAAGTTAATTCGGAAAAACAATATTTCCCCGGATAGAAAATAATAAAAAAGATTAAAAATCACTAAAGAGAATAATGCCTTCCTAATGCGAAGTACAACGCATACATAAATCAATTTAGACTACAGAGCAGATCTAATCCTTCACTGATATGACAGAAGTTTTTGGAAAGGAAATCGGAAAGCCTTTGTTGTACTTCGTAACCACGAAGCTTCGAGCTAACCATCCATATTCTGATATCTCTGTGAATATATTTCATTGAGAAGGTGGGGATTGTGTCTAACTAATAAATAAGGAAACGCCTTCACAGAATTGTTGTATGAAACAGAAAGTGACATGCTGCTTTAGGGAAGAGAAGGTCACACCAACCTGCTTCTGAGTTGACATGAAAACCTTAGATGATGGTTGCTCAGTTTAATTTCTGTAGATATAATTTATTTGTAGACAATCTATTGTATAAACATTCATTTGCACGTCCTCATATGTCACTTTTGTCCTTTTTGAATGAATGGGTGGCTGTAGAAAGGCAGAGCCTTCTGCAACTCAGCGAGTCTCTATTGATGAAATTGTTAGCCGCGCACATGCTCTTTGCTATAACCATAGTAGCTCTCCTTCTATGCAAGGGGAAGAGTTGGTAGCTATGCGTCCCTTTTTCATGACCTATGCCGACATTATGTACTCACTAACAGCAGGGTGGTAGGCTGCAGTCTGTGAGAAAAATTATATGTCCGTTAATCTGTATACAAATCAAAATCACTTCTTATATTTGGATGTATATTATATATTCAATATATTTAGATAGATAGAGATTTATATATATATATATATATATTATATATATAGATATATATATATATATATGTATGTGTGTGTGTATGTACATCTGTATATATATATATATATATATATATATATATATATATATATTATATATACATATATATTTATATAATATATATACATGTATCTATACGTGTATATATATAGATGTATGTATGTATAAATATATATATATATATATATATATCTATATATATATATATATATATATATATATATTTATTTATTTATTTATAATGCGTCTGTGTTTGTGTATGTGTACCTGTGTCTGTATGTATGCACGAATATTTCCATTCAACTTCTAATAAAAGTACTGTTAGGGAAACTCCTACAGAAGGATGTTCCTCAGGTACCAGAGAGCCATTTTATTGCTTCTTTCGTTTGTTAACAGTCTCTACAGATGAATAGAAGGCTCGAACGTACGACCTAAGTACGATCTAAGGCGATAGAGGATTACAGAAGAGATGAAAATAGAATAAAAAAAAAGGATTTAGGACAAGGGAAAAGATGCCAAAAGGCTGAGGGCGACTTTTAGAAAGTTTTAGAAAACATTTCAATTTGCTCAGTCATTATATTTGTTTAGAAAAATACTATTTGAAAGGTCAGGCAACTGGAGAAACATTCAAATTGTAGATGTTTGTCGATACGTCACGAATATCGAGAAATATGTTATCCGGGTATGCTTACGTAAATGGCCATAAGACACCCAGTAAATTATTTAATGCCCAGTTTCCCTGTGAACTTATAGGCCTTCGCTTAGATTGAGGGATCGTCCTTCTTAATATGTTCCTCAAGTAATAACAAGGAGGAATGACGTATTACGATATTTTTCTACCCGTGATTAGCAAAAATCATAGGCTATTTATACCTTAATGAGATAATTACTCCTAATGGTTAGATGCTGGTGGTCCTACGGAGACCCTACAGAAAGAATTTCGGCAAGCCTTGGTGGGAACACATTAACACAGTGCTCGGTCGGGCTGGTATAACTTGGCAGATTGGTTTCGCCGAATTTTTATCTTTAAAGAAGAATAAGTTTTAAATCAAATAATTTTCCTCGAAAGTTGTCTCAGTAGATAAATATTTGATGTACCTGTTTTGCCCTTCCTGTTTCGGTAGGTGTAGGAGACAATTATAGTAATTTATTCTACTTTTTATATGTGCTTTCGTACGGGTGAAAGACGCTTTCATTTATGCATAAATTCAGTTTGAGAAAACCATGGTTGCCTGTCGTAAGAAAACTTCATTCAATTTTTTTTTATTGTGACTTTTAAGTTTGACGATGTGTGAACATGAGTGTGTGTGTGTGTGTCTTTTTTTTTAAACTCATTTCACCATTCCCACAAGTCATGGTATTTGAGGCCAGCTATGAGAGAGAGAGAGAGAGAGAGAGAGAGAGAGACGAGAGAGAGAGAGGAGATAGAGAGAGAGAGAGAGAGAGAGAGAGAGAGAGAGAGAGAGAGCCCCCTCCGTAAAAAGAGCCGAAGGCTTTGGTTCCTTCCAACCTTCGCCAGAAGATCAGCCACCTCATCATCCCTCCTTAGAGACTGCGAAAGCTCCGTCGAGGACTATACATCATACTTTTGGGAGTGTGAGTCAATAATGTCAGATTAGGCGGTCGATCTCCACCCAGGAACACTCGCCAACCGCCAACCATGACGCCATATTGTTTCCCGCCACCCGCGACAGCCGCGCCAGAGTTACGTAACCTCCGACGCAGGGAAATCACGAAACAAGCCTTAGTGCCCCTTATCTAAAGGCCATTGCCGCAATGCCGAAGGACGGGGCGCTCAAGCGCCTCTCCCCGCAGATTCAGCTATAAATAAAATGTAAATCATGATGTCTAACAAAACCAAATAAACGACCGCCATAATAATAGAGATGGACAAAGAGACGATGGGGGAAAATGGCGCACGATGTCCCATCAGTTACAGCGTCAAATGACATAATGAGCGAAGCCCAACGAGTAGCTCGAATCAAATCCAGAAGAGACCCATTGCCATGAATCTTGCAGACATGGAAGAGTAACATTACCCGTCTATGAACAAACCCGTAGCCAACAGATACCGAATGACGCGTCGTTTCCAGTGACCGGGAAAAATGGATGTTCATCTCATCTCTCAAATATCATTGGCACAATATTTCTCGAAAATGTGATTAACTAAACTGCAAGAGTATCCTGAATAACATACTTCTCTCAGAATGTACATATATCTCGTTAATAAGACGAAATACTATTCTTCATTATATAGCTGGTATTGCTACAGGCATCCATGAAAATTGGCGGATTGGGCTATGAAGTAATGGCATAAAAACGAATCATACACAATCTGACAGTGATATTTATGGCGGGGAATTTGGAGGAAAACATTTTCTTATATAAAAAATAGCGGTAATGATGACTGAAAACGCCTCGTGCTCGAATGAATGGGAAAATACAGTTCGGAAAATAAAGTACACTAAAATAACATCTGTGCAATAAACTGCTGTACTGATATTGATATAAAAGCAGCAGTTTTATTAAAAGCAATAAAGCCATACTGCTACTAAAAAAAATAACTACAATGGTGATAAGGTTATTGGTTTTCCTGCATCGACAACATCGCTAGGAGATTCAGCCGAAGCAAATATCAACAACAAAGGAATGAATGGGAAAAGGGGCAATGGAAGAGAGAGAGAGAGAGAGAGAGAGAGAGAGAGGAGAGAGAGAGAGAGATGCTAAAGAAACTAGGTTTGTTGAATGCTGCAACCAGTGTAACACGCTTAGGTTGCATACACGGTTGCCTGCAACTTTCAAAAGGGGGTTGTCGAGAGAGAGAGAGAGAAAAAAAGAGGAAAATGTACATAATCATCGAAAGGAAGAGAACACCAAGTGAATGGGATCAGCTGTAAGCACCCCCTCCCCGCTACCCAAATCGTAACCCTGAACAACCCCCCCCCCTTAAATCCTCCAACCACCCAACTCCCCCCACCTCCAACCACCGCTCCGTTCCCCGAAAATGGAGGACCCTTTTACATCCTCATGAAAGGAGGTTTTCAATTGATTCGGAAATTGTTTCTTTTGTCGGGGTTATCGTAAAACACACGAGAAGGCAATTATCAAAATGAAAAAAGTGGCATGTACGGATGTGTGTATGTATGGTGGTCGTAGCACTTTTATTTATGATGATTCCTGTGTAATCTAGACTATCCTATAAGTTTGTGTTTTATATATATATATATATATATATATATAATATATATATATATATATATTATTATATGTATATCACAAACACACACACACACACACACACACACACACACACACACACACACATATATATATATATATATATATATATATATATATATATATATATATATATATGTGTGTGTGTGTGTGTGTGTGTGTGTGTGTGTGTGTTTTATTTTCTTATTTCTCCATGAAAAAGTTGCAAGAATGCCGACTTCCACTTTCACTTGTAAATACTGAACAGTAAGATCACTACTACAAGTATTCTTTGGACTCTTGTTCTTCAAAGTTGCTGGACAGTTTCAGTTCGGTCCTCTTAGAAGATCAATGACTTCTAACATTAATTTGTAATTTAACCTCTATAGTTTTCATAGCTTGGATATTTTGAATACGAGAGTCGATCATTTATTCTCAACTTCAGCATCAGTAATTAATAGAAATAGTCGGGTTTGTATAATAAGGAAGGGAGGTTATTCTTACCTCGAAAATGAGTTTTATTTGTCTGTTTACTTTAAGTTAGGTTATGGCTATGCATGGCCTGTGTTCTTATAAAACATGAATATTAACTATTTCGTTACGACTAGTACTATTTAGTTGTTTTAACGATCGCTCCCAACGTTATACATATTGTTTCGACAAAAGGTTCTCCAGGGAATATTAGAATATTACTGAAGTGTCTCCGGTTCAGTTTATTGAGTTTGGACACTCACGAAGCAACAAGCTGTAGACAATCTGTCAAATGTCAGTTATTTTTTCCATTGTTCTCTGCCTTTTTCTCTTCGATTCCACATTTTCAGAATGATTGCATATCAAATACTCCATCAGGATTATGCAAACATTGCATTATCGACAGACCCCACCATGTACAAATGTTAAAAATAGATACACCGTAACATAATACATGCCACAGGATTTCGAAAAATACATTACTAAACAAGAAATATATGGATCCTGACACATATTAATCCTGAATGTATTCTAGAATAAGCATTTACCATATAATGTTCAACCCCCAAATATCAACAGGAAAACATATTGTAAAGAACAGTGCTTACCTACTAGAATCCCAAAGGAAGTAACGAAGCACCTGATAAAAAAAAGCTTTCTCTTCCAAACATACTTCCTTCAACGTCATCTCGAACCTTCAATTCGGAGGGAGTTTAAAAACGAGCTTTACATTGCAAGGTATCCGCTACCTCTGTCCTTTCTCCCTGCAGTGTTCCTGGCTTTTCAGATTTCATAGTTTACGAAATACACTTCATATATAAAATTTCTTGAACATATGCTTGATAAAGTGTTACAAATCAGGAAAGCGTAAACCAATAGATCAATTTAAAAAATCTAAATTCATACTGGTAATACATAAAATAAGGAAAGCAGGATTTACGATCGGATACTGAACATTATACAACAGCAAAAGCATTGAAGAATAAAGATTAAAACTATTCCGTCTAACACAAACAAGTCTTCTTCATTGCCCTGAGTGTTTCATCAACATTCTCATTTTGAATTTGTCACCAAAACCCCATCCTATAGGAACGTCATCCACCCGAGTTCCACAAGGGTAGCTTACGGATGGTGACGAACTCCTAATCTGTTTTGGATCAATCACCAACCCCACCGGGCAAACCCACTCTCGTCTCCCCCTCCTCCCTCCCCTCTCCTCCCACCTCCCTCTTAGATCTCTTTCTATAACCCTCATCTGTTGCCCCCCCCCCTTTCTCTCTCTCTCTCTCTCTCTCTGTCTCTCCCCCTCTTTACCCCTTCCCCCTGATTCCATTTTTCCCGGCCGTGTGGACATTAAGCCTCTTGATGTCCCGGGTGTCTACTCCATCCCTACACATGTCCGAGAGTGTCCTACAAGCCGCTGAAGGACGGAGGAATCGCAGGATGCGAAAAGAAGGGCGAGAGAGAGAGGTAGAGGGAAGGAGTGGTTCTCTTGGTATACAAATCGACCGATCGCTTCTCCGATGATCTCTATGTATTTCATTTTCTGTTGGGCTTTAAGGGGTAGCTTGGTCTCAAACGTTTATCATTTGAAGAAAAAATTTCCACTGAAAACTTCATATATATAGTATATATATATATATATATTATATATATATATTATATATATATATATTATATATATATATAGTTATGTGTGTATTTATATGTATGCAATATTCTTGCAGTGCAAGCATATAAAAAGCATCGTTATAAATTAAAAATTGCTCAATATAACCTTACTTATGTATTTATCATGATAAAGCTTTTCAATTTTTTTTTATTTCATTCAGGCTGTTTTAAAGAAAAATCAGAATTATTGTACTTTACTGTGCCTAAGTTTCATTTGTCTTCACACGTGGAATCCAAAATTTTTAGTGGCTGTGGCTATTAAACTAGAGTATAGCTGTTTAGCTACAGTGCAGAGCACGAACGCTTTACGCATCTGTTTCGTTTCATCATTTTCATACCTTTTCTTAATCACTCCTTTAACGTATTTTGTACAAAAACAATAAAAAATCACTATATTCGTTTTGAAAATCTTCCCTTATATTTGTAATAATATTCACCATCAATAAGTTTATAAATCTTCTCTTCCCGTTGCTTTCTTACAGCACTTTTTAAAATCAGTTTTCTGTTTCTCATCTAACTCATGACAGAGATTTTTCATCATCCTCTGCAACAGTGTATCAGTTTACCCATTCAATTACTTCAACCGTAAACAGCAGCCACTCCGCGTTCCACTTGTTTTTTCTTTTACAGAATAGAGAGCCTGATGTAACCTACCCTTTGTCTTATTTTCAAAGTATTTGTCAGTCCCACTTTCAATGGAAATCGGTTTAAATCGTCAATGATTGGAAAATAAACAGCTGTAATTGTTTTGTAAACATATTTGCTCATTACCAGACATAAACATTTTGCTTCAAACTTGTTTTGTTTTAGAAAACGTTTGTAATATATATGTGTAAATGTGTGATATATATATATATATATATATAATATATAATTATATATATATATATATATATATATATATATATATAAGTATGTATATTTATATATACATATATATATTTATTTATATGTGTGTGTGCGCGTGTGCGTAACTCTTCAATTATTTATTATATTTCTCTAATATCGTTTAATTTTGAATTGTGTCTTATTGCTATTTGCTGTAGACAAGAACTGTTATTCTAATTTCACATATTTTGTATCTCTTTCACTGTTTGATTTTTTATAATTTAGACATTCAAGTGGAAGATTGTTTGAAAATTTAATGCGCATTACGTCTAACAATAAAAAAGATATAATAATAACCAGGTAAATACCAAGTTAAATAAATTATCAGTATAAGGGTATTGTTAAAAGTATTAGAAGATTACTATTTATAAAATATGAAAACTTAAGAGAAACAAAATCGCATTGTGGTCGTTTTACGGTTAGTACCAATATGGTTTTTTTTTTATGGTAAGGCTAAAGTCCAAGTATTAGCCAAAACAGGTCACCACAGGTTTATGGGGTCAGGATGGCTGTGGGTTTGGTAATATATAACAGATGGTATAAGTCCCTGTGATAAATGTAAGTCTCTTCACATGTGGTTTTGTTACGGTGTTGTAAACTTTTCACCTCCAACATAATTAAAGATGAAGTTTAAAAGGGCCCATAAAAAACCCTATTTACACGCGAAAACTATATATTTCTATTTACAATCTGTAATGTTGATCATGGGTGATACACCAGTGATCAACATTCCCGATTGCTAATCGAAATATATGGTTCTGGCGTGTAAACAGTGTTTTTATGGCCCTTTCAATCTTCGCTGAACAATGTTAGATTAGATTAAATTATATTCATGATAATAGATGTTTGAACTGAATTTTGAGAAGTCAGCTGGAAATATTTCTAAAAACACAACTGAAATGTAGAAAAAGATTTTGGAGTAGATAAATATTCCCACATTCTGAAAACGGAAGATGAAGTAAATCCGTTTTTCTGTACAAAGTAGAGCATATTTATTGTAATAGTGTAAATAAGGATGATAAAGACTATTTTTTTTATTAGCGGTGGATAATGAGGATAATAAAAAGACTTGAAAATAGTACGTATCACAATTATTTATTTGTTCAAATATCATTTTATATTACATATGTACAAAATCACTCCGATACGAAATTCTCAAGGTGCATAAACACTGTTTCTGGATCCTGGACGATTTATTAAGTAACTTTCTCTTGTGTTTTACTCATCACGGCCCCAAAGTTTCATCCAAAAGGAGCCATTTAGGAATAGAAAAGGCTGGCTAAATCGCCCTTACGGATTTAACTTTACGAGCCTTAATGATTTATGTATCCCCGAAAGATTTTTTTTTTCACTTTCCCAACACAAGTGTAAAATCCCCGAAAAGCAAAGATCGATTTTTTTTCAAGACTTGATGATTTTTGCTGGGTATAAAATGACCCTGCCAATGCTCTCAACTTAAAGAAGGACAATATTCTTCAATGAGAGATTTGGCGTTCGAATTTTGGCGCACGTCTGGTATTGGGAAATAATGAGAAATTTTTCTAGCCAAGAACTTTTTCACATTTTAAACGGAAGTGCCGATGCATTCCAGGGATACGAAAGTTATGGTTTTTGTTTTTGAAATTGGATTCTTTCGCATGTTTTTGGACACCCCACCGAGAGCAACAATAGGTAAAAATACTATGTCTAAAAGTTAGTAGCTACACCTTGTTTTCAAGTTCGCTTTTCAGGTATGAAGTTCTATTGGTTTAATTTTGGCACGTGTGTTTGTCGTCACACCATAGCAGAGAGAGAGAGAGAGAGAGAGAGAGAGAGAGAGAGAGAGAGAGAGAGAGAGAGAGAGAGAGAGAGAGGAAATGTTCTATTCCTTTTGGTAACACATCAATCACAAACAAAGAAAGTCATGTACACAAAGCACATCAACTCATAATCACATATAGATTCTTTGCACTGTGATATGTTTCATTATGCGGAATTCATAGTCAACTATCCACTGCTAAGAGTTGATAAAATGAGGAAGGGAGACGAAAGTAAAAGAAACATTATATTTCATTGTCAACATGCAGGAACGTCCTAAATTAAATATCTTTGGTTGTTTGTAGTGATACAACATAACGGCTAAACAAAAGTAACATAAGAAAATATGATCATCTTATCTCTGGCAAAAATGTTCCCAGGGTGAGACAAAAATTCCCCCCGATCTTTGTGACATCTGGAAACCGCGGCCTCAGAGTCATCACACTCGCTCTGCTTGTGAGGTCCCAAGCAGATTTATTTATACTCGTTGCTTATGAGGCCCCAGTCCTCCTCCCCCACCCCGTGTCAAAGGTACTTATAGCTGCACTTTCTTGTTTTTTCCTGAACGGATTCCCAGTGACATATGCTACCGCCCGGGTGAGGAGGTCCTTTCCATAATGCACTGGACCCATTTGGTCCCGGGGTGCCTGTCGACGGTAACGACCCAATTGTGCTTTCTGCTTTTGGGGTGGGACGTCACTGGGATTGTCTCTACACTGAGGAGGAGGGTCTCGGTCTGTACAGATTCATGGCCCCATCACGGTTTCGCGAGTGACCCCTCGACAACGATGAAGGCGCCTGTCCCTCATTGGGAAGGGTCGTTAACGTCCTGACACTAACGCGCACTGAGAAAGTCATCACACATCTTTATCCATGGCGGGGCGGGGCTCCGGCCGATGGGGTTCTGGGCGGGCCAGGTCCGATCGGACCAAATCACGTGTTAGGTCACGGGCGAGGTCAGGTCGCAGGGCTTCGGGACGCGTTATCTCCGGTCGCGAAAGGTCGTGTCTGGTGAGGTCGTGGCGAGACAGTTCGTGGACGAGGGGCGACGGGGCCAGGAGTCCTGCCGTAGTGACGTCGGAAAGCGACACGGGAGGGAATCCGGCGGCTAAGGATTTGCTGTAGGAGTAGGAGAGCAAGGATTCCCCGACGCTGTGAGGGATGTAAGGATAAGAGGCGTGAGGGAAAAGTGGGCGGGGGTAGGGGGACCCCTCCAGGTGCAACCCGCGCGCCATGCCGCCACCCATCATCTTCCCCGCCCCGCCGCTCAGTCCTCCTAGTCCGCCTGCACTGCCGCTGCCGAGTCCTCCTGAGGTTGCCATGTCAGCCAGGGACCAAATGCGGGGCTTGGGGTGAGCCACATCTGTCGGAGGGGCCCCGGGGGAACTGGACCCCGTTCCGCCGACGCTGGAACGACCCACGTCCACGTCCTTCTTGTCTTTCTCGCTTTCCGTGAACATCACTGTCAATTGGAAATATAGAAAATTTTTATAAAATTCACAATAGCAAAAAACCATGAAAAAAAAATTATTAGAGTAAATTTCGAGCGAAACTATATCCTAAGATTACTATCTTAAACTAAATTAACTTTACAGCCATTATAAGACATTTCATTTATGTAAACGGCCACAGTGTAGAACTTTCCGAGTCAGAATTAAAAATAGAGAACTTTCATAACGATAACATCCGGTAAAATATAAAACTAAGCAAGTGTCACTTAGTAACTACAGCGATTGTTGATAAGGCTTCCTAACACGAGATTATGAAGCCTAGCCACCAAAAGTTACACAGAGAGAAGCCAAAGAACTTGTGTTCAGTATGGTAAAAGAATATGCTTAAACACGGGACTTGGAAAAAAGGGCGTGTCAGAGAAAACCCGTCAATTTCACACCGACATCCTGACGTTGTCGACTTAGGTAACGTTTTTCTAGTAAATAGTATTTCTTTCTTTCTTTCCGTCATTTGTTTTTGACACGAGGAGTCTTCAGGGACTAACTCAGTTAGTATAAGAAGGTTGTTGGAAGACAAACGCACAGGTATTTGAGCTTAAATACATATAGTACGTGTGTAGGCACACTCACCACACGCGCACACAGAAACGCACACACACACACACACACACACATATATATATATATATATATATATATATATATATATATATACATGATAGTTTCTCTCTCTCTCTCCACACTTATGCACGTGTGACTTGTTTTTCATCACAGATATTACGCCGCGGCAAAAGTACTTAACAATTATCAATTCTCTCTGGGTATAAGTTATTCTCAAGGTACAATGACTTCGATATCGAACGAAATTTTAACCTTAATATTTTTTCCAAATAAAAAAAAGCTCACGTCATTATCGTACCATAGAAAAACAAAGGTACAAAAAAAAAGCAAAGAAAAAACCGTCCTCATAACCTACCATCTTTATCGTCCTTCTTATCATCGTCATCTTTATCTTCCTTATCGTCTATCTTCTCATCGTCTTTATCATCGTCGTCATCGTCGTCGTCATCCGTTTTGTTCCTAGGTTCCCACGTCATCTTATTTTCCTTTTTCAACCGACGACGAGCGTTAGCGAACCAGGTGGAGACCTGCGGGAACGAAGAGAGTTGGGAGTTAGCATTGAGGCTTTCAGAGAAAACAAGGCATGATCCGACCTCTTGCTTACACGGGGCGCGTGCTAAAATGTACATAAATAGCGCGTTGTTTCACCAACGAAAATTAAAATAAATCCATTATATTTTATTAGAAATAATTATTCTGTACTGTTTAACATGCACATTATTTATATTTGACATTTTCGTTCTAATAAATAAATCATAAACATCCTCTCCTAAAATTCCTGGATCCCTAAATCAACGCAAAACACCATTTTCAGATTTTTTACGCTTTACCATAGGACTCTCCTACCCGGCCCCCCAACAAGAACAACAACAACAAGACAACAACAGCAACAACAAGGTAGTTTAAGATTATGAAAATCTGACTAAGAAGATATAATAAGAAAACAGACGCGAGTTAGCATTAGTTATAGGATAAGCTGATGGGAGAGAATTGTAAAATAAAAGTTTTTATTTAGATTTTTGAATACATGAATAAATAAGAAACAATGACGGAGGAGGAAATGAACATAAGGACTTTTATGAAGACAAAAGAAATGAAATTAAATGAAAATGAAATAACATCAAAATACTAATAAATAAATACATAAATAAAAAAATGGATCGAGGATGATGATCAAGAACGGTATCAGATGGAGGTTAAAATCAATAGTTTTTTTTATGTAGATGTAAAATGAAGGAAGACATACGAGGAAAATTCATGAGGAGGAAATAAGATAGAAAAACGGAAGAAAATTAAAAGGAGAAAATGAAAGAAAGGGTAAATGTAAAACAAAGGTAGAAGACGATTAAAGAGTAAGGGAAACCAGAAAAATGGAAAATGAATAAAGAAAATAAAAAATAAAAGACAAGGAAAGGTATAATAAAAGAATAAAAAAGGACGTAAGGCAGAAAGTGAATAAGAGGGCAAGATTAATGAAATACAAAGCCATAAAAGAAAAAGGGAAGAAGTCGAAGAAGAAAAGGGATATGAACAAAGAAAATTATGCGGAAGGAAATAAATGAATTAAAAGTTAAATGAAGGAATGAAGTAAGAGAAAGGAAAGGAAGAAATCTGGGAGAGAAAGAATTTTTTTATTTCCGAACAGAAAAAGAATTGGAAGAGGTGAAAAAATAACGGTCAGACAGACAATGAATGCAAAGTTATCAATCTATTCCGCTTATCCTATTCTACCGAATATTACCGTGTTTCTCTCTCTCTCTCTCTCTCTCTCTCTCTAAATATTTAATCTTTCTCTTTCCCTCATTCTCCCTTCCTACCTTCCTCTAAAGCTTAATTCCCTCTCTTGTATCTTTACCTTCCGCTGAAACCTCTCTCTCTCTCTCTCTCTCTCTCTTTCTCTCCCAATATATCTCTAAAACTTTATACCACTCTCTCTCTCTCTCTCTCTCAAGCTTTATACCTCACACACACACACACACTCTCTCTCTCTCTCCCTCACTCTCTCTTTCTGCAAAGCCCTGCAAAGTCTATGTAGGTTACGGACGTCCTTCCCGTTTTTCTAATGAAATAAAACTAAGCGCGACATTCCTTTGAGAGTTTGTTTTCATGCTCATTCCCTCCTGCACTCGACGACTACGCGCCTTTGGGCGCGCATTAAAAGCACATATTTCTCCTTTTCAAATCTCGCATGACCCTTAATACGGGTCTTTATTATGCCTAAGTCTCTCCCCTCAGGTCCATTGCCTTTCCCCTTTTGCCCTCTCGCTTAGTATTCCCCTCGTTGCATTCGTCCTCCACAATCATCATCATCATCATCATCATCATTTTCTTCATCATCATCATCATCATCATACGCGTCTTCCATCCACACCCTTTCTTCTTAGTCTGTTGATGATCGTAAAGCGGCTCTGTCTCCACCCGCGTCTCCTCCTGGGCTGGAAATTCCCCGATTTCGTCGGAGCTTAAGGGTTGTGTCTCTTTTAATCAACGGGTTTTCGGAAACTAATAATGAATGCTTAGCAATGAAGGAACGAATGCTTTCACGTTTATCTGATAAATGCGTAACCATACTCTTTAATACAAGGTGAAGGATATTCTAATATATATATCTATATATATATATATATATATATATATATATATATATATATATATATATATAGTACAAATAAAGTACTTGTCGTGTACGCGTAAAAATACGGCGTAAAAATATCATTCTATATATATATATAATATATATATATATATATCTATATATATATATATATATGTATATATATAATCTATATTTATATATATATATGATATTTATTTGTGTATTTTTACGCGCGTACACGACAGGTACTTTATTTGTGCGTACTTACCATTCTGAGCAATTGCACCGAATCTGATAATATATGAGAATCCCAGCGCTGATGTACACACAAACACACGCACACACACAGCTTATACACACAGACCGATGAAGGAATAAACATGAAAACACAAACACACACCTGTGTGAGCGTCATTTTGGTAATAATGGCCAGCATGATCTTTTCTCCTTTTGTGGGATAAGGGTTCTTCTTGTGCTCGTTCAGCCACGCCTTCAGCGTCGCCGTCGCTTCGCGCGTGGCATTCTTCCTGCGCGCCGCGTCGAGTCCTACGCCGTATCTGAAGGGGAAAGGTATTTGGGTTAGTTCCCTGCTTTTAAGGAATGCATCTTTCAGGGATGAAACCCGATGAAAATACGCAAGAAGCGCAGCGTATAACTTTGATGATTTTGATATGATAAAATAGTATTCGGTAGAAGGTAAATGTAAGACACTGAGGTGAAATTTTTTTAATAAATGAAATTATTTATGATTTACGAAAAGTTTGCTATATAACCAGCATTTGGGAACATTCGAGCCATTTAAAGCTTAAGAAGACATTGTTGGACAGCAAGATGGAAGAAAGGAAACGGGAACATAGGAAAAGAAGAAGGATCAAAAAGTGGGTGCAGCCAGGGGCCGAATTAAGGGACGCTGCAAACAGCGTTTAGTATAACACCTACACTGAGTTCTTAATGAATAATGTCACGTTTCTATTTACTTTGTGGTTAATATCTGGTGTGAAAATGATTTTAATAACGCTTTGCTATCATGAAGTGATACCAGGTTGCTGAAGAGAGGAATAATTTGATGGAAAAGGTGAAAAATCCTGTACAAAGAACATAAGGCACAAGGGGCTTAACTGGAAATAGATAGCATAAGTAAGGGATATCTGGTTCTAGCTCATCAATGTCCTTGTTATCCAATGAATGTCAGAGAACAGATGAAGATGAATGAAGATGGAAATAGAACAAGTCAAAATTGAGCTGAGGTTTCTTCGGCTCAATCGAGTTTTCTGCACTGCGTATAATGAAGGTCACCGAAAATAGATCCATCTTTCGGTGGTCTCGGAATAATGCTGCATGACTCGCGGCCCTTGAAACTTTAACCACGGTCCGGTGGTGGCCTGTCCTATATAGTTGCCAGACGCACTATCATGACTAACTTTAACCCTAAATAAGATAAAAACTACTGAGGCTAGAGGGCTGCAATTTGATGTGTTTAATGAATGGAGGGTGGATGGTCAACATACCAGTTTACAGTCCTCTAGCCTCAGTAGCTTTTAATATCTGAGGGCGGACATAAAAAGTGCGGACGGACAGAGAAAGCCATCTCAACGGCTTTCTTTTACAGACAACTAAAATGAGTCAGGCGAGTACCAAACACGAAAACTCACCCAGCAAATGGGTAGGAGGCGAGGGCGGTGTCGTAGGGGTAGTACACTGATGGGTAAGGCCACGTAGGTGCCATTGGGGACGCTGCCAAGGAATCCTTCAGTTCGAGTCCTGCAGCCTGGAATACAAGATGAGAGAAAAATACGTTAATAACCCTGTTGTGAAAAAGGTTGAAGATTTGTGTAATGTGAAGTGGCAATAGACAATAGTTTGAAAAAGATCGTTATGGAAGCAATGGAATAATAACGATGGGTTTTGGATCGGAAATCAACAAAAGTGGAAAAGATTGAATTTCACCTATGGAGAAGAAACGAAAGCAGAGATTAAAAAGAGCGTTATGGAAAAAATGGTAAAATGATTAATAAGTTATGGAAAGACATCAAGTCATAGTCGAGACGATTCTTATGAAAAAGAATAAAGAAGAGTTTCAGAATCAATAACATAAAACAAAGCAAAAATAGATAAATCAAACGGGAAGATTATGGGAAACAGAAAACGAACCAAAGAAGATGCTAACAGGATAAAAATATATTTATAAAAAAAAAAAAAAAAAAGAGGACAAGAATGTTCATCGTGAGTACGAACGGGAAAGGAAAATGGCGGAACGGGTCCTCCGTGGCGGTTATGTTATTCTTCTTCGTTTCTTTTTTGGTAGCGATACCGAAGGAACCCGACCGACATACCCCTTATCCCAACGGGCATGCGCGTCCGAATTCCACGGCCATGTATGGCTAAGTGGAGAGGTGTCCAGCGGGAAAGATTTACGATGAAAAGAAGTTTAAAAAGGGAGAAAAAAGTGGAATTTAGCATGTTCGAGTCCCTTCAAATGTGAAGGCGTACTCCGCCGAATTTGCCGTGTTCCCTTAAAAGCTATTTTCGGTCCCTCGGGTCTAAAATTACGAATGACTATGTTCCTTAGCTATGCTACTCGTTTCCCCGTAGGCTGAAGTCATAGATAACTATGTTCCTTAACTATGCTAACAGATAACCAGTGTTACTTATTATGGAAGAGCTATCGTTGGGAATGCTAAGAGAATAATATCGTGTTTTAGTATGTACAGCCTGAGAGTTATCTATTTTGGACTCATTCCTTTTAAAGAAGTCTGGGACTCCTGACTGCCGACTAAAAATACCAATTTATACAAAATATGCAAAAAAAAAGAAGAATAAAAAACGCTTGTCTCTATGGATAGTAATAGCAAGGTTCTGTGAAGAGAGAGAGAGAGAGAGAGAGAGAGAGAGAGAGAGAGAGAGAGAGAGAGAGAGAGAGAGAGAGAGAGAGAGAGAGAGAGAGAGAGAGTTGCTAATACGAGAGGAAATTATATAAAACACTCAAGCATATTTCATATATATTTAACTAGGAGATTTTCTTCTACTATTGTACGTTTATAAGGTAGAGTATATATTCCAACAATCAATCTTATTTTGTAGAGTCAAGACTAACTGAAAGCAAATATAGATAGCCGTCTTAAAGACTAGAGAAAATGTTTAAAGAAATGTTCAGGTATGGTTAACATGAAAAGGGAAAAAGGAAATAAAATGGACGAGATCATATGTTCGTATATGGCAGCGCATTTTGTGTGATATTTCACATGATTTGAGACTAAACAGAGAAAGTGCGATATACACCCATTTTAAGAGTTACGAAGTCAACATTGACCAATAGCGAATTGAATATAATGAAAGTGTTTATAATGATCAAAGATAGCCATGAGTAATAAGGATGAAACTACGCAATTATCTTAACAGAGGTAAAGCCTGAGTATTGTCTGTTTAAGATCAAAATCCAAGGAAAAAAAACAATAATGTTAGGCTGTACTTTACGCAAGAGCATCAGTATATTTTTGTACATAAGTAGTCTCAGGAAAGAAATAGGTTTTGGGGTAATGTGCACATGTACGAAAAAAACCCGGATTTAAAAATAGAGCAAGCAAGAAATATTTTAAACACTGTAACCACAAATACACTGCAGAAAAATTATACTTCCATGACAAAGGTGTATATTAACAGTGATTTGCCAAAGATTAAAGATGAACGGCATAAGAATCTAAATGGCTTTGAACAAAAACAGACTAGGAAAAAAAACCAACTAATCTACCAAGATACACGAGCAAGAGTACGGATTTTAGAAAAATACAAAGTATTATAAACAAGTTTAGCGAGGTGCAAAGTAGAAATTCAGCATCTTACTGCGAAATTAGTGTCAAGACTGAGAATCAGGAGAATCAGCAGCAAACATGAACTAATGCTTAGCAGTGATCTGTGAACGTGGAAAGACACGAACAAAAAGGAGGCACCATTAAGCAGTGACTCTTGTAAGAGCCAAGACGAAACATCAAACACTGTAACGAAATGGTTGGCACGAGAAAGCAGACCAGGAACAGGACTGGATTAGAAGTGTCTCGCACAGGATTGGTGACTGGACAAAAATAACGCCAAAGGAGCATCTCGCCCAATAAGAATAAAAAAAACATATCTAACACAAAAATCAAGAATAAAAACTAGGTTTAGCAAGTCAAGGACTAACCTAAAGACCAGAGAAGAAAGAAGAAAGAATTGCACTGTATTTGTATGTTACTAGTACCTATGGCCATAAAAATGACAAACTGATGACTTATGAAAATATAATTCTGAACGATCAAACAGATTTAAGTATAACTCAGCAAAGGCATCATAATATGGTAAAGAACAATTCTGTGCAGATAGACAAAGAGCAATAAAAAGACTTGTCACATATGCAGTTGATATTAGGAACTGTGACAGCAGTCAAATTGGGCACAAAGGAAAATCATGGGAAAATAAATATTCGGTTAATATGAAACACTAAGCACAAGAATCATGGTTAGGCACAAGCTACTGACCAGTGTTACTTTGTAAAGTATAAGACATTAAGTGTAATGTCAATACAGAACACAGAACAGATTTTGCGTCAAACTTACCGTTGGTGAGTAAAAGGCCGACTGTTCCCCCCCTAATGTGGGTAAGGGGTAGGGTGTGGGCTGATCAGGATAGGCAGCAGGTGAGTACATAACTGAAAGATCAGTGTGGTGAAGTGTGGGTACAGGCAGTGCGGGTATGGGTGCTGAGACTGTGTGTGCTGTGGGCGTCAGACTCAGCTGGGCACTGCTTACCAACGGGCTCATCCAATCTGAGGAGAGAAAGAAAATGTGTCATACATAAATGATGAGTTTGGTGGATTTCTTAACTGTAGCAGAAAAGTTAAAGCACCAGCAATATGTTCTTTGGAAAATATCAATGTTGATCGCGAAATCATATACCGGTTATTATTGTTGTTCGTTTTATGAATATAAGGAACAAAGAAACGGCCAATTAATTTGATATGCAAGCTTCCGTGCAAATAAAAAAACATGCAAAAAAAATACCGATAACTAGTAAACTATAATATAAAGCTGAAAAGACAAGAATAAAATACCGCGCAACAAATACAACTAAAATATATTAACCAAACAACCATGTACTGCAAAAAATACTGCACAGGAATTTGGGTTTTCAAATTTTGTGACCAGGAGTTTCCATTATGGCATTCTTAACATGAGTGACTCCCTATAGATAGATGGCAATATCAGGGTTACTAGGTTATTTTTCCCCATTTGACTTCAGATTGTACTGAGCTTCTTGTAGTATACACGCATATGACATAAAATGAGACCGAAATGCAGGTATCAGCTTATAATTATACTGAAAGTCATGTACCAAACGTGTCACTAAGATCCCATCTGGTCGATGAATATTATAAAATAAGCGAGTAGATCCATTTCTTGTGTACTCAGCGTCAAACACTGGCCCCCTCCCCCGACTCTCTCTCTCTCTCTCTCTCTCTCTCTCCCTCCATAGGGCTCTCGGCACAGTAAATCCCATAGAATAAATTTTCATTCAACCTCTTCAGGAATCATCCTCTCCGGGCCACTTAGAATAAATCCAAGGCCTTCTTCCAGAATAAATCTCCAGCGGAATAAACCC
>NC_061104.1:8908678-8941178 GCF_015104395.2 Macrobrachium nipponense
TCGTCAAAAGTTACCATACAGCGTTGTTTCTAAACCAGGCAGCGGTTCGAATCCCACTGGTGACGGAGAGCTTCTCAATTAAAATTCCCCTTGGATGTTATTTGTTCCCGAGGTATAGCGAACTGGATATTTAACGATACCTGTAGCTTTATATTTGTGAGATTATATATATAGTATATATACATGAACGCGTGTTGTGTGTACATGAAGTCGGATTGGAAAAAGAGAGCGAGAGAGAAAGACAGAGTGTATTCGAACATTACTCAAAAGTTGAGTTCATAATTCTTGCAGACACAGTCCAAAAACTGGTAGCTGCTATTTGTTCCAGAAAGCGAAACATCAAAAACGGTGCTCTCTCCTCTTTAAATACGCATCATTCCTCTCTGTAAATATGGCCCAGCCGTGATGCCTACTTTATGTGCGTAGTTGAGTTGCTGTATCAAGTTAAAGGAAGCAGTTCCGAATCATTAATTGAAGATTAGCTCATGTTACCAAAAGTTTTTATTTCCCTTTTTTTTAGGATTTACTATGTTCATTCGTGAAATGAAATTTATTTGAAGTTTTGCTTACGAATATTTAGAAATTGTTGTTAGGTCCTGTTATTACAATATTAGAATTCATAAGCATTGTTTTAGCTTTAAGAAATATTAAAAATCACCTTGGGTTAAGCTATTTCTGTCTCAAATCAAAACATGTATACGAGTATGTTTGTATGTATGTATGCATGTATGTATATATATATATATATATATATATATATATATATATATATATATATATATATATATATATATATATATATATATATATATATATATATATATACATGCTAATCAATAAATGTTTTTTGGGTTTGAATCTCTATTATCATTATTATTATTATTATTATTATTATTATTATTATTATTATTATTATTATTATTATTATTATTATTCAGAACATGAACCCTACTCATACGGAAGAAGCCCACAGGGCCACTGAGTTGAATTCCAAACTCCCAAAATATGTGGTGTTCATTTGAAAGAATTATTATAAGGTAACTTGCAATCAAAAGAGAAGAAATCAGCTCTTAGATCAGAAAAATAATTTACCAAGTAAATATATTAATAGAAAAAAATGTAAGTAATAATTCAAGGTGAATCCATTTTGTGTTATGAATCGAAGAATGCATCATAATTTGGATCACTGAATCGATTTATGAACTCACAATAGTCTACAATTTTCTAAATATTCGAAAATACAGTGTAAATTGTAAACTAAATTTTAAGCGATAGAACCTAATAAAATCCCTTCAACTACTTCCCGCTCTGCTTTGTTTAATAAGCTATGCATCTTAAAATAGTGCGATAATACTGAGGATAAAAATGTCCTTTACTGTGTTACTTTATATTAAAGGAAACGGCGTAGTATCGAATTTACATCATTCACTCGTAAGAGATCAATAATTCACTGTACGGCGCTCAACATTTTTCAGTGTATTAGTAATTATACACTAAATGTATAACTATTTATTACTGATACACCGTTCGATATTTGACTATGTATAACTTCACATTTCTCTCATCTTATTTGAATATTATTATCATATTATACGGTTACGATTGCGTTCAAATTATTATATCATTGTAAATGTTCATGGGTAATAAGTAAAATTGGTCAAGCTTCTAAAAATAAGTAAAACTGACCAAACTTCAAAATGAAATCAAGTTGGTCAGGCTTCAAAAACTAATTGAAATTGGCCAAGTCTCTGCATTAACTAAAACAAAAATAGATCAAGACTCAAATATAACTAAAATTCTCCAGGTTTCAAAAACCAACTAAAGTTGATCAAACTTGTGAGTCGAAACCTCACAAAAATACAAGGAAAAAGGCAAAGATGACTTGAATTACAATTAAAATTGTAATACATTGAAAACGAAGCCAAAAAATTAGACATATTCTGCTAATATCGAAAAAGTCCTAGAATTGAAAGCCGCCTGCTTTGTCCGTAAAATTTTCTTGGCTGTTTTTCAAAAATGTCATATGAAGGAAAACATAGAAAAACGATCACAAAAATACAGACTACTGCAACAGCAATAATAATAATAATAATAATAATAATAATAATAATAATAATATCATGGCTATGTGATGTGATAATTATGATCGTTTTCCCCTATCGTCACGATTGATATATATATTCATAAGAGAGATAACTGCACAGGCATAAATAATAATAATAATATAATATCTAATAATAATAATATCATGGAATATAGTGAGATATATTTGATCGTTAATATATATAGATCACGATTGATATATTTTTTAACCATTATTAATATAATAATAATAATGATAATAATACGGTTACGCAATTGATATCATTGAGAAGATTACGCACAGGAGCAATTAGAACTTACACAACAATATAATCGTACACAATACAATAAATTAAAATGTATATATATATATTCAGACATAAACGCGTGTGTGATTTTTTTGTGGATGGTTATCTATAAATGACACTGCACTATGAAGTATATATATATATATCATATATATATATATATATATATATATATATATATATATATATGTATGTATATATATATATATATATATATATATATATATATATATATACCTATTGGACGAGTATACTGTATCACGAAGACACTTTCAGCGTAAATCAATTATTGATTTTTTTATTTTGCTAATATTGGCATGAAAACCTTAAAGTACAGCAATTCCGGCGAATCAACTTGATAATTGCAGACGGTTTCGTACTAAAATGTAGAATTAGTTAGTAATTATGTGGAAAATATTTTGCAATAACAATATTCTCCTATTTCCGAAAACTAAATCACTAACAATTTACGAACTATGCTATTCAATCTAATTCAACTAGTTTAAGAAAAAATAACCAAAATAAAAAATATCGGAGTGGAAAATTCCGTTAATTACGCAGTGTTTAACAAATGCGATGATAATTCAGAGAAATAAATTCACCGCGAGTCTATCTACTGGTTATCTAAAATGCCATTATTTCCTCGACAAATTTATTATGTATGAAAGGCGATATTCCTCGAAGCTCTCAAATCGTAGCTGGATGAGAGAGAGAGAAAAAAATCAATATCCAGATACATTGCGATATGGTTACACCTAATATTTACTTCGCCGACCAGTTAAACAAGAGGGTAAGAATATGCAAGAAAACAAGGTAGGCTGAATGCGCCTATGCATTGCAGGAAATAAAAGGAAATATTTCTTCAGATGTGTGTTAAAGAAGAGAAAAATCAGTAATAAAAAGGAAATTCAAACGCGCATCCAGAATAAAGAAAAAAAAGACATAGATCTCTATTTTGCAAAAGCAAAATAAACGATATTAACCAATTGAATAAACATATTATTGGGAGTTGAGAAAAAAAGGAAAAAGAGAAATAAAAAATTGGGAAAAAAAGGAAGCAGTATTAAGGTATATAAATGAACGCAAGGGAGACCAAATGCACTTCCAGCGTGCGATTTTGATTCCTGGAAAGCTACGCGTATAGGGGGAGACTAACCTATGACTAGAGCTCATGTTGAATGTAATGACAATCGAATTCATTACAGCCACACACATACACACTCACGCAACAATAGAGACAGAACTGCTGCTCGGTAGCCGTTTACCGACACGAAGCGTAATATAAGCGGCAGCTTCTAACAAGTGACATTATTCGTAAATGTTCGTTAACCCTTCTCAAATGCCTCATATTACGAAGAGCATAAATGAAGTGCCGGTTACAACGCCCCACCGCTTAGCTAGGCTCAAGGCGCTACCGCGAGGATTACTCTGAAGAAACGCTCCTCCGTTGGAGAGGGCCGTAGGTCTACTCCGACGGGAACCTTCCTGCCGAAGGAAGAGGTCCTGAGAGAAGGGGAGATCATAGAGAGGTCGGCGGCGTAAACCAAGACAATTACCCAAACAGGCGACGGGTAATGGGCAAACAACACAGTTAAATCTGGCCCTTTCCCATTTGCATATAAACAACTATCCCTCGCCATCATTCGCACCCTTCTGAAGGGAGCGCAGTGGGAGAGACCGAAAGGATGACAATGTAGAAGGGGTGGGGGTAATTACGCCATGGGTGACGTATGGAAGGGATGGTCGACGGCTAGATGGACGGGGATTGGACGGGGAACTTCGGAAGCGACGGCAGGAGGACCTGTGGCCACTGGGTTTTTCGTGGCCATACAAGGCCTTATAAGTATACGAGAGGCAGAAAATGTGAACGGACGAAGAACGTCAATTAGCATAAAATAAGCATGGAGGCCGAACCTACAGGTAAGGCAGCCATGCTAATTTTGACCGCCATCCTTCCAAAAATATCTTTTTAAACCTTTAAATCATGTAAAGTATTCGCATTACATCCACATAAACGCAGAGAGAAGAGAGAGAGAGAGAGAGAGAGAGAGAGAGAGAGAGAGAGAGAGAGCACATATGTTTCCCTTCGTTTCAAGAACGCAATTTAGCAACATAAGTGAATAAACTGTCTTGTAATTTAATGAAATAATATAAACTAAAACTAAATCGGTTCCGTGACACAGAACTACGAGTATAACGGCGCCGACTGAGATAGGTTTTTCACTAAGTCAGCATCTACTAAAAAACAAGAAGATGCTGATCGAGTCTTGATTCACGATATGCTGACCTATATCCGAGAGGAAACATTTAAAAAAATCTTAGGAGAGAGAGAGAGAGAGAGAGAGAGAGAGAGAGAGGAGAGAGAGGAGAGAGATTACCACCAATAAACTGCGGAATACAGTCGGGAATCACATCAATGAAAATGAACAATGGAAACCGCGACAGAAATTCTCTATCTGGAAAAAAGCGATTTGAAAAGTGGGACTTAGTCCCTCGATATTAAATTCAAAGCTTCCAGCGATGCTGCAATGTCCTGGCTTTACAGAGCGACGCAGGCTGCACCTCCTGTGTACTCTCGTCGTTATTTCCGTTATTGAGTAGACCTAACAGTTACAAATATAAATGAATTCCGAAATTCCCCAGGCGCATTTTATTGAGGAAAAGCGATAAAGAGGAGCGAAAAATCTCTGGTGCAGCACTGATTCAATTTTACGTTTAGTAAACTCACACCTATAATATATATATATATATATATATATATATATATATATATATATATATATATATATTATATATATATATAATAATTAATGTGGTTATATACGTATACCATGCATGTATGATTAAACAATGACTAATAAAATATACATTCATATATATATATATATATATATATATATATATATATATATTATATATATATATATATATATATATATATATGTGTGTGTGTGTGTGTGTGTGTGTATACATACATACGCATATATCGCTTTCCATTTAGAGATCCCCTTTTCCTAATTAAAATTTATGTCCACTTTCACGTGCCAAAACCTTATTACTCTACAGTTTTTTCGGCTCGTGATATAAGGCGATATATTTCAACGCTATCTACAAATCACTTTTTCCGGACTATAAAAAAAATGGAATCATTTTCTACATGCGGCGCCCATGTAATTGAAGCAGTATGTCATTCAGTGAAGCATAATATGGGGTGCATGACATATCGTAATTCCCATTTTCGATCACATTTAAAATTCATCGGATCCGCCTTTGAAATGGTTGAAGAACATTATGGAGCGTTTTCCAAATTTCGTATTATTTTTAACGCGCGATGTAATTTATAGAGATATGCAAGTATATACTACTATGGTTAATAACTGACGCACATTATTCTTAATGCGTTCGCAAAAGTCCGCGACACCGTACCAGCGATACCGCGAAGTATTTTATTTATTAAAAATATATACATTACGCATTCAGTCTGAAGAAGAACTATGCTATATGTTTCATTAATTTAGAAACTAAATGAAAAAAAGACCCAGCAGGAATAAGTTTTCTGTATTACAGTAGTTGAAAAGGGGTTAGTATATACCGTAGAGTTTCTCCATATTGACCGAAGGCGAAGCTTATTTCATTGCAAATGACCTGTGATATAGGCGCTCAATAATGGAGATAATTAATGGCGCACTGAAGAATTCCAGAATGTTTATTTCAGGTCAACAATGAATTACGATCGCGATGGCGCCAGAGACGGCGAGAATTTTCCAGTTCTTGGGAAGTATCTTTTTGATGGCCAAACTGACGAGTAATCATGATGCTTATGATATATAATTAACTCGCTTAAATGAAAGAATTGGGATTTTTCCGTGGTTGGATGCCTGGAGACGGGGAGGCAGCATCAAAGCAATGTTATAATAATAAACTGTTCGGCGATTAAGAACTCATTTGTAATATAAACGCTGGTAAACAAAAGAAAATGAACTTGTACCGTCTGATGCAACTATATTTATATAGTTTCTACAACACTTATGGAGGAACAACTTGGAACGATCGATTTTACGACATACGTTTTTTTAAGCGCGCGATTTTAATTCTGCATTTATTAAAGTTAGCACGATTTAGTTTAGGTTAATGTCGATAATGAATCTTTACAACAGCGAATAGAAAAAAACTTTAAAAAGAGCGACGCAGCTCTGCGATGAAGCCGTTAATCGCAATCAAGAGAGGAAAAGATAGCGTCAACACGTTAATGTTAATCTGTGCGTTAATCCCTCGGGTTCCATTGAGAATACCTATGGATTACAACACTCGATTACCACTCGTTTGAAAGGCGCAGTCGGCCTTCAGCAAGACCCTAATTATCAGTTTTTGTTGCGGGGTTAGGGTGGGCCACGGGCTCGCACACGAATTTCTCTCTTTGTTTATGAATCATCCACTCCAAAGAAGCTTACTTAAGCCCTTGATTAGCAAGTAGGTGAAATAGTTCATCAAATATGACACTTCTGGTAAGCTTGGTTGTGACCTCCGTTCGATTTCGAGTCTTTTAATGTGCTAAAAGCAAGGCGGGGTATTGGGTCTTCACTGCGAAGCCCTTTGTGGTCACATTTCTTAAATTTGGCTAAACTATGACAAAGGAAGAGACCAACCCATCCGCTCTACTTCAAGCTGAAGTCACATCTCCCCGTCTCACACATTTTGACAAATCTGTCACTCATTTCCGGCGGTCAGGTGCGTCCGTATCTTTCATATCGTCGAATTTTTTTTTTTACTTGCGTTTTTTTTCCCCGAGGACGACACCAGACCTTTTCTTCATTGCTTTCCCTCTCCCCTTCTCTCTGTCACCCTCTCCAAAACAAGCGAGAAAAATGTTTCCTGAGCATCCTTGCTCGAGTCCGAGTGATCACAACGGCGCTGTTTTTGGAGTGCCAGGAGTAGCATTTCAAGGACGAGTCCCGAGTGGCATGGCACATCCTCCACCCGAGCCAACAGCAGGAAAAACTAAAGAGAGAGAGAAAGGGAGAGAAAGAGAGAGTGAGAAGAGAAAGAGAGTGAGAGAGAGAGAGAGAGAGAGAGATGCTCGCTACCCCCTCCCCACCACCAACACCACTGAGTTCACCAAAACACTTATAATTCGACGAAGACGATTGTCAACACAAATGCACATGGATTCACTAGAGTTAGGTCTCGGTCCAGGAACATATCTTTACCTTGAGGAGTAAAAGCTCAGGCTGAGGATGTCTGAACAAGCTGATCCTGTGGTCAGAGTTGTAGGTGACTAGCTATCACCTCCGCTACATAGGGTTGACGCTGTAAAAGTGGGTGTCCAACAACGGGAACACGAGTGAACACTATGTAGTCCAACCATTTTTCTGCTACATCACTTTCGGAGGCGGGATTAGGGTGGAGTTTGGTGGTCTTTGGGCGGGGCGAAGCGGCCGCCGACCAGTCAGGACGGCGCTTACAAGCAGAGTATAAGCGACGGGGGACGGGTGAAGTGGAAATGGTATTGTCTGCTTCCTTTTTTCACCGTTTTTTAGAGTATAATGAGTAATACCTAGGACACTTTCAGTTTGTAAAGTAATAAATTGCGCAATATTGAAAGGAAGGAGACAAAACGACTGAAGGCGAATTCTTACCACCTAAAAATACCTACTTCCTCTTCCCTCTCACCTACTTTGTGCACTAATTGATTGAGCCCAAGCCGGAATCGATCAACAGAGAGGGAGCTGTGATTGGTCGCCCCTAGCCTATCAGCTCGCCAGGCGCTCTCCGGGCAAGAAACTATCTCCATCTGTCGACAAAAAAGGGCAACATCGTTTACTTCATCACCCTAAATGCCTAACCCAAGCAGACAGGATTCATTTACCTAGAGTGAGAATTGGTCTGGTGGCCACGGTGATGACCCCACAAGGTTTAGCAAACGAGCTACAGCCATTAGATCTGCCATGGAGACCCTGGCCCTGATATATGACAGCGGGGCCCTCCGGAAAGAAAACCCTTGGAAAGCCAGGGACTCCGAGAAAAGAATTATACACCGCGGTTTTCTGTGTTGAAAAGGACTGACACCCACCAGGTTCCCCCTCGACACAGACTACTACTACATCTCCCACTCTCTTCCCCTACCTCCCCCTCTCCTCCTCCTCCTCCTCCTCCTCCTCCTCCTCCTCCTTCATCAGCTGCCTTTAGCGCTGGACAGTTGGCTACCCTCGAACACAAGAACTTTTGGGAGCTTTTCTAAATGGTCGAATCCGGAGAGTTTTGTTCGCTCACGAACATAAAGGTTTCTATGGAAGGACGAGCTGAACAATGTTACAGAACCTCTCTTTGAATCCTGTCGAGGACCTTTGTTTATGAATGTCAGCGATGTCGAGGAGGTAAAAATTCACTTTGGTGGCTCACGTGATTATGACTTATTCTCACTATAAATACAATTCAATAACACTCACTATATATGTATATATATATATATATATATATATATATATATATATATATATATATATATATATATATATGTATGTATGTATGTATGTATGTATGTATGTATGTAGTATGTGTGTGTGCGTGTGTATGTGTGTAATTAGCAAACTCATTTTGGTGGTCCACGTTATTATGACCTATTCTCACCATAAATACAATGCAATGGCGCACATATACTATATATACACATATGTACACGTGTATACACACACACACACACACACATATATATATATATATATACATATATATGTGTGTGTGTGTGTGTGCATGTGTGTGTAATTACAACAGTCCCCCAATGACAAAAAACTTTGGCAATTTTAGGAGACACCTTTTCTAAAAAAAAGTAATTATGTATTTTAATATATATCTGTTATTTTGGTAAGTATATATATGTCTTAAGTCCAAATATTATATCTTATATACATATATACACATATATATACACATATATGTATTCATATATATATATGAACACTTATAAATACATACATATACATTCACTAGCAAGGGATCGACCACTACGACACGCTGACCTAACCCATCTTAAGGTTAGGCCTATATGGTGCAAACACTGGCGTGACTGAAGAGCAGTTTTTCCTGCCGAAGTCACTGGGTAGCAAATTACGGCGTTATTATAGATAAGGTAAATATAAAAAAAAAGTAATAAGACATTTCCTCTAAGAACTCTAGGATCTTTATTATTCACACACACACACACACACACACACACACACACATATATATATATATATGACTGGTAAAAATGTTTCTGTAACAACAGAGTTCCATCTAATAAAAGGAGCCCATAAAAACACCAAAATAGAGAAAAAGTACTATATTTCAGAGACTGCTGTCTCCCTCTTCATCTACCTGAAGAGGGAGACAGCAGTCTCTGAAATATAGTAACTTTTTTCTCTACTTTGGTGTTTCTTTTTATGGGCTCCTTTTAGTAGATATATATATATCTATATATATATATATATATATATATATATATATATAATATATATACATTAAGCTAGAAATGTCCTTCAACAATGTCCAATGTCCTCTACCTCGGAATTATTATATTTTTCCCATGTTGACCGAAGGGGAATATTTACTTGATAATGATTTCGTCTTCTCGTAGATTCGAACCAGCGCACAGAGGAGAATCGAGACTTCAGTGATGTCTTACCCTTGTTGGCCGAGTCGGTAAAGACGTCACTGAAGTCCTGATTACCCCCCTGTGCGCTGATTTGAATCCATGAGAGGACGAAATTATTATCAACTAAAAAATTCCCCTTCGGTTAACATAGTACTACATGAAAATGTATTAATTTCGAGGTAGAGCGAATTGGATATTAAAGGAAATTTGTAACTTAATGTATGTATGTGAATCACCGTGATGTAATAAAAATCTCAAATATGTAAGTATATATATATATATATATATATATATATATATATATATATATATATATATATATATGTGTGTGTGTGTGTGTGTGTGTGTGTGTATATGTGTATGTGTGTGTTATTATATATATATTATAATATATTAATATATATATATATATATATATATATATATATATATATATATATATTATATATATATATATTCATATCTTCTCACGTAATTATGAATATGATTTTAGCTTATATTTTATGTATCTGTATATGTTACGTACGGTTACTAAATACATTTGTCTGTTTGGGAACTTACATAACGTATATACTCGGACAGTTTATTGTTGGATAAATGTTATCAAATAGACTACCTAAGAAATAAATGTGAAGAAGGAATATTTACACATATGCCTGTGTTGAAATGTATTGCTTGATAATTTTGCAGTTGACGCTGATGAAGATATGAAAGAAAGACAGGTAATACTTCAGCTATATAGATATATATATATATATATATATATATATATATATATATATATATATATATATATATAATATTATATATATATTATATGTTATTATACATCATTCATTTTCAACACTACTTTCATTTGGTTCACTGAGCAAAGTGCCAAATATTTTTTTTCTGATGCGCACGTTCATATGCTCCTTCTCATGTTAGGCACACTGCCACGCATACACTCCGGGAGAGAGACTACTGTCGAAGCACCACCCTTGCCAAGCATGATTCAGTCTTACGCCCAGACAAATACACGGAGGTTTATCACCAAGGAGCGGTCACTTACCTTGTTTATATTACTGGATGGAAGTCATGCACCACTCGTCGTTTATCATGAGCTTCGGACACACGCTCACAAAATAAACAAAACCATCTTCAATAAGAATTCGCGCCGAGAGACCTCTACGAAGAGTGAGAAAGAGAGAGAAAACTTAACCAGACAAAGGCACAAAACGACGCTCGAATGTGTATACCAGTCATTTTCAAAATAAAGGAAAACATGCCCCAGCAACGAGATGTCTCGGGTTCGATCCGTTCAGGAGGCGTATCGATTTAGGTCCTTTCTGTAAAATCCTGAGGGGTCTCTGATTATAAAAGCGGAGAATTATGTACCTAGTAGTTAATCGAATGTGGAATGTCATTCAGGGCAATTGCGATTTCACTATGCATAAAATTGTCTTCAACTTTGGTTAGGGCGCGCCTTCAACTATCCAAGTTATTTAAATCTGCTTGAATAAAGTGACCAATGTACATTGAACTTTATTGCAAACTTCGGATAATATATGAACAAGTGTTGTATGAGATAATGAATTATAAGGAAACGAAAAGGCCTTGCACAGACATTTTAATATAATTGTCAGTTGCGTTGAAAAACATTTTCATTTTCAAATATAGATAAAAGTTCAGCCCAATGAATGACTTTATTTCAGCGACCGTTCACATCGACTCTTACTTTTATTCAATGGGCGCCGGATTCAATTCCCGGGAGAGAAAGAAAGTTTCGCGCACGTTGTGCCGGACACAAATGCTCCTTTGTTAAATTAAGCAGAAAATCGAGCACTTGATACTTAGCTGACTGTGGTTGGGTCATCATAATCCCAGTGTACACGGGAGCATCACTTCAGAAGCCTTGGTTGTCATCATTAAAAAGATGATTATAGAAATAATAAGAAAGTATTTTCATTTTACTGGAATCCTGCAAGAAACAAAGATTAATAAAAAAATAAAAGTTAATTTTAAACATCATATAAATTTTCATGTAGCATATCGCTGTGCGTCTTTGTTTAAAAGTCCGAAATGAAAATATTTTTCCTTTATTGGGTATGAAAATACATAAACATCCACCTTAACTCGAAATATGCGGAACCAGTGTTTCATTGTTTTAATATACCAAACTTCCTGCTCGAAGGAAATCGATATTTACTTATTTGAATAAAAATGGTCAAATTTCTGGTTTATAATTTACACCCAGTAAATGAATCCAGTCGCTGTGTTATGATTTATTGGAAGAATATCGGTTTAGAAAACATGTATATTTACTCAGAGATGTTAGGTTCTTCCAAACAAATTCGCTGCTGAGCGAAAGGAGTTCACCTAAAGAGAGAAGTATATATATATATATATATATATCATATATATATATATATATATATATATATATATATAATATATATACATACATAAAAACAAATTCAACGAAGGAAAGAGAAGCAATGAGGCTTTGCAAGGCCTTTCGACTTATTATCATTTAGTTTCGTGATCCAGTATACAAACACACACACACACAAACATACACACACACACACACATATATATATACATATATATATGTGTGTGTGTGTTTGCATATGTTCAGCTATGGTAGATTCACATCAACCGTGCATCTGATGTCTAGGCCAGTCCCTTACGACGCTCCTGATTGGCTGTTGATAAGCCAATTCACATACGCAGGATGTATGTTCCAAATCTCCTGAGGGATATATTTGAAAGACGTATCTTTCAGGAGAGATGGAACATACATCCTGCCTATGTGAACTTTCTCGAGAGACTGAGAGTTTCCAGCCCTATGACTGGCTTATCAACAGCCAATCAGGAGCGTCGTAAGGGACTGGCCTAGACATCAGGTGCACGGTTGATGTGAATCTACTATAACACTAAGTTGCTTTATCAATATTAAGCGGGTGATTTGAGAGAGAGAGAGAGAGAGAGAGAGAGAGAGAGAGAGAGAGAGAGAGAGAACTGTCACTCTGGTAGTCATTCTTTAACTGGTGTGTTGTAGATGAAAAACGTTAACAACAATAGTTGCATTCATACACATTGACTCATCAGCACCGTGTCGAACACCCTGACACAGAATGTGCCATTTACCTCTTATCATCTACGCACATTTATCCCCCCTGAGACATGAGTATTTGACAAACAGACAATTGATTATCTTGAAAGTCCATTTCTTCTTAATTATTTTTCTCTCCATCTATATGTCTTTGTTTGTTTGCGTCTCTGTTTGCTCTATATGACTTGTTGTAGATGCATACATACACAAGACTATCCTTAGAAGTCCTATCATGTTAGTTGCTTTTATTTTTGTATAAATTTATACCTATGACTAGAGCGTAATATGAATCCCCTGCTAATGGTGATGATAGCTATAATAATAACTTGTAATTTTAGTATTCTATCTTCTTGTGATTCAGGAACAATGCAATGAAAAGCAAAACTCAAGATAATCCCTTTATTCAGATCTATACAGCCAACCCAACTCTCATCTCGATCTGGGCCCTGAACCTCATTCAAGATCTTAATACATTTAGCAAATAATTTCTCATGAATTTCACCCCATAGCGATTATCATAGTCATATTCAGTCCAAGAACAACTTGAACGATTGCCGTCATTATTACCCTGGCCTGGGATCACATTCACGACGACCTTCACTTCACCATGAAAGTGGAATCAGTGTCTCACTCTCTCTCTCTCTCTCGTCCCGTCTCCCGAGACACGCAAACAATTGATGGCACTCACTCTGGAGGACCACACTACTACTATTACTACCACTACTACTATTCCGACGGGCAGAAACAAAATTGATGGACGCACCCCTCGCCTTCTTAGCTCCTTCCTCCCCTACCTCCCTGCCACCCACCCCTCTCTCTCTCTCTCTCCCCTTCTCTTCCTTCCCCCTTCTCCTTCTCCTTCCCCTACCCTCCTCCTCCTCCCCCTCCCTCTTTCTTCTCCCATACAGGCCGTTAAAGGCCCTGCGACCCACTCCAATTCGACGCTCAAGTAGGATTCTTCCGACGGACATGAGTGCTTTTCATTGATCTGATATTTTCGATGCACTTTATTCTTCAGTGAATTAAGAGGAAACTGTTGGATGTGCTCCCACCACCCCAACCCCTCCCCCACTTCCTTCTCCACCCCTCCCACATCCCAAACCTCCAGCAGCCTCCCTCCGCCTTCCCCTGTCCGGTGGTTTCTGCAACGGCTGTTACTTTCGCCAATTGTAATTGATAAACAGGAACTGGGCTTTGCGGTTAGCGGTTATACTTTATATTAATTAAGGATAATAATTGTAGTGATAGCAACTGTTATTATTGTCGTTTTTGTTGTTACATTTACATGTACGTGCATGCTTCTAAATAATTCTTTGAACATTTGTCCAAAAAAAAATGAATCTTTGTATTTACAAATGATCATGTTTGTACTCGAGGAAAAATCCTCTAATTGCCATCTTACTCACTCACAAATGATATCAGCTATTGCTTCAGAAATGGTTTCCAAGTTACCTTTTAGCATATTCATTGAGGATTCTCTGAAAATTAACTACCGGAAAATATTCTAACTGAACATAAGATTTGTACAAAAAACAAAATCTTTCATAAAATGTAAATACTTTGCCTATGAATGATTTTTTCCCTTTTTTTATCATTATAAGTAGTCCATGAGTATGCTATAGATCCTTATGAAAATGGTAATTGCACGAAGGCATAAAATCAGAATAGAAATTTATCTTAAAGAATTTATTCTTAATCTTGTAAACCTTATTTAATGTGATTCTTTGATGAACTGTTGGTGTTCTTATTTTCGGCAAATCCATCTATTTATTCTGAATGTGATTACGTAATTATTTCGTACCCGAAGGAACGCTGAGAGAATTTACCGCCCTACGAAAAAGGAAGAAAGAAAGAGAGAAAGGGACGTGACTATAAAAGCACCCATTCACTCGCCCGAAGTCTTTCCTAAATAATGACGACCAATATTGACATCAGTCGAAGATCCCCAACGAATTGCGACGCATCGCTATTTCTGTTTTTATTTTCAAGTTTTATTTATACGTTCGCCCTTTATTCCGTCCCAGCGGAAGTCCCCCTCGTTCGCTTAAGCCCCTTCCATCTTTTCCACCACATTCGTTAGCGTTGTTAACCCCTTCCTTAATTTGCATGGTCACTCGAGTTCGCTTCCAGCTTTCGTCTCGTCTGGGAATGTGATTCCCGAAATCAAAGGATCCTTCGGGAATGATCCTCTTCTCGTTCCGAATCGTTCCAGGTTTGTTTATTGGTTATTATTGTCACGGCATAAATTTCAGGCTAGTCTTGGCTTCTATAGGAATTCATAGTCACTGAGGCGGCTCGTTGGATGTTGCTTTTGCATAATCATAGCTCGGTATATCACTCTCTTTATATAATTCTTTTCACTAGATGCCCACGTTAGAAGGTAAGTCCCGTCAGTGCACCTTACATGGTGCACTGTAGGCATTACTAAAGGGTTTTTAGAGCATTCCTTCGCCTTTAGCTGCACCCAAGTTTTTAGCCAGTTACTCTATCGCCAATCCAGTAATCCAGCTCCATTTCAGGGCCTCAGTGGCGTGACTGGTTTGGTCTTGGCCTGCCACCTCGGTGGCCGCGAGTTCGATTCTCGGGCATTGCACTGAGGCGTTAGAGATGTGTATTTCTGGTGATAGAAGTTCACTCTCGACGGGGTTCGGAAGTCACGTAAAGCCGTTGGTCCCGTTGCTGAATAACCACTGGTTCCATGCAACGTAAAAACACCATACAAACAAATAAACAAACCAGCCTTGTTGTCCAACATTTATTATTATTATTTCTTGGTACTTCTGCAGGGGTTTCTCCTGATTCCACCTTTAATCATTTTAATTCGTTTCCTGTATTTTTGGGTCTCTTAATCTCGCTTTCCAACTACTCCAACTCCTTTTCACTGCCTTGCAAACACAGGTCACTTGATATTTAATTGCCATTATATATTGCTGTTTCTTCCACATTACACCGCTACTGCTTTTCTACTCAGCATCCTTTCCGAACCTCTTATACTGGTCTGCTTTCTGTATGGTCAAATCCAGAGAATCCCTAATCGTAATCTGGACTCCTAAATCCTAAATCCAGTATCCATCATTTACGTTGTTCAAAATCCCCGATTATTTAAAGCTCCTGTAACTGGCATCAGTAACGGCAGATTTCACCCACGACATCCAACCATCGCTAAAGAGTCCATCTCGCACTCCTATCAAAAATGTACCTCGTTGTTTGTAACTCATTTCTGACGCATCCCAACGTCACTTTCACTCCCCGTCGATCGTATTCACAATCCCTCTGACCCATTTCCTCTCCCCCATTCACTTTCTCCCTCCTCCCATTCCGTCAGTGGCTTCCCCCTCCGCCATCCAGTACTATTTTTTCTTCCCTTCCATCTACTCCATCCCTATATCCAACTGAGCGTATCCCAACAGTGTAAATGGGGCCCCTCAATTATTCTATTTTACCCTATTTATCACTTGGCACTTGCCCCCTATATTTATTATCTGGTTTTCCCCTCCTTCCCCAGAGGTCCGTGAGGGGAAAAACCGTGGTTGGGGAGACGAGAGACGAGAGAGAGAGGAGACGAGAGAGAGAGAGAGAGAGATCAAGAGAAGGAAGAGATGAGAGAGAGAGGAGAAGAGAGATTGAGGTCTCATATATCCGATTGGTGTCATTTATATATATATATATATATATATATATATCTTATATATTATATATCTATATATATATCTATCTATATATATATATATATATATATATATATATATATATATATATACACACACACACACACACACATATATATATATATATATATTATATATATATATATATATATATATATATTTATATATAAGAATACTGAGGTGGATTATGGGAATATCGCTGCTTGAAGAAATTGGAAAATGATGAAATAAGTAGTGTAGGCTTGGTAAAGATCACAGAGGTGGTAAGAGAGTCACGATTGAGATGGTATGGGCATGTGTTGAGATGGATGACGAGGAGAGAGTGAAGAGGGTTTAGGAGGAACCTGTTAGAGTATGAAGATCGAGAGGGAGACAGAGAATTAGATGGCAGGATAAAGTGAAGGAAGATATAGAGAGAAGAGGTTTGATGGAGGATGATGCCTTTGATAAAACGCTGGAGTATCAGGCAACCCGACTGGGGGATAACGGTGGTGAGAAAAAGAATATAATATATATAATAGAAGACGGAAGGGTATCAGGCAACCGACCCCTTAATGATAACGGGGTTTGTGAAGGAAGAAGAAATATATATAATAAATATTAACTAGAAGCGGTGGAAGGTTGGTATCAGGCAACCCGACCCTATATAACATGTGAAGGAAGAAGAATATATATAATATATATATATATATATATATATATATATATATATATATATATATATACATATATATATATATATATATATATAATATTTTATATATATACTATAAGGTATATATATATTTAATATGTATATATATATTTATATGTATATAGATATTTAATATCTATATATATTATATATATATATATATATATATATATATATATATATGTGTGTGTGTGTGAAAACCCTTTGATTATTTTTTGGCTTCCTTTGATACATAGTGACTTCATCATCAGCAAGACCCATCAAGCGCTGCACTTCGTAAAGCATGGTACACACTATGCCATCATGTATCAGCTATGCGATGCAGTAGTGTTGTTGAAAAAAATTAATAGCAGCCAAACGGTACTGCAACACTGCTCACTTGCTCTCGCAGTTCAGCTTTCAACGGCAGGATGTCTGCCGATGATGTACTTTGCTAGGAGAGACTACTGTGGGGTGTAGTTGCTCTGTGTGCTGCAAAAAAGAAACTTTTGAGGAAGAAACGTAGAACCTTGTGGTGTAAGCAATAGCTTTCCCGGCGACCTCTGAAGGGAAGCTTTAATGAAATATTTTTGGAGCTACAAGTCGAAAATCCAACAGACTTTGAAAATTACACAAGAATGCCAATCCTTGCATTTTATAAATTGTTGGAAAAAAATTGAACCATATATCTGTAAGCAGGACACCAGCTTTCGAGACAGCATATCACCAGGAGCTCGTTCTTGCAGCTGGAGGATCGTATTCAAGCCTCCAATATTCAACCAGGATTTTAAAACAGAGCCTCGGTCTAATCATCCCCGAAACCTGTGAAGCTATCTATAATGTCCTTAGCAAGGATTATTTGAAAGTAAGGTTCAAATATAGGTACAAAGTACACAAATATTTTTTTATTACAGGAAACGCAGCTCATCAAAACACCATAACTTCGGAGCTCCATACTTCTGTGATGCTTTGATTGCAGACATTTCCCTGTAGAATTGTCTTCAGGGTGTGCAGCTTTTTAGTAATGTCTTCATTCCACAATGTACAGTTTACAAAACTCGATAACTCTGATTTTATGGTTTCCAAGCTTGCACTCCTGATGTTTCTCATCTTGTAATGCTTGCATTTGATGTTCCAAACAGATGGATGTTCTAATTCAATAAAATGTAGTGTTAGTCCTTGTCCACTCAAGGGGTTTGGCGGGTGGTGGCGAGCGGACATCCTCCTGCTCAGAATGCTCGTGCATCACTGAGCTGCGTAATGAAATGGCTCTGCCCCATCAACACGTTGGTGATGGGGCTTCATGTTGAAAAAGTCGTTTTTCAACGCATCCATCTGACACTGCGAGCATCATGATGCATAGTGTGTACGGGGCTTAAGGAGACTGGAAAAGCTTAGTCTCGTGACCACGTGACTCCGTAGACTGTTTACTTCTGTTTACTATGTACATTAAAGTCAATGAAGTTTACAACACTAACATCTATCTTTATTTGCTTTTTTGAATAGGCACAAGTGAAAATGAATAGGCTAAGTCCTTTCATTATTTACTTGAACAATTTATTAACTTCTGTATTTAGACCTATTTATTAATGTGAAAGTAAATAGGGGAGACCGGGGCTAGTTGCTACAATTTTACTATTTTTACCTCTAATTCAATACCTAATGAAGGAAACTTAAGCAAATTTATGCTGTGAAAAAGTTATTATATGTGTTATTATACTCACGTAACAAAAAGGTTATATACTTTTTAATTCCTGTATTATAATACAACTTGCCCCATTTGCGGGGCAAGTTGTTACAGTCCATGTGGTATACTGTTACAAAATATAAAAAGAAGCACTTCCTATAAAACCAAAGGAATTCATTTAACACTTCATTGTAGACAGGTCACATATATACATAATGAGCAATATGTACAGCGTTCATAGTCCTAAACTTTGCTTATGATGCATTGCACCCATTCCTCCCGTGAGGCTGTATTCGGCCATTTCACCAATAATCTTCAGTTCTTTTCGCTTTTATTTCCACCAGACTTCAGAAACCTTTTGTTATTCAGATTCCTTTTACTAGTTTTACTCTTGAACCTTTTTCCTTGTGAATCCCCGTTGTGCTTCTGTAGTTTCATCTTCCTTTTCTGCATCTTTAGGTCTTTCTAGGGCTAGCCTTTTTTTAAAAGGTCGTAGCTCCTCTGAGGGTCTGATATCTCCTGTAGGTCTTTGTTCTGTCTTGACAGAAGGAGGTGATTTGTACATGTAAGGCCTATCTAAACCATCCTTGCTTGTGCTTGAAACAGGGTCTGGAATCATTTTCAAAGTCTTGTTATGTAATGGGGAGTTAAATGGTCTTGAGGAGGTTCACAGGTAGGTATCATGTAACCTATGCAAACTTCAGTAGGCTGTAACGGGCTTTCATCATTTGGTTTGGTTTCATCACCTAGTTTTTGTGGCTTCTACAACTACAGGTATATCCTATGGATTTTCTTTTGGACGACCAGATACAACTATATATTATGCGGGGCAAGTTGTTACTGATTGTAACAACTAGCCCCGAGCGGATTATTTTCCTTCTCCTCATAAATTTTGCTATTCATTTGAATTATGGGAAAATGAATTCTAATCACATATGAAGCATAAAGAGTTTTATTAAGGTCTATGAAAATAATACGAAAGGTCAAAATATTTACTCAGGGTATCCAAAAACAGTTCTTGGCTTGTAGTTTCGTAGACGGGTGATCAACTTGTTTTTCACTCAACGAGGATAAGGCTGATTCTAACTAATCGTATGATGAACCTCGGCGCCAACTATTTCTATATGATGAAGATATTGACAGTGTATCAACCTACCCTTGTATGCAACTAGCCCCGGTCTCCCCATCTATAACGCAAATATCTTGTTCAGGCATAGTTGGTAGAAGTTTCAATAAAAGAAAAAAAAATCTTATTCCACATCAACCTCAAAGTAATGGAATCGAAACGCAGAAGGCCACAGCACAGTGGCTAAAGCAAAATCAACATATCAAAAGACAATGCTCATGAAGTTTCACTAGAGCGTGAGGCAAATGAACGTGGAATCGTATTTCAAAATATATTTCAAGGGAAGGAAGTTTGAGATGGTCTCTGATGTGAGAGTTGGTAGCGTTCTTCAAAAAATATGTAGGATGTTTAGGCTTCCGATAATAAATAGTTGACGAAACAAGGAATTTTAGAAAACGTTGACACTTAACTTTTAAGACCAGTTGTTAGAGGTGGACAAGGGAAAGGGACTAACAATATTACCCTCCCCAAAAATCAGTGCTTTTAAACCTGTAGTCAAATTTGGGAGTCTGGTGTGAGAGGTAATATTCAACAATGAGACCCGTAAAGTCAACAAGTTATTTAAACTTTCAGAGAGGCTGAGGTTCTTCTCCAATATCAGTTGAAGCTGTTGAGACATGGTATCTTTTATCTATATAAGAAGCAGTAAGCCAAAACAATAAGAGAATAAAGTAATTTTATGCTGGTATTCCCTTGCAAGTCTGCAGTAAACCTGATAACAGGTAATACCTTGAATATCTGCCTTTGGGGTTGGACGCGATGGTCACATAAACAAAGCGTCGCCAAGTCTGTAAATAAACCGAGGGATAAAAAATCGCTGAGGGTGAATTGGAGAAAATAGGGCAATAGGAGCGCTCCTCATTCCAATAAAAATTTCCCCATTATACATCCCAACATCCTAATAAACGAGGCATGACTGCGTAAATTCGAACGGGAAGAAATGGAAGGAGTTGTGGGGCGGGCGGGCTGGTGTTTGGATGGGGTTGGGGGGGACTCTGGCCAAGGGGGTGAGGGTTGGTGGATGGAGGTGCACATCATTAGAATTCATAAGACAACAATGGACCTCATCTCCTTAGCCTGGATAAATATCGCGCCAGTGAATCGACGACGGGTAAAACACCGCTCCGGAATCAAAGGATATCGAATAACAATATTCGGGCGAGCGCAGTTTTACGCAATTGAGGGATCCACTCTATCATTCCGGTAATAATGCAGCTCATCAAATATATCATCATTCGGGGTAATGCTCGGTCATTACTAATTCAGACATTGATCACTTGGCAAACGATTTTTTGCATCGTTACCTTCCATTATCACTCGGCTCTGCTGCTGCTTGCTTCCTGCGCGCTCCTCTGCCATCAACGGTTTTTGCAAACACATGATTATTGCCTCATCACTCGTCTCTCCTGCTCATGGCTCTGCTGTGGCTGTGACGACGCTTTCCTGTCCTCTCCCTTACACGCCCGTCTCTCTCTCTCTCTCTCTCTCTCTCTCTCTCTGTCACTTCGAATCCGTTCTCACTATCTGTAGCGTACAGACAATTCATTTAATTTTATGTAATTCAAGCTGTTAAGCCAAGCACTGGGTCACCTTCAGCTAATCAGGAGCTGGGGTGGTTGGACAGCAAGATAAAGAGACCCAGAAAATGAAGGAAAATGAAGTACAAGGATCAAAAGGTGGAACTAGAAGAAAACCCCGCAATTAGAGAAGTTTGACTGGAACACTGAAAAAAGGAAGCGGGAATGAATGCAAAGTAAAAGGATAAAAAGTGGGTGCAGTAAGGGTTCGGATGGACGCTGCATCCACACACTAGTAATGCATATAATGCACCACGTGAGGTGCACTGACGACACAAACCCCCTACGAGGCAATACAGATAGATCCAAGCCAGTTTCCTGGAAGAAGAAAAGGGTGACTCTAATTGGAAAGAGAGACAAATAAAGAGCACTGAGTGGGTTTACCCCACTACATTTTATGTATCTATACTGTTTAAATACGGGAGCCTTTTGTTCTTGCCAGCTCGCAACGAGTGAATCAGGGTCGGTGACCATCGTCTATGTAACGTTAGGATACCCATCATAATCAATCGATGAACGTGCGAGTATTATACCTGCAAAGAAATATAATGCATCAGTAAATTAAATTATTTAATTATTTTGATATATACACTGGCTGCAAAACACCATACTCTGCAAAAAATATAATAATAATAAAATAAAATTAAGTGTAATGAAGCGAACCTTTATTTTGAAAGTACCCATATGTTGTTTCAGTCACCTGATTTTGAAAATGTGACTGCGTTTTCGGATGGTATTTGAACGAGGTTTTCACCATTGCAATAATTCATGTTTATACGATCATCATAAAAGGGAATTATGCATTTGGCAAATCCCAGAAAATCAAGTCGACTGAATATTCTGCCAGGGAAATTCCACTTCTTCAACTTGAACAAATTCCAAAGTTCTACGCATGTATTTATGTATCCGAAACAGCCAGATGAAAAATGTTTTCACCGAAGTATAGCATTTTTCCTCCCCCTGTACACATCAGAAGCGGGCGAGGGAAATTTTTGCTACGCATATTTTCATTCGGATAACACGGAAATTGTCCCGTGTTTTCGTCGCATTCTTTCGAGAATCTTACCAAAGTCGAACGACATTTTTCCGTCTTGCAACTGTGAGCAGCGTCGAAGAAAGTTTTCTTTTGTTTTTCCCGAATTCGGCGCCAGCCATCGCTTTCTAAATAGAAAGTAGGGAGATTTTCAAATGTGTGAGTGTGTGGGCGGATTGGGTGGGGAGGCGAAGGGAGGAGAAGTGATTATGTACTGGGAAATGAATGGGTTTCGTTTTGTACTGATGATCGCAAATATCCAATGTCGTATCAGATGTCCGTCTTTAATTAAGTTGATCATGATCGTAATGACAAGACGCATGCGCAAACATTATGTTACAGGAAAAAGGATTTTTAAATCACTTTTTTTTTTTTTTTTTTTTTTTTTTTGTCTCTTGAATCATAACTTATCTTTTTCTCCCGCCTACACCTACTCCTTTCCTTCTGTTTACTTCTACGCAAGGTTTGGGATAGGGCACTGAATTCACCATATACGTAAATATATATTATATATATATATATATATATATATATATATAATATATATATATATATATATATATATATAACCGTCCGGTGGTTAGGTCGCCTTACCATCTAAGAGCCAGGCCTCATTGAAAGAGTGAGGCAGAGCAATTAGTACCTGGTCCGGCTAGTCGTTAGTAGGCTGTAGTTGCTTACAGCTTGGGTGGATAAGAGGTCAGGTGTGTATGTGTATATATATACATATACATATATATAATATATATATATATATATATATATATATATATATATATATATCCACGTAATATCGGGCATATTCATAAATATACAAGTCCACAGTTACTATCAAGTCCATCCTTCGGCTACTAAATCAAAGGTAGACAGCCTGTGTTGTAAACCTCCAAAAGATCTAAACCAGAAAAGATAATATTTTCTCATACAATGCAGTTAGTACGAATTACGCAACAACTTTAACTCTTGAAAACCAAGAGGAAAAGTTTATTGAAGACAGAGTTGTTCGAAAAATTTCCAATCGAACGTTGCATTAAACCAAGGTCACCTGGAATTGGTATATAAAATGTAGGCCAAAGGCGCTGAGAGAGAAGCTGAGAGTAAAGATTTTAAAAGGTGTATCAGGAAGACCTCGCAGTTGCCTTACGAGACAATTGTAAAGAGAGGGTGGAAAGTAAGATTGAAGAAAGAGAATATGAGCGGAGGCACTGTAAAAGGAATGAAAGGGTGTGCGGCTGGATGGCGAAGGGACGCTGTAAAGCACTTGAAGTAAAGCCAGCATTGCACCGCGTGAGGTACCTACACCTACGGTACCATCCTCCCCACGGGGGCCAGTCAACCTCTGGACAAGAGGGGCTTGATTTCAGTACATCTATAATATTTATGCACTTCCTTTTTCGTGTACTAGAAATAAAACAAAGAAAGGTCAATTCATAACCCTAAATATTTTCACATGTATACTACAAAGAAAAAAAAAAAGAATAGTTTTCCCTTCATGACGTCACAAGTAGGCGGGAAACTCCAACTGCAGTCAGTTGACTGCTGCTGCGTCTCGTTGGGGTTTAAACTTACAATTCATACTTTGAAATCAGTTATACATAAGCTATAATCCTGCGTGCAACTAAGATAATACGTGTAACCTATACTAAGACCCAATTAATAAGAGGTGATTTGCGCATAACCCCCGTTTTTTATTCGTCTGTACATGTCATGTAGTTGTAGTATAGTGTCCCTCAGCCAACAAGTCACTCGTAGTCAGCGAGTGTCTCATTAGGTCTTGTAATGTTGAACTGTCGTGACAAGTGGTGGTGTTTTCATCGTTCATTGCGTGAATGTTGCAGTGATCTGCGTTATTTACAGCTGCTCCAATCGTAGAAGAACAATGCTGATGGAGAGAAGATTAGCGTCTACCTATTACATGGGCAAAGTAGAGATAACGTCGTCTCTCAAAACCACACCAGAGTACGTCCGGTTCATTTCCAACCCAATGGTTTTGCAAGAAACTTTAGGCACGAGTTACGTCATTAAGTATTGCTCTACAAATGCGAGGAAAGTGGAAACTTCAAGAAGACGCCGTACCGAGCCAACATTTACACCCGGCTGCCACCAGTGATTCAGGTATATGTAACATTTAGTCCGTTCACTTTGGTTTATAGTGCACGTACGCCACACATAGGCCTAATATTTTGGGTAACTGAATGAACCATATGCTTCCATGGATACTTCTTTCTGTGAAAGGACGAAGATGAAATACAACCCCTTCGATTTTTAATGTAAGCCAACCAGATGAGACTGGTTAAGACTGACAGTAGGCCTATGTGTTAGTTGAAGATGAACATCGAGGGCGGAAAATGCTATTCAACGTCAAGCGTGCCAAATTTTATTTGTTATTTCCATATGTATGAATGGCCTGTTATTTGTGGGAGGGGTAAGAAAGAAAGAGAGGGAGGAAAATTTTACTGAAAGGTTTTTCATGCACATGAATACGCTTGCTGGAAAGGGAAAACTAATATATGGGGGTAGGGCACGGATGGTACTAGACCTATCATTGATCTAAGAAACTGTCGGTGGAATAGGATAGTGCAAATGATGCTTATGGATACTGTACGCAACTGATGAGGCTTATATAAAGCTAGATCGATATTAGTGAATAATCTGGCGTGAAGTTTCCATACCAGGCGTGTAAAGGACTAGACGTATGTTTATATCCCCGGTTGGTGAACCAACTGAAATTAGTGACCAGCAATTTGATTGGATTCCCTTAAAAAGATCTACAGGGCTACACGATCCAGAAGTGAATTATCAGTCAAGTTAAAGCTAAAGAAACCTTGTTAAAGCATGCAAATTCGTTGTGACAGTCACTTAGGCCTGAACATCATTAAATTAATAATATGTGCTAAACTTATAGGTCCTATGACGAGAAGGTTAGAGAATAAGGAATTTAGGCCAAAGGCAAGGAGCTGGGGCCTATGAGATCATTTAGCGCTGAAAAGGAAATTGACAGTAAAATTGTCTGGAAGGTGTAACAGGAGGAAAACCTCACAGCTGCAATATGAAACAAGTGTTAGGAAAGGGTGGAAAGTAAGACGGAAGGAGTGTATGAACGGTGGTACGGTATATGGGATGAAAGGGGTCGCATTTAGGGCCGAAGGGACGCTGCAAAGAACCTTAATTAATGCTTACAGTGTACCGCTTGAGATGCACTGATGGCACTACCCCCTTACGGGGATGACGAGAAGGTTGGGTGCTGTAATGGAAAGGAGTGATTAAATACGAAATGCTCTGAGAGAGAGAGAGAGAGAGAGAGAGAGAGAGAGAGAGAGAGAGAGAGAGAGAGAGAGAGACTCTTGCCTTTCCCCTTAAAAACTGCTTATTTTCAAGTTTAATGTTTCTTTTTGATTAAGTACTTATATGGTCTCAAAAATTGTAAATTTGTAAATGAGAATATTAGGCCTGATAATTTTAAAGGAATGAAAAGAAATCATCGCAGTACTTTGAACTAATTACTGGAAAAGGGCATTAACAAAGGTCCAGTCATAAAAATCCTAGGTTTGGTAAATTAAGTCATGTATTGACACCCCTTAAATGACAAAAGGTTTAATTTAGTAACTTGCCTGACAGTTAAATCTGGAAGCGTTATTACTTTGTAAGACTAGAAATACCGAAATTTATAAATATTTAGATATTATCCCGAACTCCAGTGATTATATCTTTCCACTTGCTGAGATACCATTTAGTGCTATATTATGCACTGAGCTCCGTAGGGGGGTACTGTCATCCATGCACTGAACGCAGTGTACGGTATCCATTATTTAAAATTCTTTGCAGCGTCCCTTCGGCCCCTAGTTACAACCATTTTCATTCCTTTTACTGTACCTGCATTCATATTCTCTTTCTTCCATCTTGCTTTCCACCATGCCTTAACAATCGTTTCATAGTGCAACTGCGAAGGTTTCCTCCCATTACACCTTTAAATCCCTTTTCAATCTCAGTTTAACTTTCAGCCCTGAACGACAACAGGTCCCAGCGCTTGGTCATTATGCGTTTTCGTTTCTTAGGTATTGTGGTCTTTTCTATACATTACATCTCTCACCTACCTTAAGATAACACGCCTAGACTCATCTTTTCATGACTTCTTCATATCACTGAATATCTTCATCTCTTTCAAGTCATCTTACTCCGTATAGACTGGGCAAACATTAATTTTGAGAGTCTTCAGTTTTGTATATTTAATATTCAACACCTGACATTCCCTTTTGAATGAAATTCTGCCCTTCCTAAAGCTTATAGGGAGTCTCTAACGTTCTCTGTTTAACTTAGTCTGTGACTGGCCGCTTCTCTCGTCCATCTGTCGCCCGCCTAATTGAATCTAATGCCTTGTGTATCATCCACTTCTAATCTTCGGCATCCACGTTGAACATCCGGTATTTTATTATCCGGCTAACATTTAATCACATAGCCTTACTCTTCCTAGTATTCAGTTTTAGTATTACCCTGTGAAAGACACATTAAGGATCTTTCCCTTGTCTCTTTAGCTTCTCTTAATTATCACTAATTGGTACCGTCTCATTTGTAATGAATCGCCCACTTCTTTCACAACCGCTTTCTGATCCAACATCTTCTGCCCCTCCTACGACAGGCCTGGAGGCATAACTATGCTTGAGACTCACTTTTACACAAATATCGTCATACTATACAAAATACATACATATTTACACAACACATATATGTATACCTATATCTACTTATATAAAAATGAATGATTGTATGTGTTAGTATATTTTTATGTGTATAGCTTTGTACGCCATAGAAATCCGAACCACTTGACCGATCTAAACAAAATTTGGCACGTGGCCATCATTTGATCCAATTTAGGTAATAGGGTAGGTATCAAACCTCTAACCCCCTCCCCCATCCCCTTCCCCTCCCCTTTGTAACTTATGTGGTAACCACTTAACCAATCTAGACAAAATCTAGCTCGTGGCCATTATTTGTAACGGTTTAGGTAATATTGTAATTTTCAAACCTGAAACCACTTCCCCATCCCCCTTCCATCTTCCCCTTCCCTTTGTAACTTACTGGTAATCACTTAATTATCTAGACAAAATTTGGCAGGTGGCCATCGTATGACCCAACTTGATTAATAAGGTAGGTTTCAAACCTGTAACCCCTTCCCCCATCCCCATCCGCCTTCCCTTTGTAACTTATGTAGTAACCACTGAACCGATCTTGACAAATTTTAGCATGCGCACATCATTTGACCCAACAGATAGTATGGTGGGTTTGAAACCCATACCGCCTTCACTTCCCCTTCCCCTTCCCCATCAACCTTCCCCCTTCCCTTTGTAACTTATCTGGTAACTGCCTGACTGATTTAGACAAAATTTTTCACATGGCCTTCATTTGATCCAACTTAGTTAACAAAGAACAATGATACCTGAATAAGTGGGAAAGGCAGCAAAGTAATACCTGGATTAAAGGGGCAGTCAATAATGGGACAGTTACCAGATTAATGACCAGATGAATTAGACATTCACTGTAGTATCAATTTCTTGGATGAAAGGGACAGTCATCATATTGATACCTGGATAAAAGGGACAGTCACTACAGTAATACTTGGATAGATGGGATAATCACCACAGTAATGTATTGATAAATGGGACAGTCAGCAAAGTAATATTTGGGTAAAAGGGACAGTCATTACTGTAATTTTTGGATAAATGGGAGAGTCAATACAGTAATTCCTGGATAAAAGGGACAGAAAGCACAGTTATAACGGTTAAACGGGACAGTCCGTATAATAATACCTTGATTTAATGGGGCAGTGAGTACAGTAATATATGGATAAAAAGGACAGTCACCACAGTAATAAATGGATAAATGGGACAGTTACTTCAGAAATATCTGGATAAATGGGGCAGTCAGTACAGTAGTAATGGGGTAAAAGGGACAGTCATCACAGTAATACCTGGATAAAAGGGACAGACAGTAGAGTAATACCTGAATAAAAGGGACAGACAGTGCAGTACTACATGGATAAAAGGGACAGACAAAAAAGTAATACCTAGATAAATGGGACAGACAGTACAGAAATACTGGATAAAAGGGACAGTCAGCACAGTAATCTATATATATAAAAGGTAATTTCTGTCTTGTCTGTCTGTCTGTTTGTTTGCTCACCATGCACGCCCACGCTACGAAAGTTAGGGCTACCAAATTTTTGCCATAGACTCCCCGCCCCCACCCAGGAAGGCTTTATCTAAATCCGAAATTTGAGGGGAGTTTCTAAAGGGATCATAACCCCTCTTTTACATGCCCCTTCATTTTTTACAACTTTCAGAGTTGACAGCTAGGGCTACCAAATTTTTACCATAGACTACCCTCCCCCCAGGAAGGTTTTAGTGAAAATAAATAATTTGACGGACGTTTCTAAGGGGATCATAACCCCTCTTTTACATACCCCCTCATTTTTTACAACTTTCGGAATTTACATCTATGTAGACGTGTTTCTATGTATAGGTACAAACAGCCTCCCCAAAATATGGGGGCCATAGGGCACCCTAGGTATACATAGTAACGGGGCCAACGTCCTCCCACTGGGAATGGGGGCCCGAGGGTTACCCACAATATTAGGGGGCAGGAGGCCTATGCCCTTTTGACTTACCGACCAGGGGAGAAGGATGTTGTAGCCTACCTACTCTGACCGTGACAAAAGGGGGGACACAGACCCCCATTGGGGAATTAGGGCCCAGAGGGTCAAAGACGGGCCTACTGCATTCTGATTTGACAACATGAATTAATATAAATGACTACCAATGCATTTAATATCAATATTAGAGTTTAACTAAATATAGGCTGAGTTTTATCAAGGGTCGTTTAAGGGGGGCCTGCATTAAAACTCTTTCCTGAGAAACCTGTCGCAACTTGTATGAGCCTGCCGCAGGCCAGGAGTGTCTGACTGAGCCAGTCAGTGGCGTAGTGAATGTGCATTTGATAAAGGACAGGTACAGCTGCTAGTAGCTGCAAAAATGGGACAGTCAGTCCAGTCATACTTGGATGAAAGGGACAGTCAGTACAGTAATACCTGGATAAAAGGGACAGTAACTACTGGATAAACGGAGCAGTCACTACAGTAATATCTGTATAAATGGAACAGTCAGAACTGTAATATTTAGATAAAAGGGACAGTTAGTAGACTGATTCCTGGATAAACGGTTTTGGTACCACAGTAATATCTGGATAAATGGGTCAGTTAGAATAGTAATACCTGGATAAAAGGGACAGTCAGCACAGGTGGTGCAGAAAATTTTTTTTTTAGTCCTTCAGAGTTTGCCTGGGCAGTGCCGGATTGGTCAGCTAGATATATATATATATATATATATATTATATATATTATACTATATATAATATATATATATATATCTAGCTGGATAAACAGGACAGGTACCACAGTAATATCTGGACAAATGGGAGAGTTAGAATAGTAATACCTGGATTATCATATAGTATTTATATGATAATGTTAATCCAATCATTCAGTATTTGTTTTATCGGTAAAAAGCTCCTCTAGCAAGCGCCCCTTTTGACAATGCACATAGAACAAAAAATCATGGTTAATATGCGGCTACCCAATGCATATACTATTTGGCTTCTTGTCACCAGCTATCCTTATATGTAATTTTTAAATGAAAATATGACTTAACCAGGAACTACTAGCTTGACTAAAATTAATTAAGGTGTTACTCAGGGCGTTCTTGCTTTTCGGTAACCAATGGATAATAACGAAAGCATCAAAAGGTTCCAAAAAGAAAACAGACATTGTGATTCTTCCATTAAGACAGACACACACACACACACACAACAGTTTTGGCCAAATCTTCTGCTACTTCCAACCTCCCTCCCCCTCCCCCTCCCGGTCTGATCCTCTCCTCACCCCCTCCAGAGCAAGAGCAACAATGGAGCAAATGTTACGATCGTGGCATCCGTCGAGACAATGGAGGTTTTGGAATTAACAGTTGCAGCAGACAAACCGCTAGATTCCACCACCGGCGGCCTTTATAAATTCTGCTCCATAAGGTGGCGCAGGTTTGAATTTATTATTGCCGGTGTAATGCCCGTGCCATTTGTGTTTTAGAAGGCAAATTGAACAATAACTCCCTTCAGGGTCTATGATTAATTTAGCTCCTAAATAAGATAGGATTAAACCGGCCGTCTCCCGGGCCGTGGATAACGAGGTGTTGCCATCACGACCGCTGTTTACGCTAACTTTACGCTAACTTTACGGCATATTGTTCAAACGGTATCAAGACAGAGGCGTGATGGCGCGCCAGATAATGGAGGGGAGGCAGGTAATAGCATCATTAGGGAGCAGATCCGATGATTTAATCCGGAACAGGGAGGTGGGAGGGAGGAGACGCGGCAAGGAAAAGAGATTCTGGAAAAGGGCGGCGAGTAAAATAAGCGCCATGGGAAAATAAGAAAAAGGAAAAAAATATATGGAACTAAGACGAGAACGTTGTTGCATCTATCACTTACAAATAAATTTATGATTCGCTCTTCCATTAAGGACGAGTTTGCTAACAGCACATCCACTTCAAAAACACTTATTAGTTTTTATTATATATATTATATATATATATATATATTAATATATATATATATATACATTATAATATATAAATATAATATATTTAATATTATATGTAATATAATATATACATAAGATATATATATATATACTATATATATATTATATATATTTATATAGTATATATATATATACGTATATATATATCTATATATATATAGTATATATATTATATATCTATATATATCCATATATAATTTATATATATATATATATATTATATATATCCATATTTTATACATACATATATATATATATATATATAGGTACATACATATATATATATATATATATATATCCCATATAATATATATATATCCATATGTATATCCATATATATATATATATAAATAAATAAATAAATAAATATATATATATATATATATATATATATATATATATATATATATATATATATACTATATCCATATATATATCGATATATATATATATATATATATATATATATATATATATATATATATATCTATATATATATACTATATATATATATATATATATATATAGTATATATATATGTATTTATGCAAGCAAGTACTCCAGCTCCTATAACAAGGACGGCTCCAAAGTATGTAAAAGGGTATGTTTACAATTTAATTGGTTCTATTGTCTATGAAGCGTTCATCAGCAACGCGGCTTAACCTCTACCCATGAATATTGATGCCCTGAAATTCCTGTAGTTCTTCCACTCCATCTAACCACCACTTACTAGATTTCCTTCTCCCTCCTCCCAATTTTGTTATTTATGGTAAATTTACATTATGTTTCGGACAGTCATTATATATATATATATTATATATATATAGAATATATATATATATATATACTAATATATTATATATATACATATATCTATCTATATCTATATATATATATATATATATATATATATATATATATGTATATATATATATATATATATATATATATATATATATATACACACACACACAC
>NC_061104.1:8946178-8959979 GCF_015104395.2 Macrobrachium nipponense
TCGTCCCTCCCCCTTCTCTCTTTCTTTCTCTCTTTCGCTTTCTCTTTCGCACACGTATTAATTTGAAGCATGCGTTTATAAAGTGACCGCTGCGCTTTTCGATTGTGTTTGTTTCTGGCCACTGACTCCCAAGAAAAATCTGCGGAAAATTTATGTAGTTATCTCACTCGATTTTATTTTAATCTTGCAATTCAGTTAATATTCACATATTACGAATTAATTACCTTTCGTACCTGTACTATGATGGCAATATTTGTTCCTTCATTCGGTTTGATATCAACTTATTTTGTTATAATTTTTGAAAAATGAATGACAATGCATTTGATAATTTCAGTTCATAAGTAAGGTAAATAAGATTATATGTCGCTTTTTAATCAGTCATACATACTTTGACTTTATGCCCAGACGGGATAATGCAAAATTACGATGTAAACAGGTCTGGAAGTAGCTAAAAGCTGCCACTAATTATATTAATTATGGTCTGTTTATTTCGAAACATCGTCTTGGGTAATAATTAGCATCTGGGGAGAGTTATGAGATGATGATACTTTTTAAAAAGCAGAAAGACTATGAAACTTATGACTTTACAAGCTTACCGCACACAAGTATCAATGTAATTAATACATCATTGCCTCTCAGGTGTAGGTCACACCTTTATCGTATAGAGGGTCTCCATGACTTTGGATTATCGCAGTTCCAATGTTGTTTTAAGAAAATCGATTTCGTTTATTCACTTTGTTGTACTTCATACCTTTGATAAATGTTAATTTTGCCTTCATTTGTTTAGTTAATCAGATGTTGATTTTTGGGGAATATGTCATGGTTGCACTTACTTACAGTGAATACTAATGAAAGTAAAATGATTTTTATGGAGATTATTATTGCTGTCATTATCAATCATCTTGCATTATCGTTAACTGGCAGTCGTCAGATAAAATACTAGTAATTTTCGCAATGTACATACAAACGCTATGAATAAGGAGCAATGGCATCAAAATCATTCTTAACCAATTTGGGGGATGCTGTTTAGTAACAATAAATGGATTTTCTTTGACTAGACGTAGTTAATATTACCATTAAGTTGGTGAATGCGCTTCCGTTATGAGTCGGGGAGAGTGAAGGAGCTCTCATTCTTAGTCAGAAATTGATCCTTTTAGATAATCTGCAATCTCAGAAATGTGTTTGAATGAGGAAGGTGATGTTTTACGTCAGGTGTCAGTATTTGCCCGCATTTGTTTACGTTTGAAAGGACTTGCCTCTCTAAAAAGGCAAATAGCATTTTTGTAAGCTTTAAAATCCCTTCTATAAAAAAAGGAAAGTTTGCAGTCCAAAGAGGTGTGCATATTTTCGTTGATATTGTGATCTTGGAAGCGGTTTGGTTTCTATATAAAAGCAAATGTTTTTCTCATTAAATACTAAAAATATAAGAGCAGTATGGTTGAAGGATTATATATATATATATATATATATATATATATATATATATATATATATATATATATATATATATATATATATGTGTGTGTGTGTGTGTGTGTGTGTGTGCGTGCGTGTACGTAAGTATGTATGTGTTCATGTGTATTTGGTTATTAGCTTGAATAGTTATCTTTTTCTTGAACCTATTTCATGAGAAACATTTGGAAAACAAAAGTATTATGTTTTAGGTAACGTGGTGTTTGCGCGTGTCTGTCTGTGAGGGCGGAAATATAGTGATTTTTGTAAGGAGGAAAAATACCCTTAAAAAGATAAGAATAGAAAATTGTATAAACTGAGTTAGTGCATTTTAAAATTTTTGTTTTTGGTTGTATATGTACTTTTTGAAGGATCAAACGTTTTTTTAAACATTAATCAAAGTTTTGTAGAATCCAAGATCGAAACAGATAGAAAAAACCTTTATTTGAAAGGGAACTTGTTTTTGCGTTTGTCTGTTTGTGTGTAGGCCTTTCGGAAAGGCGAAAACATTTTTGTAAGCATAGCAACTACCCTTTTATGTAACATAAGATCAACAAGTAACAAATGGAAGGCTGAAAAATGTTATGATTAAAGGGAGCGCGATGTGTTTGTGCGTTCGTATTTGCGTACTGCGATGTGCGTGTGTGTGTGTGCGTGCGTGGAAGAGGCGTTCTCCTCACCGCAGTAATTAAAAACTGAGAGCGTTCCCCGTATGCTAATGTGGCGACAAGTTTTGCCTTCCCACGTTTATAGTGTGTGACAGATGCCACCCTCAGCCAATAATACATTTCTCTCATTATACCCCTACACAGCACATTTACATTCGCTACCTTCTTTCCTCACCCTACCTCCTCCCCCTCCCTCCCGCCACTCCCTTCCTCCTACTCTATCTGGCCTCTCTCCCTCCCCCTCTACACACACGTCCTCATACACAGTATGACAAGTTTTAAACTTTGCTTATTGCTCAATTTTCAGTTATTGTTGATACCCTCGTCTGCACGCTCCCTCCCTCTCCTAATCCTTACACAAAGTATGGCAACTTGAAAAGTTTTCGTACAGTCGGGATTCAGTTATTTTGTTCTAAGCCTCTTAAGAAGTATGACATTTTTAAAACCTTTCTGATGTTTATATTCTAATTATGGTTTGTTTTATCCATCTTACGAATGAGGAAAACTTGTGATTTTTTTATTGCACGGTTTCCAGTTATTAACTTTTCTCAAAAACTGATGTCACAGCAATAATGGGTAGTCAAGGGAGTTGAGGTGTTAGGTTATGCAAATAAAATTACAAAGAATTACATAGGCTCATATGATATTTTCCCTTAATATGAACATGAATTATCATTAATTGAAATTTGCAGAACAACAGGGAAACATCTATATATAGATTATACAGCGAATTATCATTATGTTCGCAAAAATATGTATTTGACAAAATATCAGACATCGACTTTTGAAAACCTGAAATCATTATTCTCATTTCTATTTGCACAAACATGAACTTGAAAGAGAAAAGAAATAGTTATCATGTATCAAATCATGAATAAAAGAAAAAAATTCAAGTTTAGCGAGTGGGGAAAAAAACTTTTTTAAATTAGCCAGAGCAAATTAAGTATGACGACTTAATAAACCAAAATCAAGATGAAAGTGGGAATTACGACGGTAAAAGAGCAAGGATTTTCCGTGGCGATTTTTCATTTATTTTTCTTTTTTATTCTTTAGAATGGCTTTGATTTTTCCTCAGCGCTTCCCCCTCTACCCTCCACCCCCTATCCCAAGTCATTCTCCCTCCCCCAACACCCCTCGCTGTAAGGGAGGAAAAAAAAAAAAAGACTGGCCGAAGAAAAAATATGATTTGCATGCTTGATTAAATTTTCCAAACACAAAGGCTGATTTGAATATTGAAATATATGATAAAGATGGGGGTAAAATTAAGGCTGTTTCCGATTCAGTTTCTAAGAACTTTTGGTGTTATTCAGAAATCGGGCGGAATAAAACCGTCCTTTTTTGAGTTATATTGGAGTAACACGGAGCCTCCAAGGAGGTACATAAGGCTCCATCTTATGCATTTTTTTAAGATGGTTTGTTTTTTAGTTTCCTTAAACTTTAATGACGATAAAATATAACTAACTATCCATTTGTTATAGCATACACAAAAGGAAAAAGAACACGTGTAATTATATGTGTTTTGTTGTTCTTAATACTTTGTCCACTACACAAAATATGAGGCTATATTGTGAATGCCATAACATTTATTAGAAAAAATGCAAAAAGTACATTCAGGTATCGTCCAACTTAGAATCCGTGCCACCTTTTCGTCATATACAATTAATAAAGCTCGAAATATATGGTTGCAACGTTAAAATAGTGTTTTATGGGCCTTTTATCTTCATATTATACCGTTGTATTACAGTAAAAAGGCATTCATATATATTGTATATATATATAATATAGTAGTATATATATATATAATATATATATATATTATATATAATTATATGTGCGTCCTGGATTTGCAGGTATCGATGGTTCGCGCCCGTGAGCCGACAAATCTCTTATCGACTAAAAAAATTCCCATTCGGTTAAACATATATGAAAATATATTAATTCCGAGGTAGAGCGAATTAGATATTAAAGGACATTTGAAGCTCGATATATATATATATATATATATATATATATATATATATATATATATATATATATATATATGATTTTTCTTTTAAGACTTAAGCCTTCTAACATTTACATTTACTTACACTAATATAATAATAATAATAATAATAATAATAATAATAATAATAATAATAATAATAATAATAATAATAATAATAATAATAATAATAATAATAATCTTGGAATGCTGAAATTCTGTCCACTTATTCATCCAAGAAAATAGTGCCATCAATTTACATACAAGTAAGAACCTCATGTTTAGAAAAACAACAATAACAATAAACGCTCGTGTTACGCCCCTCTACGACGCGAATGTTTTTGCTTACGATAACGGATGAAGTCATAAACTATTGCAGTGACTACTGAGTACAAAAAGTCTTTCGCCACCTCTGCTAACTAAAGTTATAGCTTCCAACCGTTTGTTCATCCACACCCTGAGTCCATTAAAGGTATGGGAATATTAGATGTGTAGTTAAGTATATACTTGGTCTCCATACGCAGTATTTTCTATGATTATATACTCTGAAGTTACCTATTTATTTTTTTTACGACATATATGCAGAAGTTCCTTTCCCCACAGACAACTGAGTGAACAATAATCTTATAAAAATGTTTTTCCACCTTCAGTTGATGTTATTCCAAGCATTATTTTTTTCTGTATTTATATATTTACCTGGAAAGACGGAATGGAATCAAACGAGATATTATAGCTTTTATTTCGTTCAGAATTTCAGTAAATATTTTGTTCATGATTCCAGAATCCTTGGAAGAGACCGCTCCTTTTACACCTTGACTCAAATGCTAGCTACTCTTCTAGGGAGAGAGAAATAAGGAACAATTTGCATTTTAAAAGAATTTTCTTGTTTAAAATCTATTTCTCTGAATAATTTTCAAAGTTACTTATTTATGACAATGGGCATACACCTAAACGCAAATTTAGAAAATACTCTTGGATTGTAATTTCTTCGATATTTACTCAGTCGACACTTCTTGCAATTAAAAGAGCAGTTAGAATTTAGGAATAAGAGGATTCATGGAATTTTTTCGTTGTCTGTATATTCAGCAGCCGTATGAGCGAATGTCTAGAAAAGACGGAAAAAAAAAAAAAGAGTAGTTTTAGCATACTTTGCGAGGTCACTATTCTAACAGTGACGTACAAGTTCATAGACTCCACCTAGTTCCCCCCTCTGTAAAGTCAAGATCGAAGGATGAAGAGATACCGAATAAACATTTTCCCGCTTATTTTATGTTACCTTCAGGTACACATTTTACAAGATTTTTCCATGCAACTAAAATTTTCTTGAAAGTGACCCAGAGCTTAGAATGCCAACAGCGGCTTGATCCAGACGACCGTGTAAGGATAATCACTCACCGCAACTAGAATAATATCAGACAGAAAAATCGAGGCCATTCTGTTGGTATATTGGGAAAAATTATATAGCATGTACTACATTTGTTGCCAAGTTATATTACGAAACAGTACAGGCAAACAAAAAACAGGCCACTCATTTTAGATTGAGGAAAAACTTACTTGAAATTCATGTCATTTCGCGTTCATTTTTAATCTGAGTAAAAATCTATAAGCAAATATGCTTTAAGAAGCTAGGTGATTTGATACAAATTTCTCAGATATTACGTCACACACCATGATTCTCCAGATGAGTGATACGATTTTGTGTTGGTACAGGAAAGAAAGTTTGAAAGTGGTGCCGCATCACACCTATTTCCACAGGACCTATTGCCCAAGATTGCCCGTAAGGAACGATAATATCTGGCAGCGGTGCCCCACCCAAAATGACCCCATTGACCTACAAACTGACCTGGGTGACCTCTTACCAGGAATATGGCGACCACCAAACCACGTCAATTCTCGATTCTGGTGCGCTCTGATCTAATCTCGCGCAATTATAAACACCGCGTTAACCGCTAAAAACTCAAGGCATGATCTCTCTGAGAGAGAGAGAGAAGAAAGCGAGAGACCGAGAAAGACATGGGGGTGGGGGTGTGGGGGGGGGGGGGATTTTTTGTTGAAGTCTTGAGTTATGAAATTTTGTAAACTTTTGGGGTTTCACATTTATTTATTTAGGACGCGCGCATGCGTGCACACACACACACACATATATGTATAGTATATCAGATATCATAAGATATCACTATCATCACTCCTTCGGCGTAAGACCAGAAAAATAAATCACCACAACATCTCAATTTTGACGATTTTCCAAACACGCATGAACATGTAAGACGTGATGAATATTCATTCATGAATACACAACTTTCTTATTCAGAGATTACATCGTCTCATTAGTGGCACACCATCGCCTGTATTTACCGTTTCAGGTATTCTGATGTAAATGATATTCATAGACAGCTCGGTAATAAACAATTACAGTTTCAAAATATTCGGTATCGCTGTCATTATTTGCCCAGAACCAGTTGTGGTTAGTCCAGAGGGAAGGGAATCGACTCGCTTTCTTTATCTTGGTTTTGAACAATTTGTGTTCGAGTTTCTTTACCTGGTTGAGTAATAAAAGGTAGAAAAATCATTTGGTTATGTTTCAGTGTAAAAGTAATATATATACATATTATATACTTTTGTCCCTTAAAAGGTGGTTCTGTAGGTTATATTTTGGAATGAGATAGCTAGGACCGTGCCCTTCCACATCTTATGTACAGCCCATCACAGACGACTGTCTACCAGGTATACCCACATTTACTGTTTAGATTAACAATGTAATAATGAATTTTTTTTTTTAGGAAAAGGCCCAGTGTCTCGTATTTATAACATTACTGATTTTAAGAAAAGGATTAACACTTCCTTTCTGGTGATATACATACACTAAAAAAAATATTTATATATATATAATATATACCTACATATTAAATATATATTAAATATCCCCCATACATATATAATATGTATATGTATGTATATATATATATACACATATGTAAATATATACTTACTATATACAATATAATCTATATATAGTATATATATATCTTATAATAATATTATATATATATATATCAAATATATATATTATATATATATTATAATATATATAGATATATATATATATATATATATATATATATATATATATATATATATATATATATATATATATATTATATAAGCCAATGACTCCACGAAGTATTAAGCGAATTAGACAGATTCAGTCGCTGTCGTTTAAACCCAATGCAGCCCTGTTGATCAGGTCAGTGGCTTATGTACTTGGTAATTAGTTGACTGCGTAATGTCAGACCAAGGTGGAGAAGAGCAGGGGACTCTTAGTTTCCTCTCATATGACTTACTGAAAACCATCAAGAACCCCTAAAGCTCTCTTGACCCCTCCTCTTCTTCTTCAGAATTTTTTTTTTTTGATACTGGGAGACCGTGAGATGTGGGTAAAAAAAAAAAAAAAACTTCATGCTTGTTAGTTCCTTAAATGAAAATGCAGGTGGTCCCGGGATGTAGCGAATGCGGTTTAGAAAAAGGCAAAATTCGGATAAAGGGGGAAAGGTAAGCGGGGAACAGTAATATGATCAGCAAATAGAATGATACAATGAAATGGTGGCGCAAAGAACACAGTAAGAAAACTGAGAAATTGAGTGAAGCAGTGTAAAGGGAAACCAAGAAAGAGTGAAATAGAGAAAATAATGCTAAAAGGATGAGGGAAGTAAAGCAAGTATATGATAAAAAGAAATGGAATAAAAAGACGCAATTAGACCCGAAAGGAAGGTTGATAGAAAGTAGATAAAGAGAAAATCGGAAACCGAAATAAGAAAATTCGGAAGTGGAACAGTGAATCAGAAAACATTGAAAAGACAAGGGCTGTCAGAACAACATATAAATAGAATAAAGCAACTTGAACGAGAAGTGAAGCATCAAATATGATAAAAAGGAAATAAGAAGTGGAGAGAGAGGATATAAGCATTGTAATTTTATAAGGAAAGATAAGAAGTCAAGCCAAGATGAAAAAGCAGATTGAAAATAAAGATAGTAATCAGGGAATGATATGCGATTGAAGAAAAATATGCGGTGAATGAAAACGGCAAAGGAAATAATGGTAACACTGAATGGGAAAATTGATAAAATATTCAAAGTTTCAAGAAGCAGAAATAAAAAGGATAAAGGGATGAAACATAAGAAAAGTAAATTAATGTAGGAATAGGAGAAAAGAGAAGAGAAAAAGCCAAGGAAGGAAAAATTCAGATAACGACGAATAGATTGAAAAGCGGAGGAAAAATCGAGAAGTGACGTATGAGAGATAGAAGATTGAAAAACAAAACATGGTGTTGAAATTTCAAAAAGAAGGCAAACAAAATTGAGATTACAATAGACAAGAACTGAAACGATAACTTTAAAAACCACACTTCAAAAAACTGAAGAAATAGATGGATTGGAGAAACAAACCTCAGATGACACGGGAAATCGAAAATAGGAGGAAAGTATGGATCAAAAAAAAAAAAAAAAAAAAATCAGCCCACAAGATGAAGTACATAATTAGCATGGCAATAAAAATGAATATATAAGAAAAACAAAGGAGTCCAGGAAGAAGGTGAAGCTGTGTGTGTGTGTGTGTGTGTGAGGAAGTCGGCAGAGAAGGTTATCGCGCCCTGAGCGGATCGTCGTCGCTAATGCTATTGTGGAAGGCTCTAAAAGTCACCAACGACATCCGTCTTCCGCTGTCGTTCGTCGTGCGTGCGTTCGTGCATGGGAACGTCTACTAAACATAGTGTGTATATATCTATATTTATATATAGTATATATAATATATATATTATATATATATATATATATTATATATATATATATAGTATATATATGTATCTATATTATATATATATATATATATATATATATATATATATATATATATATATCTATATATAATGTGCGTGTGTGTGTGGGCGTGTGCCACGATCTAAGTATGCTATAAGTATTAATGATAATTTTTTTCTATCTATGATGAGACATCTTTCAAGAATTGGGAAATGATCAGATCCAATGGCAGATTTGAAAAATGTAAGAAAAATGAACAAAAAATAAAAGAAAAGAGGCCGGATTACGACCAGCACCTGGTTGTCAATCTACAGATGCTATAAATAGGAGTTAGTGTTTCCTTCACCTCAAAACCAAACCCTGAAACAGCCTCTAACCTCCCTCACCTCACCTCAACCCCACTGTTCCCAACAACCCCGCCTGGGGTAAGTCCTCGGGTAAGTCCTTTGGTAAGTCCATCCATCGAGGAGTCACCGAGGGTAGTCAGTCGCGCAGGCCCACCCTCAATCCCCAAAACGGAGTTGATGCCAATGGGTTTTCTGGCTAATACTATTGTGGGACGGTCAAAAAGTCACATCTCTCCGCCAGATTAACTTCACCCAATGTCTGCCAGCAAGATCAGGAACCGGAAGGGGAGCACTGTTCCACCGGGAAGTGAGAGAGAGAGAGAGAGAGAGAGAGAGAGAGAGAGAGAGAGAGGATCAAAAGAATGATGGGAATTATCGGGATAAAGAATTTTTGAGATAGATACGAAAAGAAAGGTAGAAAATACGTGATGAAAACGGTTGAAAGAAAGAACTGGTGAAAAAATCGAGGACGCATAGTGGCGAGAATAGAGAGAGAGAGAGAGAGAGAGAGAGAGAGAGAGAGAGAGAGAGAGAGAGAGAGAGAAGTAAATTGTGATGGGGGAAAGAATTACATGAAATAAATTCCGACAAACCTTTAAAAGGAAAGAGAATATGAAAGTAATGAGTTTTGCGACGATCAACAGATGGAAAGTAGCGATTGCTTCCGTAAATTAAGCGAAAGATAAATGACGGGCGACACAGCACATGGGAAAAGTGATAAGAGAAGAGGTCGCACCGATAAAACAAGGGAAAATTGGCGGAAGAAGAGCACAATTTCTAACGGTCAGCCGAGAACGATGAGTACAAGAGCCTGCTTGAAAATTAATCAGAATTGAGATGGTCACGAAGTTGCAAGTGGGTCTGCCCAGCTGTTTTCTACTCTACTTCGCTTACGCTGCTCTTTTGGTTTAGGAGCTCTTGCATCAAACTGAATACGTTCCTTCTAAGTTTTTCATGTGCGAAGTCGACTATTAGGTCGCATAATGACTGCACCAATCTTCTGATGTCTGGGGCAAGTTTAATCAACTTTTGGATGCTTTTTTTTTTTCTTCTAATCATTGAATACTGACCACGCACAATCTTAACCGAACACCTAACTCCTCCCCCTCCCCACCAGTTTTTTTTAATCTGGACATTTATGGTGATGATTTTATATCTTCCCATCACTTGTTTAGAGGCTCTTGGCTTTTTCCTCGTGTACCCTAAGTCTGAAATATAGGGCTGAGAACTAAAAGGGCCAATGTCAAAAAATGGCCGATTGTAGTTAAGACCGTCACTAAACTAGAAATTTATCTGTTTCAGTGCTATAATGGCCAATGTTATAAGTTAAGCAATCACCCAAAAAAAAGGCTTTCGTTTGCTGTACTTACCTGAATTTTAATAAAGGAAGCAATATTTTAAATGCGTTTTTCTGAAAACATGGTTTTATGACATTGGCCCTTCTAGTTCTCAGCCCTAGAAATAATGACAGTACAATGCCATAATCACTTCAATCTCTCTAGCAGATTACCAGAAATACTAATAATTTAAAGGTAGAGTGTTCTAGATTTATGTAATTTAGCTGTTAATTCATTGACAGGCTTGTTTTATGTGAACTCAGAATATCTACCTAGGAATTGCCGATTTAGATAGATGTAACATAACATGAAAAATCTGTTTTCATGCCAATATCCTTTGGTTGCAATGCATCTCTGAATTTTTGTCTGTTTCCGTTTTTCTTCAAAGTACCTTGACATAATGATAGAGAGCTACAAGTCATATAGTCATCAAGTAAGTCGAACTACGTCTATTGTAAAGTGAATTATACATGCATAAGAACGACAGTTTTCAGGACAAGAAAAGTGGACGAGATATTATTTTTTACACAAAATGATTATTCCCTTCTAAAATCGCTCGGCCATTTTCTTCTCAACACAAACAGCTTTGCAACAACTACAGTCTTGGCTAAAATGACTTGAGTCTTCTTAGAGAAGTGAATCTATATTTTCATAGCGTTACTCGAAAGGGAGCGTTGAAGCACGAGCCTAATGGACAAACGAGCTTATCCTCTGGGGTCCTTCGAGTCTCATCAACGCGTCCGGAATGAAAAGAATCCTGGAGTTCAAACCCCACTTTCGCATAAAAGCGGAGAGTCACAAGAGAGCCTACAATAACATTAACATGATTTCTCTCAACACCGTCGCCTTTTTCCCCTCTGAAAGGCGGCGCCAACACGCAGTCCTTCCCCTTATCTTCATTAGACAACTGTAGTTAATCTTCTTAGTGTCATTGTTTGTTGATAATCCTCCATACACAATCTACAAAAGCTCCCTCGCATTTCATTGGGAGTTTTCCGTCCCTCACCATTCCCGCCGTGCCGGTTTCGCTTACTCTCGTCGCTTCTCCCGTCCTGTTCCGTTTGTTCGAAGTCATGTGTGTCGTTGGCGTCTGTACTATGTGTTCATACATCCACTCACACATACATGTGCATGACGTTGTGTATGGAAATCAAGCTTTAACTTAGTGAAGGACAAATATATGCTTTCACCCGAACAGGCTATACAGTGTGCTTGCGCAGATTTACGATCGTGTATATACATGTGAGCGCGCGCACGCACACATGTGTGTATATGTGTAATGTTTCTGGATGCGAGTGTTTTTATACTTATTGACAATCAATTAATGACGTAGAGGCTGCCTGAAGGGAAGTGATTGTGCCTATGCCGAAAGCGATCATCAGTTGCGTTTCCAGTACCTTGTATCCCTCGTCTTCCTAACTGAATAACTGCTTGTGTTCCTTAGTCCCTAATCGAATGAACTCGACAAGCCTCTATCACTGGCTTTCTCTCGCCCTCCCCCAAGAGCCCTTATCTCCTGGAGTCTCTTACTCCCTTCTCCCTTACACACACACTCTTTGATACCCCCAGACCCAATTAATATGCATGTAAATCCGTTTAGCAGCCAGCCTGAGCACCGATTCTCGGGTATGATTCCACTGGTGTCTGGCTCTCACTATCAGGCTCAGCAGCCGCAGGATTAGCCAGCACAAGCGCTCCTCTCCGCCATTGTTCTTGTTGATGTATGGGCCAGCAGTTGCCGATAGGACGCTCTGCTGGAGGCCCTCTGGTTCGCTCCCCTTCCCCACGGCCACCACCCTTGCACCGACTTTCCCTTGCAGGCGACCTTTTCAGTTGTTTTCGGATTCCGTTCTCACAAGATGGAAAGATCACGCCTTGCACGTCATGGAAGGCCCCCGTGCGGTGCTCTTGTACCATACACGTTTCGTCAACGGCTTCCGTTGAGATTGTAAACGCGAAAGCGGTTATTGATTCCCCGCACCTTAATTATCGTTTGTCGGTAAGAAGAAAACCAGGCTGAGATTTGCACTCTTGCTCTGCAAGATAGAGGGAAAGTCTAGGTTCCATCCTCCCAAGGAGCGAGGCGTTTGGCGTCATACCTTAAGATCTGAAAATGAGTCGGTGGGGATGGTGCGCCAAGGCCGAGAATGTTATGACGATGTTAACAGTGATGTAATAACTGATAACAAAGACTCCGGCATGCTGCTTATCCATCTGGCGCGACGATAATTGTTATGGAAATGACTTCCAACTGCTCTTGCCATCGCAGTTACAAATGCTGCAATTAATTACTGATACACATACGGGCCGCAATTGCTGCTCCAAACGCCGTCATAAATACTGCTTAAATTACAGCCATAACTGCCGTCGGCTGTCACAATCGCTATGCCAATGGCTGTTACGATGACTATTACACCGGCGTTGCTGTTGCTGCTCGCAATGGATATCATCGCCAAAGAGGAGAGAGAGAGAGAGAGAGAGAGAGAGAGAAAGCATATAACACCTACATTCAGTTCGCTCACTCAGAACCATCCGTGTCATTACATACAACATTTCGGACTTACTTTTGGCGTTCCAATTTGCGTGAACAGTCAATTACGGAAAAAAATAAAAGCCCGGTCAGATTAAATAAAGCAGGAATCAAATAAATTGAGTTATTTGATTGTTGCTCTTCCTTTCCTTCTGAACATAATAATTATAGCTATGAATATTCCAGACTAACTTCTTCCGTGTTACAATTTGCATAGAAAATTGATAAAATTTTAGTCAGCCGATTAGTATTCTAATGTAACTGGGTTTTCGATAAGTCAACCTTATTTCTTTACATCATTGACCAAAAGTCATTATAAAATTCGCCTGATTTTGTTTATTGGTGTTAAATCCAGTCGTCACCTAACTCTGTGCCAGGAACAATGTAAACATGTCATCGAATAATCCCAGTGTAATAATGTATTCGAAGGCCTGTAGTTATGCTATAGAGAGAGAGAGAGAGAGAGAGACAGTAAATACAGATTCGAATTAATTTGCTTTCCGGTGAATAACCAGAACTTACTGTATTGTCATTTCTATAACAATTCACGATGCGGGACTGCTTTAGAAGTGGCTCTCAAAGGAAATAATTGTTGATATTACTTCAATGAAACATTGCTACCCACGGTAGCGTTTACAAAGAAACACGCTGACTGATTTATTGATTTATGT
>NC_061104.1:8960479-8972979 GCF_015104395.2 Macrobrachium nipponense
TTTATTGATTTATGTGAACTGGTGTCTAGGCGTATATAGAGAGCGTATACGCGCCGGCCACCCCCCCCCCCCCCCCCCCCCTTCCCCGTTTCCATAGTCTTCACTGTATCCAGAAGCAATACATCGTTACTTTTTCTTCTCGATTCTTCGTTTATTCCGGTCTGGGCTAGATGGCCATGAAAAGTTGCCAGTTCCGTCTGTTTACTTCATAAAAAATCACATGATAATTTTGGCTATTGGTGTCGGAACTGAATTTAAAACACCGATAATTCTTCGCACCAGGAATGAAAAATAAACACCACACAAGGAAATGAATGACATGATGATGATGAAAGTCATCCTCCTGCGTTTCGTCTTTAATCAGAAAGTTCACCAAAGGCATTTTACTGTCGAAAGAAATGGTGTTGCATGCTGGCTTATGATTTCAACGGTTCATCTTTCCTAAATTGAGATATTCAGATTTTCATATCCACACTGAGATTTTTTTTTCTACTTTTGTTAATTATGTTTAGTTTAAATGACAAAATCCTGAGGTAGTAGACTGTTTTACGTTTTCCCACTTGTTTTTATTTTTATTCTTGTAGTGGCAAAATGGATAGTACTTAGTTTATGACATTCTCTCTCTCTCTCCTCCCTCTCTCTCTCTCTCTCTTTCAATGTATTATTATAGACAGATTTCGTAAAAAAAAAGAATTGAAAGATTTATTAGGAAATAATGAGCATAAAGAATTTGGCAAAGTGACCTAAAGTTTAAAATGCCTTTCGAGATCCATATTTAAATCTCTCTTTTTCACAAAAACGTTAAATACACAAATTGCAACAAAGGGCAAATCATTTTCCGATCACACAACCCCTAACAAAACTACAGCAGGCCCCTTTTTGACCGTTTTTGGATGGCACGTACACTGCTAAATCTCTCCTCATTATAATCTGCCTATGTGAACCGTCTCCTTACCTCCTAACCCCCCACCCCCCCCACCCCGTTCGGCATGCACTCCCCTGCCCTCCCAATCCCCCATTCCATTCTTCGGGTGACACCCTTATAGTTACAGCAACACCATATCAAATACCTTTCCACAGCCGTAAAAGCAATAACTGCCAAAAGAGATTCTTCGTTAACAAGACGGACCGTAGTTCCAACACTCGCCACCAGTTTCCTGTCCTTTTCCCAATGGATTCCCGCGCCTTTTCCCTCTGTTTACCTTGAGATTATGAGGGGAGATGTCGCTGTAATCACCGCCGCCATATTGTCCGCGCGATGCTTACCCTCTCTCTTTGGGATTGGTCACGTTAGCAGATCTAAACAGCTTTTAATCTGATTGTCTGTGATGTTCTCGCTATGGACCAGATTAGACACAAGCCGCTCAGAACCAGAAGTCGTCGCAGACGATTTTATAATTTTTTTCCACGTTTTTCGAATCGCCAATCTTTTTTGCTGTTTCCAAACGGCCTTGCTCTGAAATCTGCAACAATCTGACATACGGACGAATCGCAGTAGAAAATCCCTTTAGCAGCGACGGGCTTAGCACATGTCCTTTCGTTCAAAGTGTGATAATGACCGCCCAACACTCCCACGTAAGAATGATTGATTATGTTCCAGTGTAACTGCCGTTTGTTGGTTTTTGGATCAGAACCTCTATTGATAAAGCTTTTTGCCCACTGAAAACGTATGCTACTACACTGCTATTACTACAACTACCACTACCAGTACTACTATGAAATAATCAAAACAACTTCTTAAGAAGAATGGGACAATACAATACCGATTACAAATTTTCCTTTGGGATCTAAGAAAGATGTCTGTTTACAACATACAAACGAAAAGAACTTGGAAATTATTATGTACGCACATAGTTAATGCAGATTACTTTTATGAAATGATCAAAGATTGCATAAACAATGGTCTTTCATGTGCAACTCATTGAACTGATAAGTTATCTATATAGCAGCTTACGCGTTGCATATGATCCTTTTTGCTCATGTAGTTATATAATATATATATATATATATATATATATATATAATATTATGTATATTGTATGTCTGTTAGCGTGTTGTAAATACCCCTATACATGTATTAACCATGTGTGTACATGATAATTTCCAAGTTCTCTTCGTTTTTATGATGTAAATCGGCATCTGAGCTTGATCCCAAAGGAAACTTCTCAATCGGCTTTATATATATATATATATATATATATATATATATATACAAAAGCGCGCGTGCTCACAGACACACACACACACATATATATATATACACTATATATATATATATATATATATATATATATATATATATATATATATATATATAGTGCCGTAAACGTGGTATTAGTTAAATTTATTCCAATTTGCGTGAGGAATGAAGGCTTGTGATAGCAATTTTGGAACATCATGTATAGACTGATTGAGCTGAAAATTGTTTATCAGAAACTTGTTTAAATATTCGATTAGAATGGATACAAATTATTTTAGAAAAATATAGAAAGAAAACTGAATTTTATTGTGGAAATTTTGCCAGTTAAAGGATAACTCAAAGGCAGGGAGCAACAGTGTGGTGATACATTTTAATCTGGAAAAGCAAATATTGTAGGGGTTTGTACTTTCACCTGTAAATGTCCTAAAATAATAGTACTGAAACCTTATTAAGTTCGAATTATTAATTCTGAAACGACGTTATTTTTGTCATGTTCTCATGTTCACTTAATTATGAGATTTAATTAGGGTGTACTCAGCGTATTCAAAGAATGTTTCTGCAACATCTCCAAATCTAAATAAGGCAATAGTTTCGTAACGTACATAGTCTATAGAAGAGAGGAGGATTTGGTAAGAGACACCCTTCCAGTTATTTTTCCTTTCTAATGGGGCCCAAAGGGGATCCCCATCAAGACACTATCAACATGTTTTATAAATTTTCTTGTTGAGAGTAGTGAGTGTCCTATAATCAAATTTCTGAAAGTTTCATAAAATTATGTTAAAATCGTGAAACAAAAAGTTATCATCAGAAAAAGATTTTTTTTCTCGAAAATAATGTCAACCTTCTCTAGAAACTTGTTTGTAAAGAGGGATGTGACCTCAAAATTGACCACTGATTGGTCAACATCCTTAGGTAAAATATCACGTGCAAGGAGAGTTGGATAAGGAACACCCATTAGTTGTGTATGGCTGTAGGACAGGTGTTAAATACTCTGCTGTTTGGTAGTCTGGAGTGTTATGTAGCAGCTAAAATAGGTCTTAAAGGGATGTATTCTTTGCTTATTTTTGGAAGGCCATACAATATCTCATATTCTGAGCCAGAGGAGTATACTTTTAGGTAATCTTTAACAGGTTTCGGTAATACAGTTCTTTTATCTTTCACCTTTTAGCACTGAGCTGATTAACAGCTCTCCTAGGGTTGGCCCGAAGGATTAGATATTTTTACGTGGCTAGAAACCAATTGGTTACCTAGCAACGGGACCTACAGCTTATTGTGGGATCCGAACCACATTAAATCGAGAAATGAATTTCTATCACCAGAAATAAATTTCTCTGGTTCCGGATTGGTAACCGAGCACGAAATCCACTCGTCGAACGAGGAACTATACCACCTGTTTCAATAACTCAACATTATACCTAAAAAAAAATGTCTCCATTTGTTTGGAAAAAGTCTTCTTATTCAAAATGACCTTGCATCTCGCTTTATCTGATCTATCTGTGATAATGTCTGGATAAACTTTTCAATCGTTGATAATGTCTGGATAAACTTTTCAATAGTTGATGATTACGTCTTCGAAAGAAGGGAAGCCAATTGTCTGATAACACCCTTTAGTAACGCCTACAATACATCACGTGAGGTGCATCTCATTGATTTACCTATTAAATTATTATCGGGTAAACCAACGATCACTGGAGTATTCACGAATAACACTAAATATTCCACTTGCATCATCTTGAATAATTCTGTTGATAAAGCATGTCCTGTAAAGAGGAAAAACAACGGCAGAAAATATTGTGATTAAATAACAAAAATATTTTTACTTAGATTCTTATAAAGTCTGTAAAATAATGTATTCACCTTGATCTACTGAAGTTTTCACATTAGATCAAATTTCTCCTATAAAGACTATCCAATTTGGCCTCTGTACCTCTCACCTTACAGGGACGTAAACTTTTAAAAGTCTTCATATTTAACGTAACTTTGTTATTGCATTGCTTCAGGCATTAAGATATAACGTAATACTTTTGATTTTTAGATAGAACTTTTAGATTAATATTTTTGAAACCATTTTAAGTAAATTATAGATTTCATGTGTTCACACTTCAAATTAATGTAACTCAGTTGTCAGCAGTTTAAAGCTTATACCTTCAATAAATGATATTCGTGCCGCTATACAATGAGCAGGCCTCTGTTTTTATTAAAATACAACCGACATACGATGCTCAGCTATGGCGATTATAGTCACTATATTTAAGCAGATAAAAATATAGTTGACCGACTTTATTCCAGTAATGCCAGATTATGCTGTGCCTTTACCAAATAGCGCGGGCAAACTTGCTTGATAGCACTTTTGAATAATCCCCTGACATCTTTACTTGTTGTACCAGTTTTGTTTTTTGCTGTCTTTATTTCAGATGGCTTATACCAGTTTGTTTGTGCTGCTTTATTCAGAGGCTTTATAACCAGTTGGTTTGTATAGCAGAAATCTGCATCTAATGTGAAGGGTTCCGTTCATCCAAATCAATAAAACGTTATTTTACTGACTTTATAAGAATCTTAGATATAATCTTTGTAATAAATTGTATCATAGATTTTCTGCCTCTTAGTGGGACAGAGTTTTCTAAGAACTTCTGTGTTCGGTCCTGAAGGTTGGCTATCAGTACACTTCACCTGTAAATTGTAGGCATTACTAAAAAGGTATTGCAGCGTCTCATAAGTCCTTAGCTACACAAACTTTTTAGCCTTTCACATTTTTTCCCTCATATCTTTTTAGCCTTGCTGTTCAACACCTCTAACTGGTACTTCATAGTAAAAAATTGCGGGTTTTCTCTCAGTTTCACCTTCAGATCTTTGTACTTCATTTGCTTAACGTCCAGGGTTGCTTTATCTTGCTGTCCAGCAACTCAAATTCCCCTCTCTTCATTGCCGTAAGAACTGAATACCCTATGTTGTCCCACTACCTGACAGCACCAATTTCTTAGATCAATGAAAAAATACTCGCAAATGTGGCCAATAACCAGTAGAATCCTACGCTGGCTACTTATTTTTTTAAATTTCTGACATGTATATATTTATATATATGCATATATATGAATTGTATATATAATATATATATACACGTATATATATATATATATTATATTTATATATATATATAATATATAATATATATATATATATATTATATATATATATATATATATTGTATATAATGTAGAATTTACCATGAGAATTTCATCCACTTTATGTTTCAATAAATTTTTCCTTAAACAAAGCAAAACCATCCTTGACATTTGAAACACCCTGTATATACGTATATATATATATATATATATATATATATATATATATATATATATATATTAAACAGGATGTTACAAAAGTCACTGATGGTTTTGCATTGTTTAAGGAAACTTTTATTGAAACACAAAGTGGATGAATTTCTCATGGTAAAATCTACATTAACTGAGAATATCTATGGCATCATCTTTGATTCGGAATGTTCATCTGTCAGTCAGTGTACACACCTCGACGTGTGCGTCACCTTTTTCGTAGCAATGAAGCCACCGTTTCACGCGTGCCTGACCAACATCATCTGACAACATTTAGGGAGTTACTGACGCAGATGCGTTTCTGATGCGTTTTTCAAGCGTTGGGAATTTCCGAGGCCTTTTTCCACAGACTTTCGACTTGATGTAACCCATAAGAAAAATCACATTGCGTGAGATGAGATTAGGTGGATTGGTCATCGTGGTCCGGTGGAATGGGCTCCCCGTTCACCTGATCTCACACTATGCAGTTATTTCTTGTGGGATTACATGAGATCGAAAGTATATGGATCAGGCCTCGGTATCTGCCAACGCTTGAAGAACTCATCAGAAACGCATGTGCATCATTGACTCCCTAAACGCTGTCAGATGTTGGTCAGGCCAACGTGAAACGGTAGCTTGATTGCTACGACAAAGGTGACGTACATGTCGAGGTGCACCACTGACTTAAGGATGAGCATTCAGAATCAAAGATGGTGCCACAGATATTCTCAGTTAATGTTGATTTTACCATGTGAATTTCATCCACTTTGGTTAAATTAGATCAATAATTAATACAAAATTATATATATATATATATATATATATATATATATATATACTATATATCTATAGTATATAATATATATATATATATATATATATATTATATATATATATATATATATTGTGACGAGCTGTCACATTAGATATATATTGTAAATAAAAAAAAGAATTTATTAAAAAATACATTTTTGTATTTTCTGTAAACATTCTTGTAAATTGTTCTGTTTCGTATTTAAGCCATTTGGCTCCTGCTTCCTGTTTAAATGCTCCATGGACACTCTCTAGTCCAGTACTTTAAAAAGTTTACATTTGTTCTGAAAATAATGTAACAGATGAGAGAATCACAGCTGTTCATACAGTCAACATCTGCTCGCTATTTTATATTGGTGCTTAATTGTGGTGTAAAAGTGATTATTATTATATATTAGTGGGTGCATTATAGTTTTTGTATTAAAGTTAAATATTTTTCGAGTGTTTCCTTATTCTTGTGCCTGGATCTTGGTGTTTTGGGTTATTAGATTATTTATTAAGTGGTATATTAAGTGCTAAGTAAAGTTAAAGTTTAAAGTGACATAATTCAGTGATAAACTGCAACAGACATCTTTTGTTTTGGTGGTAATTTTTTTTTTTATTATTGCCCGCTGACTTGTATTATAACAAGGCCATTACATCGTTACCATACCACCTGGTAAAGAATATACTTGCAGTGGTGACAATATTTGGGGGCCTGACCGGGATTCATATTTATTCATGTGACCGTAATTCTTCATGTGACTTCGTGTTTCATGCGACTCATGTGATTTCATGTGTTTCATGTGACGTATGTGATTCTTGTTATTCAGTGATCTAAGTCACATAGTGATGTTATCATGTGATTTATGTGATCTAGTGATTATGAGATAAGTGTCTGTTGCAGTAAATAAGCTTAAGTATTAAATTTTTCACACCAGATCCAGACGGGCACAATAGTAAGTTGCACTGTTACGAATAGTAAGTGATTCTCTCCACGCATATCCGGTATCGATGATTTGGAGGTATAGTTGGTAGCTTAATGTTAATTGACTGGGACCAGTGTTAATTCACTATCGATAGTGCCCACCCCTTTTCATGAACCACCCTTTTAAGATTCTTCCCAAGGCATTAGACTTCTTCCGACAAACACTTGCGTTAATCCGATACCGGTCGATGAGCTAACCTGAATCTTCTTTAATCATAACCATTGAACTAGTTCATTTCTTAGTTAAGACCATTCCGTTGGTCATTTCATTACTTGATTTTGGTTAGTTTTTGCGCGCATTAACATGTTCGACCGATATCGCAATCTTATTCCTCTTAATTGCGAGATTCTCTATCACTTATCAATATTGAGAAGTAGTTAGATTTTTATTTTCACTTTTGAATTACCAGTAATGCTCTCATCTGGTTTAAATTATAATTCAGTCCTTCGAAATTGAACTTGGTTATTATTAGCAGTTGCTTAAGACTTATTAAATAGCAATTATTTTTAAGGTAACTAGCTTATTTTTAAGTAGTTTCACGATTTTGTGTCCATCCTAACTAGATTCTTTGCTAAACATGTTCAATTTAGAGCAATTCTTGCTTAACCCTAAAGATGAACTACCAAGATTACATCTTTCAAAGAAAGCGGAACTTTTGACTATCACCCAGAAATGGCAAATACCTTCAGAGTCCTCCTATGTCAAAGCTAGATTGATAAGCGACATCCTCCAATTTCTAATTGCAAAGAATGTAGTTAAAGAGAGCGACGAAGAAGTAGAAGTAGTACGTTACCTGACCGGTGCGGTTGCTACCAGTAAAGAAGATCCAGAAGTAACCAAGATGAAACTACAATTGGAATTGGAAAAAATGAAGATACTCAATGCACGAGAAGAAGAAGAAAGGGAAATAAGAAAAGATGAAAGAAGACGAGAAGCTGCATTACAGGAAATAGAACTCCAAAAGAAATTAGCGGAAATAGAATTGTCGAAAACAAGAGAAACTGCTAACATACAACTTAAAACCAAGGAAGAAGAACGCAATCTTCCTGAAAAGTTCGACTTCAACAAAGCAAAAAAGCTCATTCCTACATTTGATGAAAAAGAACCCGAAGTATTCTTCGACACTTTCGAGGATACAGCCACCTCGCTCGAGTGGCCGGCAGAACACTGGGTAATGCTCATTAGAAACGGTTTCAAAGGTAAGGCAGCTTATGTTTCCTCGCAAATGATTACTGTTAAGGATTATCAGATCCTTAAGAAAGCTATTCTAGACGCTTATTCAATCACAATAGAAGGATATCGTCAAAGTTTCCGCAATTCACAAATCTCCAACCCAGACATTTGTGGAATTTTGTGATACTAAAGTTAGACAATTTCAAAAGTGGATTGACAAAGCTGGAATTAAAGAATTTGAGTCCCTTAAAAGTCTGGTAATCATGGAAGAGTTTCTTAGAAAAGTGCCATTTAACATTGCTAACTATATTTTAGATAAGGAGGAAACGGATCTCATGAAAGCAGCTAGTCTGGCAGATGACTATTTTCTGCGCCATAAATCATATAAACCTGCCCATAATAAAACTACCTTTTTTTCAGACAGATTTTGTACTTACTGTAAGCAGGTAGGACATCCCATTGAAAAGTGCCCAGATTCTCAGTGGTAGAAAAGTCTGAAGTCAAAGAACATAAGCCTGGTAAAAAACAGGATTCCAAGAAAACGAAGCATGTGACCGTCCTACTCCGGATTTAGATTCCTTCAAACCTTACACATGCCAAAGGTTTCAGTAAATGGGAACCCTGTCGTTTGTCTTCGTGATACAGGATCGTCTCAAACTATTATCAACCTAACACCACAGGAGCTGACAATGAAGCAAGAATATGTTGCTGTAACGGACTTGACATCGACCAAGACTCTACCCTTGGCTGAGGTAACACTTCAGTGCCCCTTCTACACAGGTAAAGCTTCTGTTGCTGTGTCTAATAAACCCTTGCCACATCCATCAATACAGGTACTGATAGGTAATGACCTTGCAGGGGCCAATGCTTTGAATTTAGTAGTAACAGATCCAGATGTCATTCTGAAACAAAAACTTAAAGTAAATGAAAATAAAATTGTTCAATCTGTATCAAAAGTTCCAAAGAAAAATAAAACTCTTGAAACATCTAAAGTAGAGAAGGCTTTGGAATTAGTAAATTTAAGCAAAGTAAAGTTTCAGCAGTTACAGAGTAATGATCCTAGCCTTACGACATACTGGAAAAGAGTAGAAAATCCATCCGATAACCCCAAGACTCCTTATTTTTATACTGATCACGGCTTACTCTTCAGGCATTTTAGATCTTCCAAAGCACCAGTAACTTCCACGTGGCATGACTGTCACCAGCTTGTCTTACCAGCAACCCTTGTACCACCACTTCTAGATTTGGCTCACATCTCTGAATCCCATCTAGGAGTTGATAAAACCTATCACAGAGTTTCACAGGACTTCTTCTGGCCAGGTATAAAGAAAGATATTAAGGAGTACATAATGTCCTGTCATCAATGCCAGGTCACAGGTAGGCCCAACGAGAGTATTATTTGTGCACCTTTGCAGCCCATCTCGGTACCAAAACAACCTTTTGAGAAAATAATTGACTGTGTAGGACCTATGCCTAAAACTCGGAAAGGTAACGAGTACTTGCTAACTATCTTGTGTCCTACTACTAGATATCCCATTGCAATGCCTATTAAGAACATTAATGCCAAAACAATCATTGGTCAGCTTGTTAAAGTGTTCACAACCTTTGGATTTTCTAAGATTCTCCAATGTGACAGAGGTACTAATTTTACCAGTAAGCTATTCAAACAAAGTATGCAAGAGTTTAATATTCACAATGTCTATGCTTCGGCATATCATCCACAGACAAATGGAGCTCTTGAAAGGGTACACCAGACCATAAAAAATCTTCTACGTAAATACATGGAGGAGACTTCCCAATCATGGGATGAAAATTTAGACCTCCTCATGTATATGCTACGCAGTGTACCTAATGATTCGACTGGTGTATCACCCTTCGAACTTATGTTTGGCAGGAAACCACGAACAACACTAAGTATGGTGAAAGAAAATTTCATTCATAATAAGGAGGAGGATACTACCACCCTGTTAGCTTATATGAAAGAACTGAAAGAAAAGTTCCTTTCCATGTATAATTTTGCTAATGAAAATCTTTTGATTTCTCAGGAGAAAATGTCCAACCTTTACAACAGGAAAACAAAGCTGCGAGAATTCAACATTGGCGACCAGGTTCTGGTTTATCATCCGATACCAGGTGCACCCTTAAGAGAGAAATTTATGGGACCCTATACCATCGCCAGTAGACCTTCCAAATTAAACTATATAATCTCCACACCTGACCGACGACGTCCTACTCAAATGGTAAATGTTAATCTTATAAAACCATATCGTGCACCTGCTAATGTGGTAAGTCACATCTCTTCTCAAACGGTTTCTGTTGATACCACAGTTCAGTTCAAAAACCAGGAGGTAGATGAAGAAACTCCTTCAGAGGATAATCTTGTATCATGGAAGGATCTTCTCAACAGCCAAGTATTAGAATCCTTGCCAAGTTATCTTGCAAAAATCCCACCTAATCATCGTAAAACTTTAACTAAGTTACTGCTGGAGTATTCAGATGTTTGTTCAGATCAATTAAAAGTCAGTGACACAATTAAGCATATCATTTTAGAGCCAGGAACTACACCCATAAGGCAGCCATATTATAGAGTAGTTGGTAGAAGACTGGAATCTCTAAGAAAGGAGGTTCAATACTTATTAGATAATAATTTAGCTGAACCCAGTGCGTCACCTTGGGCTTCACCGTGCATTTTAGTACCCAAAGCCAATGGTCAACTACGGCTATGCACAGATTACCGCAAATTAAACAGTCACCATTAAAGACTCATTTCCTCTACCTCGAATTAATGATATCTTGGACAACATAGGGAAGGCAAAAATCCTAACACAAATAGATTTGATGAAAGGTTACTATCAAGTTCCTTTAACTGAAAAGGCAAAAGAAATTTCTGCCTTTACCACCCCATTTGGTTTATTTTCTTATACAGTGTTACCTTTCGGACTTACTAATTCTCCTGCTACCTTTCAGAGAATGATGAGTAACATTATCACAGGCTTACCTAACACCTACGTGTACCTGGATGATGTGATCATTGTCAGTGAGAATTGGGACGAACATCTACATCTTCTAAGGCAACTACTCGAACGGTTCCGCAAAGCCAAGATAACCATTAATTTAGTAAAGAGCACATTTCGCAGAGCGGAAGTAACTTATTTAGGCCATCGCATTGGCAATGGTCACATCGCCCCGAAAGAAGCCAATATCCTAAGTACAAAGCAATTTCCTATTCCCTCTAACAAAAAAGTTAGACCTTCCTTGGTATGATATCTTACTATTCAAGATTTGTAAGAGATTTCTCTTCATTTGCTGCCCCACTCTATAGATTAACATCATCAAAAGTAACTTTTTCCTGGACTCAAGAAATAAATACGATCTTTCAAAAATTAAAGCATATTCTAATATGTAAACCCATACTCAAGGCTCCTGACTTTAAGAAAGATTTTTGTCTCCAAGTAGATGCCAGCGCTACCGGCTATGGAGCAGTCCTGCTGCAAACATCCACTCCCATAATTCCAGAAAGGACACTAACTCTAGACTCCCTCCTACCCATCGCTACTACTCAGGGTAATTTCCGGGAGCACAGACTCGATGGGCTACCATCGAGAAAGAGCTGTATGCCATAATAGCAGCTCTTCAGCATTTCTCACCATACCTCGAGGGTCATCAGAAAGTAATAATTTACACAGACCATCGTCCTTTAGTGTATTTGGAACGTTCCCGACTACAGAATCAAAAACTTCTAAGATGGTCATATCACCTAACCAGATTCAACGTTGAACTTCGGACCATCAAAGGCATCAACAACTCCATAGCAGATGCCTTATCCCGTCTTCCAAGACAGTCTGCAGAATAAAAAGATACTGTTGGGTCGACCTGATTTCCACCCATATAACCGCTATCAGAGATTGCTGTTATCCTACAGGGGAGGAGCTGTGACGAGCTGTCACATTAAATATTGTAAATAAAAAAAAGAATTATTAAGAATACAGTTTTGTATTTTCTGTAAACATTCTTGTAAATTGTTCTGTTCGTATT
>NC_061104.1:8975479-8992171 GCF_015104395.2 Macrobrachium nipponense
GCTCGCCCTGTACCGACAACACACCTCCTCATTTCGACCGCCTGTTAACATTACCATATTTTGGCTATCCGGGCCATCGTTTTCCTCTAATTTCATTTTCTTTTGCTTGGAGCCCCGGCGAAAGATAACAAAAATGCGGCCTATAATGCGCGCAGGCACTTAGACCATGGCTTCTGTTAGCAGTAAAACAAAAGAAAGCCGAAGAGCGCCGGCATAAAGCCTAGGGTCGAAACGAGAGCACCGTGATAATGAAGAAAGGGCTAACGATCACGGCCCGTTGATGTAAACACATCTTGACATGGCAACGCTGTGAAGCATCTTGGCGAGCTCTAAGAAGAACCTCATATCAAGGTCTCCTGCCAAGAGAGATCACAGCAAGATTTCTTCTTCGCGCTTTTCATGGATGGCTGTTGAGGTTTTATAAGAAGCAAGGAACCCCTTGCTTCATTTGCATATTATTCGGCTCTCACACTATTCCTCTTCTTTCTTTCGACAAATTCTTCGAGATTTTTATAAAAGGATGCGTTCCTCGCAAAATAGTTACATGCGAATAACTTACAAGACAGATAAGAAGAGTTATAATAATGGAGTATTGCGCCATGGTCTGAGAGAGAGAGAGAGAGAGAGAGAGAGAGAGAGAGAGAGAGAGAGAGAGAGAGAGAGAATGCGATCCTAAATAAAAAAATGACGTAAGGTTTACGCTTTCATCCTACTTCGTGTTCAACGAATCAGTTTTGCTAGAATGCCTTTCGAAAATAACCACACAAAGAATTCAGGTTTTACGTATGATGTCTAACAACTCAAATCTACAAAAATAAATTCAGATCACAGCCTAACCTAACTAGTGATTGTAATACGTATAAGGACCATGCTAAAGTTTCTGTATCACAATACGTTTTAAAGAGAAGTCGATTTCTTGAAACTGGTTTTTGTTAATGAATGGTTAAATTAAAGACTTTCTTGGAGCACTTTTAAATATGACTTGCAACTTTACTCTTTCAGCGAACCAGTTCCTTTTCAAGTGATTACTTACGTGGATAAGAATGATTAATCTTCCATGCACAGAAGACGATTATAAGTAGCGTTAATGACAAGATCTGACATCCCAAATAAGGAAGACTTAATATATTGTACATCGACTTTGCGTTATCTTGTTTGCATATTTCTCTAAACAAAGCCTCGTTTTGCACGGTTCTAAATCTTCATTTTTTCTAACAATGCAATAATATATTAGGGATTTATTAACTTTATTCGTATTTGTTTTTCTAGGGCCTCTCTAGATAGATATCTTGGGTTTCCCGTCTTAACAGCTTACTAGAAATATCTCGTATTACAGGGCTGTTATTTTAAGTCATTGACTTATTGATATCTATCATTGGATACTAGAGAGACTGCGTTGTTGCTAAAAGTGCTCTTCAAGATGGTTATAATATAATAAGAAATTTAAGTAAGCAAAAGACGATCTATCTGCTGATTTAAAGGAATTATTATTATTATTATTATTATTATTATTATTATCTTCTGGGCAAGAAAAAACCACACAGAGTTGACATGACTAATATTCAGGTGAAACCTACGTGTATATATATATATATATATATATATATATATATATATATATATATATATATATATACACGTAGGTTTCACCTGAATATTAGTCATGTCAACTCTGTGTGTTTTTTCTTGCCCAGAATAATAATAATAATAATAATAATGATAATAATAATAATAATAATAATAATAATAATAATAATAATAATAATAATAATAATAATTACAAGCTCTGGAATAAGACTAGCAGAGGTTAATATCAGGAGAGGGATCTTCCAGGGCGACTCACTGTCCCCACTACTCTTCGTAGTAGCCATGATTCCCATGACAAAAGTACTACAGAAGATGGATGCCGGGTACCAACTCAAGAAAAGAGGCAACAGAATCAACCATCTGATGTTCATGGACGACATCAAGCTGTATGGTAAGAGCATCAAGGAAATAGATACCCTAATCCAGACTGTACGGATTGTATCTCGGGACATCAGGATGGAGTTTGGAATAGAAAAATGCGCCTTAGTCAACATACAAAAAGGCAAAGTAACGAGAACTGAAGGGATAAAGCTACCAGATGGGAGCTACATCAAACACATAGATGAGACAGGATACAAATACCTGGGAATAATGGAAGGAGGGGATATAAAACACCAAGAGATGAAGGACACGATCAGGAAAGAATATATGCAGAGACTCAAGGCGATACTCAAGTCAAAACTCAACGGCGGAAATATGCTAAAAAGCCATATCAAACACATGGGCAAGTGCCATGTAATCAGATACAGTGCAGGAATAGTGGAATGGATGAAGGCAGAACTCCGCAGCATAGATCAGAAAACCAGGAAACATATGACAATACACAAAGCACTACACCCAAGAGCAAATATGGACAGACTATACATAACACGAAAGGAAGGAGGGAGAGGACTACTAAGTATAGAGGACTGCGTCAACATCGAGAACAGAGCACTGGGGCAATATCTGAAAACCAGTGAAGACGAGTGGCTAAAGAGTGCATGGGAAGAAGGACTAATAAAAGTAGATGAAGACCCAGAAATATACAGAGACAGGAGAATGACAGACAGAACAGAGGACTGGCACAACAAACCAATGCACGGACAATACATGAGACAGACTAAAGAACTAGCCAGCGATGACACATGGCAATGGCTACAGAGGGGAGAGCTAAAGAAGGAAACTGAAGGAATGATAACAGCGGCACAAGATCAGGCCCTAAGAACCAGATATGTTCAAAGAACGATAGACGGAAATAACATCTCTCCCATATGTAGGAAGTGCAATACGAAAAATGAAACCATAAACCACATAGCAAGCGAATGTCCGGCACTTGCACAGAACCAGTACAAAAAGAGGCATGATTCAGTAGCAAAAGCCCTCCACTGGAGCCTGTGCAAGAAACATCAGCTACCTTGCAGTAATAAGTGGTACGAGCACCAACCTGAGGGAGTGATAGAAAACGATCACGCAAAGATCCTCTGGGACTATGGTATCAGAACGGATAGGGTGGATACGTGCAAACAGACCAGACGTGACGTTGATTGACAAAGTCAAGAAGAAAGTATCACTCATTGATGTCGCAATACCATGGGACACCAGAGTTGAAGAGAAGAGAGGGAAAAAATGGCTAAGTATCAAGATCTGAAAATAGAAATAAGAAGGATATGGGATATGCCAGTGGAAATCGTACCCATAAACATAGGGACACTAGGCACGATCCCAAGATCCCTGAAAAGGAATCTAGAAAAACTAGAGGCTGAAGTAGCTCCAGGACTAATGCAGAAGAGTGTGATCCTAGAAACGGCACACATGTAAGAAGAGTGATGGACTCCTAAGGAGGCAGGATGCAACCCGGAACCCCACACTATAAAATACCACCCAGTCGAATTGGAGGACTGTGATAGAGCAAAAAAAAAAAAAAGAAAAAAAAATAATAATAATAATTATAATAATAATAATAATGAGAGCTTGAAGTTTACGGGATTCTGAGTCGAATTTCTGGCGATAATAATGATCATTAAAATGTCACTGATTTAACAGAGTTTCTTCAAAGTGCCAAAATTGGTATGGAATGGTTTGTTTAATCTGTTTGCAAATATTTTCTTTTTTTTTCATTCATTATTTTATTTATATTGTTTTTACATAGTAAGATTCCTTGCTTTGATATCCTCTATATAAAGTTAATAATAATAATAATAATAATAATTCCTTTAAATCAGCAGATAGATCGTCTTTTGCTTAGTTAAATTTTTCATTATATTATAACCATCTTGAAGAGCACTTTTAGCAACAACGCAGTCTCTCTAGTATCCAATGATAGATATCAATAAGTCAATGACTTAAAATATCATCCCTGTAATACGAGATATTTCTAGTAAGCTGTTTAAGACGGGAAACCCAAGATAAGATATATATATATATATATATATATATATATATATATATATATATATATATATATATATATATATATATATTGTATATATATATAATATATATATATATATATATATATATATATATATATATATATATATATTGTAATGGCCACAATACCCTGTTAACTTATCGACTTCTTCACATTTCTTGGATACGCGTCACTATAAAAGCCTTAGTTTCAAATGCAAGAAAATACAAAGTAATTAGTACAAGTAATTTTTACCTCGCAAGACTTACATTTGGATCTAAGTCATAGTAGTGACAAGTGTATAAAAAAAAAAATATGAAGAATTTTAGACCATAAGAGGGTATTGTGGCTATTACAATTTTATACACTAAGTCTGGACGACCTATTTATCGTCAGAAACATTGGGAGTGTAGTTGCCATGAAGTTCTAGTTTTAAAATTTTCATCAAGTTCTACAATGTTTATGTATTTGCTGTTCACTGCAATGCAAATAACGACGATTCTATAAATGACTGTATTTTGGAAAGGATTAGCAAGGCTCAGTTACAGGATTCAAAAGCTTCATTCGTTATTTGTGGAGACTGTAATTCAAAGCACAATAAGTGGCTAAATTCAAATTCCACAGATCAGCATGGGCGACCTGCTCTTGAGTTCTGTGTATCCTCTGATATTGTCCAGCTGGTTGAGAAACCCACGCACACTTCTGGTAATAGAATTGGACCTCATATTCACAGATGTTTTGGTTATTATGAAGTCCAAAATCTGTGAATATAGAGGCAGTTCTGACCATTGCGCCATTGAGATGGGTCTGTCAAGTAGTATAATCCTAATTCCACCTTTAGAAAATGGTTTGGCTGAAATCCACAGCCAATTGGTATACATTATTGAAGCTTACCAAGCACTTAATATTTCAGTTCCTTTTACGAGATCCTGATCCTAAGAAGAAGATAAATGAAAATGCTGATGGCTATGTTAATAAGATATGACCCTAGAAAGGCCATCAAATTCAGCGCAAATGATCAGGCATAGTTTGATGGTAAATGTAGATGAGCTACTATAACAAACGATGAAGACAAAATCGTTAGACTGCAAAATTACACCAGTTTTGTTGAGTCTGGCTGCGCTGTGAATAGAAGTTATCATACAGCCAAGAGGAATTACAATAATTCCTTGAAGAGGAAACTTGAAGGAATTACTTAGCCTCATCTGTGGTGGACCAAACTGTCATCATCTCTCTTTGGGCCAGGCTCGTCTTCCATTCCACCACTACTAACAGATGAAGGTAGATTGGTTGCTGGCCCTAGGGAAAAGGATGAACTGCTTCATTGAGCTTTTGAAGGTAAGCAGTCAGCTTGAAGATGTCCCTCTCCCCGATACTTGTCATCCTAAACCTATTCTTACAAAATTTGCATTTTGCTCCAGGGTTGTTAAGAAAATTTGAGATAATTTTGATAGCTCGATTGAAGATCCTGATGGTTTCTTCCCTTTGTTTAAAAAAAAATGTTCTAGTTTGTTGTCTTCAAAGACTACTAGATTCTACAGGTTTTTTTCGACGTATTTTTGCAGATGAGCGCAAGCTTAGTAATGCAGTGCCTGTTCCAAAGAGAGACAGACTGCAGTAACTACAGGCCAATCTCTGTTCTCCCTGTGCTCTCCAAAGTTGCTGAAAAATTCATTTTTAAGCCAATATATAAGTATGTTAGATGTAAAGGGTTGCTAGCTGATGAAGCAGTTAGGTACCTGTGATGCCCTTTTAGACTTGACATGCCATTTGCAAGTGAACCTTGATAAGGGTTTTGAGTGCAGAGTAAGTCAAATAGGTTTTAGTGCTACTTTCGATTTAATAAATCATAAAGCACTTATTTTTAAACATCCGAATCTTCGAGTGGGTGGATATGTTTCAAGGATTACTTCAAGATTTCCTTACAGGTAGTGGCAGCAGCGAGTTGCTGTGGTCGGGATCTTTAGTGAAAAATCACCTATTTTGTCTGGAGTTCCACAGTGCTGTGTTCTTGGTTCAATGTTATTTTTAGTGAATACAAGTGATATGTCGATGATGCAACACTTGTGGGTGTAGTGAAGTCTCCACTTATAAGAAATGAATTTGTCCTCGGCCTCAATCGGGACATGGGCCGGTTCAGGGAATGGAGTAGTCATTGGCTGAACTCCAGTAAAATGAAAACACTTTTGATTAGTAGATCTCGTATAGATTTCCCACCCCATCCTTCCCTTCAGGTGGATGGAACTTTGCTGAACGAGTGAGAAGCTTGAACTATTTTAGGTGTAACCTTTGACTCGCATCTAACTTTTGAGTAACATCCAATGAAATGCTGCACGAAAGTTAGGTATTGTTTATAAGGCCTCATATATTTGTAACAGCGATAAAATCAATGCAACCTGTTTTAGGTCATTTTTACTTCCTTTACTGGAATACTGTTCTCGGGTGTGCATGTCTGCTTCAGCTAGAAATTTATTTATTTTAGATAGTGGTTCATGGTGGTAGGTATCTGGTTCCTAATAGTAGCAGTTATGACTTGTTTGTCAATTTTTTATAAGTTATATTTCGACGGAGAGCTTGCACATTCATAATTTGATCCCTGATCCCCCTTTATCTACCAAGAGCAACCATATTCGCTGAACAGCAGCACCAATATGCAATAAATGCGCCTCGCTGTCGAACTTTCTCGGTTCCAGAGGTCCTTTGTTCATCTCACCGTTGGACTGTGGAACAGCCTCCCAGAGGATGTCGTGCAATTGGAACTTCAGAAAGTTCAAGCGAAAATGAAATGCATTACTGCCCTATACTATGCTTCTTGCATTTTAACACATTTTAATCTTATTTATCTGTTTATTAATTAATTAATTAATTTTTTAATAATAGGGATCTCATCTTTCCTCTTACTGCTTCCTATGAGCACCATATTCTTTGGAAGTTTGAATTTCAAGTCAAGGGCCCCTGTGGGCTTATTCCATATGAAAAGATTTCATCTTCTGTATAATAATGACAATATTACAATCACGTACCTAGTAGAAAGTTACCAGTATATTATATGTGTATACTAATATATAATATATAGATATATATAAATATATGATATAATAATATATGTATATATTATATATATATATATATATATAATATATGTATATATATACACAAATTGAATTTCGTAACTGGAAGCTAATCAAAAGTGGTGGGCTGTAGCTATGGTGTAAGGAGTGATTACAGAAGGTTGTATCCTTCTGTAATCACTTTCTTGATTATGAAGATAGACAAGATAATAATAACCAATTCAAAATTAGCATCGAAGCGTTTAATTCGTTTCATTTGCACGACTCTTATACAGAAAGATTTACCGGTATCCCATTTTTTTTTCAAATTTATTTTTAATCCTCGTGTATTATCTCTGTAGGAACTGATCATGTCGCTGACAGACACCAAATCGTTTCAATTGAATATTTATTCCATCTTGGCCATATCTTTTAGCTTTTGCTTCACTGAAGTGAAGTGTGATATATCTCCTGATCCGTGATATCAATCAACGTCGGGTTTGGCTGGTACTGGGGTGAGTGGCCATTAATGAAGGAACATTAGGCCAGCACATTACTTGTGGGGTGGGGGCCGCCGATGAAAGCCAGGTGCCACCACTGGCATCTAAAACCCCATGAACGTCGGTACTTAAGAACTCACAACAGGCCTTAGGATTCTGTTATGGTTGACAATAGGTGGCAGTGTGGCTGGAAAGTTGAGGTCCTTGGACTTTATTTACTTATTTATTTATTTTAGAACAGTGGCAGATTTTGCAATTTCATAATTTTCATGTGCATTCTGAACGAGAAAAAGAATTTAATTAGCTATAATACAATCATTCTACAGCCGCCCTTGTATAACTCATATTTCGACAACCAGTAAACCTTTAGTGATTTAGGAATCGTAATGGAATTTGAAAAAAAAAATAAAAGTTTAAAAACGGAGTATTAAACAAATTCCAGGACAACAAGTGCAAATCACGAAAAGAAACGGAATCGAAGCAAACATCAGTTATCGCCCTTTCCCAAAGAAAGTCAGATCAACAGAAAGAAATAAAGAAAGCGTGAAAGAAAGGAGGCAAAAGCCACTGTCTGAAACAGCAGCCAGAAATGTTCATCAGAGATGTCCATTTTGCGCATCATGTCAACATCCAAGAAGGAGACTTGTCTGGATGTTGAACACAAGTCCAGGCCGCGTCCAGCTTCTCGCAAGACTTATAACTCCCACATCATAAAGTCTCCCAAGAGTATCGTCAGGCAGGCCGAAGCTCCCTCACCCTCTCTCGCTCTTTCTTTCTCTTCCTTCCTCCCCTGCAGCGCGAAAGAACGAGGAGGCGTCTCGGTCCTGGAAGAGTGCGAGAAACGACATACACACCAGAGTCCTGGAACGCGCGAAGAATTTGGAAAAACGACCGAGAGCGAACGGACCACGAGAAGGAGGAACCATTGTCCCAGTCCGGTGGCGTGTGTTAGCTTACTTTCCTGTATAATTTTCACATTAGAGAGACGATAAGAGGAAAATGTCCGTCCCTGTGAAATTCATATGTGAGGTAGAGAGCCAATAGTGCCCATAACCGGAGGGAGGGTGATTGGTCCAGAGGCCATGATGCTCTCCTCTCCAATCCTCTCGCTATGCTCTCCTTTTTCTTTCGCCCCTAAGAAGACACGAGATAACTAGGTGGAGAAAGTACACATAAAAGGATGAAAGGAAAATGTTTTCATTACGGCTTTTTTTCAGATTCTTGACAGAGAGAGAGAGAGAGAGAGAGAGAGAGAGAGAGAGAGAGAGAGAGAGAGAGAGAGAGAGAGAGGGCAGATGAATGAAAATAGGGAAAGTGCCTCTTTACTCAGGCAAGGTAATTCCCTGGTCATGAAAAGAGTAACGCAGGGTCTGCATGATTCTACGTAAAGGAAATTGGTTTTGGGTTGATTTTACAGTACTCTTTTCGTGTATCTTAGACAATTTTAAGAAAGGGGGAAAGAGAGAGACAGAATCGGGGGAAGGGGAAAGGTAGGATACACTGATTGGTTACATTTCTATTGGCTTCAGTATTATGTTTTGAAATGATAGGTAATAATCTAATGATATTCATTGGTCTTTAAAATTGGAATAAAATATTGCACATTTTACATCCTCAGTGAAGTAGTTATCCAGGAAACAATGATAATTTGTATATCTGTTAATGAACATCTAGACGGATGGATATTGCTTAGTTAAATTTAAGGCATAAGACAATCTTCATCACATAAGTATATACATATTTGTTGTTTGATTATTGGAAAAAAATCTTGAGATAAAGCGAAGATTAATTTTTAAAAGTAATTTTATTTTTTATGCATAGGAAGCTGGTTAATGTTGTTGAGACAAACTTTTTAAGAATACTTTAGTGTTAAAATTTTTTTGTGGTCTTGTAAATCTCCAGTGATGGTACTACATCTAATGCGACCAAAACCACAACCGATTTTATCCGCGTGATGCTGGCTATTGTCTTGTCGTACTTGGAACAATAGGCACTTTCCTTATCTTCCAAGATACTTCTGCTAACGCTACCAAGACTGCTGCTGTTACTCTGTCATTTTTCTGCCTATCTAAGAATGATGCCGGTTTGCGTTAATTACCTGAGGGCTCCCGATAGGTAATTGGAGTTCATGAAATGGATTAGAAAAAGCAGAAAATTGTGAAAAGTGAATTTTATTGGTCTCTCTCCTCTCTCTCTCTCTCTCTCTCTCTCTCTCACTGTATATATATATATATATATATATATATATATATATATATATATATATATATATATTTATGTATATACATATATATATATATCATACATATATACATATATATATATATATATATATATATATATATATATATATATATATATATATATATATATATATATATGTGCGTGTGTGCATGTGTGTATAATGTATGTATATATATATATTATATATATATATATATATATATATATATATAGATATATATATATATATATAAGAGAGAGAGAGTGCTTACCTGTAAAAGACATTCGGGTAAAAATTGAAACCAAGTTGTAATTCATGCTTATCAAGCAATGCTAACGTACTTTGAAGATCCTAATAAGTTATATCACAATGTGTAGTAAGAGGTAATTTTATATATATTACAAAAACCGGGAAACTTTTTAACAAAAAATGCTTGTAAATTGCAGTGTGTTATTACATATTGCAGAAATTAGTACATTTGCTGCTGTGACATGATCTCTCTCTCCCTCTCTCGCAAATTTTCATAGCCCTGAAAATATACTACAGCTTCTTATTGGATTAATCCCAGTGCACAAGACACAACACTTTACCGATACAAAAGTCTACTGTAACGAGCATTTTTGCAGAGTACGCCTAGGCTAAAGTTAACTGGTTGAGTTTGAAACATGGGAAAAGTGAAATACGTATTCGATAGATAAGATCTTACAGTGGTGATAGGGCGAAACTGAATTTCCATTGTCGTGAAGCCAAAAGGAAGCGTTTTGGAAATTAATGGAGTGTTCATTTCCAGTTTATCGCTAGCAAAATACGGATTTATATGTTGAGGAAACTTCTTGGAAAATCATCGTGTTTTTTGTATTTCAAATTATATATATATATATATATATATATATATATATGTGTGTGTGTGTGTGTGTGTGTGTGTGTGTGTATTTATGTATGTACGTATATATATATATAATATATATATATATATATATATATATATATATATATATATGTGTGTGTGTGTGTGTGTGTGTGTGTGTGTGTGTGTTTTAAAGCTTTATTATATATTAACGCATTATCTGATAAGAAAACGTTTCTAGGAAGGACTGTTTTGTTCATATATCCTTCGCTATCAATTGGAGCATTACCCAAAGAACAAGAACGAAAGTCAAAGAGCAACGTCCTGTTCATGGTTAATCATAAAAAAATTTGTGCCCCGTGATGTAACGTTGCATTGACAGCAGGTATCAAAATCACAACGAATATTAGTCATTTCGATTGCAATGGGAATGGAATCACCCTGCAGACAAGGGCAGGCAACATAGGTTAATATATATATCTAAACAACGGGAGCATCGCCCCGTTATTCTCATATTTGGTAAGCATTTAGCAAGAGCGGAAGGCGAACTAAGTCTGGTAACACTCCCCCCCCCCGCCCCCCCCCCCCCCCCCCCTCTCTCTCTCTCTCTCATCTCTCTCTCTCTCTCTCAGACCCTGACAATAGACTCTCTCTCTCTCTCTCTCTCTCAGACCTGACAATAGACTCTCTCTCTCTCTCTCTCTCTCTCTCTCTCTCTCAACCTCCATTCCATCATCTAAGGTCACCAAATCAGAGTCGGAGCTACAAAAATATACGTTTATTCAAAGTAAAGTATTAATTGAATAACTTATGATTCTCACAGGGATATTTAATAGAATGATAACTCATAGTTCAAGTCTCCACAGACAACCCCCCGTGAAATAATAGTCTTAATCAGTAATTGTCAAACACCAATTATCTCCTCTCCAAAATATAGTCCCCTCCACTAGGACACTTAGTCCCCTCACCGATCTGCCTGTTTAAAAGACGAGAACACACTAGTGAGCGCACACAATTGTAAAGACAAAGTCAAAAGATTAAATGAAATAGAACATCTTTACAAAATGTTAAAAAACAGAAACAAGCCAACCCTTTGGCTAAATCACAATAATTCTTACCCATTGCAGCTTGGAATATCACACTGAAACAAATAACTTTCGCAGAGCTATCCCGGCATCATGCCTTTTCTCCCCTATAGCTGTCTCCATCCTTGCCTACCATAGTTACCTTCCCATTAAGAACAACGAAAGAGGGGCACACATACAGATGAATTCACACTCTTCGGTAACTGGTTGCAGCCAGTTTTCAAAGGCACCTTGGACAAGCTATCATGGCACTGATATGCTTAGGTAAGGAACGCACATAACTACAGGACGATCATTGATCTGCTTAGGTACATCAGCATTCTTAAGCGAGAGGTTTTGTCACTTGGACTTCTCTGTCGTCCAGGGAAGTTAAAAATGAAAAATCTGTACATTCCTCCTTTTTACAGATTAGCTTGGCCACCATCCTGGCTAGCCCCAGCCTAGCCACAGGCCACATAAAATAGCTCTTATATAAAAAAACACATTGGCCGGCTCAAACACAAAATATAGTAATAACTGCACGTCTCTGGCAGTATAAAGTAATGTCTATCACGCTTCATCTCCAAAAACAATTGGGTGTATAAACTTTTCTCATTTTAAATTCTTGAATATCCCTCTTTGTCTGCAACTGCAACTCCACAGACTCGTGAAAAATACGCTGTAGGAAGGCGAAATGTCTCCCAGTGGAAAACATCCAACGGCTTCTGTACACCCAAAAGCGCTGTAGAACTCTGTAGACTTGTAGAAACTTCTCGCAAGCGGGCAAACGACAGCAACATCTCTGTAACGGCTGATGGGCGTCTTGCTAGTGTCGGGGAACGACGATTATGGTGTGTTTAAGTATGTCAGTCAAGTCATCAGTCAATCAAAAATGAACTAATCCCAGACATACTTCATACGCTCTCTGTCTACAAGCAAAGAATGCAATTAATACACACACCTATGTATTAACACAAAGATGAATGCGTCTCTTTTAATATGTGCCAATAAAAAACCACATCACTTTCTACTCATATCGGGGAAAAAAATGTGGTATCCTAAACCAATCCCATAACTCACAAAATGATTCATACACAAAGTCGAAAAACCCCCAAGGACTCAAAAAAAGAACACACACCGTAACACTTACCCCTTCACAATGAAAGAAAACCCGGAATCTGCGCAATTACAAACATGCTAATACACACACCATTTGAAAGACTCCGCATTACGGGAGAGAAAACACTTAGTAGCATGCACTCAAAAGATCTCATTTCTAACTGACTGACTGCCCAACCAAGTCCCGAGGCATCACCATGGGAAAATTGATGACTCCAGTACAATTTCTCTGGCTCAGTACAATACCCACGGATGGACACACCTTAACCCCCATAAGTTACTAACTGAAATATAACACATTCCCACAATCAGACACTCTGAAAACAGCATTTTATAGCTGATACCCATCTCACAAAAGGCTTTTTCGTTCGACCACCACTTATTCTCATATTTGGTAAGCGTTTAGCCAGGAGCAGAAGGTGAACTAAGTCTGGTAACACTTTCTCTCTCTCTCTCTCTCTCTCTCTCTCTCAACCTCCACTCCATCATCTAAGGTCACCAAATCAGAGTCGGAGCTACAAAAATATGCGTTTATTCAAAGTAAAGTATTAATTGCATAATTCAGATTCTTACAGGATAATTAATAGAATGCTAACTCATAGTTCAAGTCTCACAGACAACCCCCCGTGAAATAATAGTCTTAATCAGTAATTGTCAAACACCAATTATCTCCTCTCCAAAATATAGTCCCCTCCACTAGGACACTTAGTCCCCACACTGTTTAAAAGACAGGAGAACACACTAGTGAGCACACACAATTGTAAAGACAAAGTCAAAAGATTAAATGAAATAGAACATCAGAGAAATTCAAATAAACGATCGTTATAACGACCATTATAAAGTATTACTTAATGAAACAAGCTACTTTAAACACAACTTAGAAAAAAGAAAATAAATTACTACAAAACTGAACAGCAATAAATACGGACATACACAAACTGGTTATATATTTTTTTTCTTAGTATTGGGGTCAAAATAAGGAAAACTAATACAAATTATTGTAAGTTGAAAAAAAACTTTTAATAAAATAAAATACAATTTTTTTAAACAGCTGTTTTAATAATTAAAAATATAGATAAATTTCACGTCTATGTAATCAATGGTCATACATATCAAACAAATTTACAGTAATTATTTGTCAATATTGTCACATGATTTGTGGCTGTGGCAAGCACTGTTGCATTGAAGGCTAGCTTTCAAACAAGAACACTGCTTTGACAAGCAATTGCTCCTACCAAAGACATCTCTGGTATCTTTGGCCACCACACACACTTCCTGCTCGAACTAGTTTGCGAATACTTAACTTGTGTTTTGTTTGGGGATATTTTCAGGCAAAAGTCCTTTATACTGAACAAAGTCGAATTGATTTCTGGCAAGTTTACCATTGATAATTCCACTTTTTGTGCCAATCACATAACCACTGTCTTCAACTGCTAATACAACACCTACTATGTTAGGGGGGTCTCCTTTACTACGGTCAAATTGAGACACCTGTACAGACACATTGTCTCCAACATCAACTGCTCGCATTGATCTAGTGCTGCGTGCTAACATTCGTTGAGCTTGCTTTTGAGACCATACTCAGCTTCCTTTCTTACTGTTTTGCTGGATGCAATACTTCGGTTGAGATATTTTCTTGTTCCATAGCAGGTTGCTGCTGAGAGTCTGCAACTGGATGTGGTTCACGTTCACATTCAGGGTCTACTGATATTAGGTCATCCCGAGCTGAATCTCCGGTAAGTGGAACTTCTATAAACCTTTCAAGTTCTTCTTCTTCAATACCAGACGATATTTTGCTGATGAATGCATCTGGTAAATTTTACTTAAGACCACATCTTGGCTTGTTGCCAGTGAGCGCTTGATAGGGAGTCATCTTGATTGCCTCATGATATGAACTGTTCATGGCCCACTGAACAAAACGGACACCATAACTCCATTTAGCACAATTATTGTCTCTTATCCATGCCATGAGCTTGAGTTTCACATCCCCATTACCTCTTTCAATAGATCCCTGACTCTGGGGATGCCGAGGACGCCCATTTACTAAGATGAGTTCAGGCCATAGTGAGGCAAGTTCTTGATCACTTCAGCTGTAAATTCACGTCCATTGTCAGACTGAAGGATGTGGTGCACCTAGTATATCCAAGAAGATGAAAAGAAGTTCATTGGCAACCTCAGCTGCTGTCTTTGATTTCAGGGGACGAATCACTTCCATCCTTCATAGTCTGCATGTCGACCAGATCTACTTGTCCTCTTTCATTGAGATCTCTTACGGACAGTGGTCTGACTACAACTTCTGCTGCCGTTTCTTTTCTGCGACGGGGGCTGGTGTGGATCTTTGGACTCGAAACAAATAGGATTTTGTATAAATTTAATCTGCTCCCAGAAATTCACAATGAAAATTAGTGACTCCACTACAGAATTAATTTGATCTATCCACGAACAATTTTTTCTTCGTGCAGATTCATTATCTGCTCACATCTCTTCCTCTCCCCTTTCTGTAAGATTTCTGCATCCATAACTCTTTGGTTTTAAGATTTTTCTCTCCTCCTGACGAAGCATCTGAAAATCTCTGCAAAGTGTCTTTTGACGACCAGTACGAGGAGAACGCGAGGAGGCGAGGGAGAAAATTACACGGTAGCAGAGAGAGAGAGAGAGAGAGAGAGAGAGAGAGAAGAGAGAGAGAGAGAGAGAGAGAAAGTAAGTTTTCTTGCTCTGCCAGCAATTAGATCATTTTTGCAACGGTAGTGACAGAGGCTAACTACACTTTCATTACAGAAAAACTGACTGACAGGAAAAAGTTCCGATAAGGTAATATTATTTTCATCAACAAACGAAAGTCATCTTATCATTTTAATGAAAAATGTAAGGATACAATAGAAAAACCTGTATGATTATTGTAATGCAACAGTTTTATACTCAAGAACCAGAGCAAAGTCTCCATGTATGAACCCTCCAGATGTTATTCGCCGTCCCATTCCTATTACCGAGAATATATCCCATCAAGAGGAAGTCTCCAGATGGCCAGAAGATGAACATATGATGACCTGTAATCGTCAAAAAGGGTCCAAGAAAACTAGGAAAAGGTCATTTCATGACCTGCAACCGAGGGAGAACCAAAATATTTGCATGAGACCCATTCCACTTTCACGCCTCTTTGATTCCCCAACCAACTGCCAAACAGAAAACTCCCTTTACTGGAAGGAATGGGTATACGGAACCGAGTAGCACGATTGCCCAAATAACAGTGTCCTTTGGAACGCCTGACCAATCGTCGATGAGACTTGCCTGAAAGGAATCTCAAGTTCTTGATATCATAATCTTCTCTTATTGTTCTTAAAATTGGGGATTGTCTGTTAAAATCATCTCTTTTCAGTGTTTCATTTCTGTCCAAAACTGGATTCTACTCAAGAGAATATATTGTAAGCCTCTGATGTATTCCATGTACTGCATATTTCCCATGGAATGGCATTGTAATCCCCTCATCTCTCGCTCATAAACGCTACAAATGTCTGTTTCCGTGAGTTGTTTTGATTATACAACTAATTCAGTGCTATTTTCAATAAGGCATCGAAAAGAGAGCAGACAGGTAAACAAAATAATGTTCAGACCGCCTGTTACAAAATGCAATAAGAAAGTATTGCTTTTGACAGGGAAAAGATCTGGTCAAACTCGGTTGAAACAAATCGATGGAAAGTTTGCCTGGAACACCGTGTCAAGATCTGATTTTGACGACATATCTCTCTCTCTCTCTCTCTCTCTCTCTCTCTCTCTCTCTCTCTCTCTCTCTCTCTCTCTCTCTCTCTTAAGGTCTGAAATGAACAGAGATTCATTATACAGATTTCTTCTAACTTTCCTACTACTGCTCTTCAACATAGGTATAATTAAAGTAATGCCTTTCATGTGAATTTG
>NC_061104.1:8992671-8995171 GCF_015104395.2 Macrobrachium nipponense
CAAATTCACATGAAAGGCATTACTTTAATTATCCCTATGTTGAAGAGCAGGAGTAGGAAAGTTAGGAAGAAATCTGTATAATGAATCTCTGTTCATTTCAGACCGATTTTAGAGAGAGAGAAGAGAGAGAGAGAGAGAGAGAGAGAGACGAGGAGAGAGAAGGAGAGACTGAAGAGGGAGAGAAGAGAGAGAGAGAGAGAGAGAGGAATGTCGTCAAAATCAGATCTTGACACGGTGTTCCAGGCAAACTTTCCATCGATTGTTTCACGAGTTTACCAGATCTTTCCTGTAAAGCAATACTTTCTTATTGCATTTTGTAATAGGCGGTCTGAACATTATTTTGTTTACCTGTCTGCTCTCTTTTCGATGCCTTATTGAAAATAGCACTGAATTAGTTGTATAATCAAAACAACTCACGGAAACAGACATTTGTAGCGTTTATGAGCGAGAGATGAGGGGATTACAATGCCATTCCATGGGAAATATGCAGTACATGGAATACATCAGAGGCTTACAATATATTCTCTTGAGTAGAATCCAGTTTTGGACAGAAATGAAACACTGAAAAGAGATGATTTTAACAATCCCCAATTTTAAGAACAATAAGAGAAGATTATGATATCAAGAACTTGAGATTCCTTTCAGGCAAGTCTCATCGACGATTGGTCAGGCGTTCCAAAGGACACTGTTATTTGGGCAATCGTGCTACTCGGTTCCGTATACCAATTCCTTCCAGTAAAGGGAGTTTTCTGTTTGGCAGTTGGTTGGGGAATCAAAGAGGCGTGAAAGTGGAATGGGTCTCATGCAAATATTTTGGCTTTCCCTCGGTTGCAGGTCATGAAATGATCTTTTCCTAGTTTTCTTGGACCCTTTTTGACGATTACAGGTCATCATATGTTCATCTTCTGGCCATCTGGAGACTTCCTCTTGATGGGATATATTCTCGGTAATAGAAATGGGACGGCGAATAACATCTGGAGGGTTCCCACATGGAGATTTTGCTCTGGTTCTTGAGCATAAAACTGTTGCATTACAATAATCATACAGGTTTTTCTATTGTATCCTTACATTTTTCATTAGAATTATAAGATTACTTTCTTTTCTTGATAAAAAAAAATATTACCTTGATGGAACTTTTTTCTGCAAGTCAGTTTTTCTGTAATGAAAGTGTAGTTAACCTGTGTCACTACCGTTGCAAAAATGATCTAATTGCTGGCAGAGCAAGAAAACTTACTTTCTCTCTCTCTCTCTCTCTTCTAAAACTACTCTCTCCTCTCTCTCTCTCTCTCGTTCTCTCTCTCTCTCTCTCTCTCTGCTACCGTGTAATTTTCTCCCTCGCCTCCTCGCGTTCTCCTCGTACTGGTCGTCAAAAGACACTTTGCAGAGATTTCAGATGCTTCGCACTGTAAGGTTTCGCTCGTCCGCTGCTGCGAAAGACTGTGAGGAGACACAGTAGTCTATACCTCACAAGCTTCGTCAGGAGGAGAGAAAAATCTTAAAACCAAAGAGTTATGGAAGCAGAAATCTTACAGAAAGGAAGAGAAAGAGATGTGAGCAGATAATGAATCTGTACGAAGAAAAAATTGTTCGTGGATAGATAAAATGAATACTGAAGTGGAGTCACTAATTTTCATTGTGAATTTCTGGGAGCAGATTAAATTCATACAAATCCTATTTGTTTCGAGTCCAAAGATCCACACCAACCCTATTATTCCCTCCAAAATTTCATCATCACTTACGGGCTGGAGATGTGGTCGGCTTAATCTATACAACCAACTTTAGCAAAATAACATCGTAGGAGAATATCATCTACTTAGTACCTTGCGCTGCGTACTCAAGGCTCAAACTGAAGTTCTTTTCAGAGTCCCTTTGATTTCCAGCTTAGTATGTTACAGCCAAAGTTACAAACAAACACTAGAAGGCCTTAGGCTTTATTTGTCAGCTATTCTGCCAAACGAATTCATGGAGTTCACAGAATTTATTGGAGATTTGATATGTTAATAATATTTCTGCCATATTTCAACGGATCGTAAATCCACTACTCAGATTGTTTTCCACTTCGTGGATGTCCTCGTTCTGATCCAGTAAACCAGTTTTATTTGTGTATGCTAACGAAAAATTTTTTAATGTAGAAATAAACGTTCGTTAACATTCCATATGCAGTTCCTGAACTATAGCTAAAAGAGTAAGAGGCCTAATTATATATTATATATATATATATATATATATATATATATATATATATTTATATTATATATATATATATATATAGTATATATATATATATATATGATTATATATATGTATATATATTATATATATATATATATATATATGGTATATATATATATATATATATATATATATATATATATATATACACATATATATATATAAATATACATATATATATATATATATATATAATATATATATATATATATGGTAAAAAGGAGGAATGTACAGACTTATCATTTTTAACTACCCTGAAGACAGAGAG
>NC_061104.1:9000171-9010171 GCF_015104395.2 Macrobrachium nipponense
ATGTTTAAAATGTGCAATATTTGTTTATTTCCATTTTAAAGACCAATGAATATTATTAGATTTACTACCTATCATTTCAAAACATAATACTGAAGCCAATAGAAATGTAACCAATCAGTGTATCCTACCTTACCCCTTCCCCCGATTCTGTCTCTCTCTTTCCCCCTTTCTTAAAATTGTCTAAGATACACGAAAAGAGTAGACTGAAATAAACCCAAAACCAATTTCCTTTACGTAGAATCATGCAGACCCTGCGTTACTCTTTTCATGACCAGGAATTACCTTGCCTGAGTAAGAGGCACTTTCCTATTTCATTCATCTGCCCCCACTCTCTCTCTCTCTCTCTCTCTCTCTCTCTCTCTCTCTCTCTCTCTGTCAAGAATCTGAAAAAAAGCCGTAATGAAAACATTTTCCTTTCATCCTTTTATGTGTACTTTCTCCACCTAGTTATCTCGTGTCTTCTTAGGGGCGAAAGAAAAAGGAGAGCATAGCGAGAGGATTGGAGAGGAGAGCATCATGGCCTCTGGACCAATCACCCTCCCTCCGGTTATGGGCACTATTGGCTCTACCTCACATATGAATTTCACAGGGACGGACATTTTCCTCTTATCGTCTCTCTAATGTGAAAATTATACAGGAAAGTAAGCTAACACACGCCACCGGACTGGGACAATGGTTCCTCCTTCTCGTGGTCCGTTCGCTCTCGGTCGTTTTTCCAAATTCTTCGCGCGTTCCAGGACTCTGGTGTGTATGTCGTTTCTCGCACTCTTCCAGGACCGAGGCGCCTCCTCGTTCTTTCGCGCTGCAGGGGAGGAAGAGAAAGAGAAAGAGCGAGAGAGGGTGAGGGAGCTTCGGCCTGAACGATACTCTTTGGGAGACTTTATGATGTGGGAGTTATAAGTCTTGCGAGAAGCTGGACGCGGCCTGGACTTGTGTTCAACATCCAGACAAGTCTCCTTCTTGGATGTTGACATGATGCGCAAAATGGACATCTCTGATGAACATTTCTGGCTGCTGTTTCAGACAGTGGCTTTTGCCTCCTTTCTTTCACGCTTTCTTTATTTCTTTCTGTTGATCTGACTTTCTTTGGGAAAGGGCGATAATTGATGTTTGCTTCGATTCAGTTTCTTTTCGTGATTTGCACCTGTTGTCCTGGAATTTGTTTAATACTCCGTTTTTAAACTTTTATTTTTTTTCAAATTCCATTACGATTCCTAAATCACTAAAGGTTTACTGGTTGTCGAAATATGAGTTATACAAGGGCGGCTGTAGAATGATTACATTGTAGCTAAAAATTGCTTTGAAAATATCAGGTGTAGCATTATGTGTAAATTAAATTCTTTTTCTCGTTTCAGAATGCACTTGAAAATTATAAAATTGCAAAATCTACCACTGTTCTAAAAAAAATAGATCAATAAAAAAAGTGCAAGCACCTCAACTTTTCCAGCCTCACTGCCACCTATTGTCAACCATAACAGAATCCTAAGGCCTGTTGTGAGTTCTTAAGTACCGACGTTCATGGGGTTTTAGATGCCGGTGGTGGCACCTGGCTTTCATCGGCGGCCCCCACCCCACAAGTAATGTGCTGGCCTAATGTTCCTTCATTAATGGCCACTCACCCCAGTACCAGCCAAACCCGACGTTGATTGATATCACGGATCAGGAGATATATCACACTTCACTTCATTGAAGCAAAAGCTAAAAGATATAGCCAAGATGGAATAAATATTTAATTGAAACGATTTGGTGTCTGTCAGCGACATGAATCAGTTCCTACAGAGATAATGCACGAGGATTAAAAATAAATTTGAAAAAAAAAATGGGATACCGGTAAATCTTTCTGTATAAGAGTCGTGAAAATGAAACGAATGAAAAGCTTCGATGCTCATTTTGAATTGGTTAGTATTGCCCTGACTATTTTTATAATCAATGTTGTTATTATTACCATATTCACACGTCAACTGCTGATTCGTGAATGAATCCCCTCTGCAAAAAAAGTCCACATCTTTATATATATATATATATATATATATAATATATATATAGTATATATATATATATATATATATATAGTGTATGTATTTTTTCTGTATGTCTAATTATATGTTGTATATATCTACCTATTTCCGCCTGAAGGAAGTGATTACAGAAGGATACAACTTCTGTAATCACTTCCTACACCATAGCTACAGCTCACCACTTTTGGCTAGCTTCCAAGTACGAAATTCAATTTTATGTGTGTGTGTGTGTGTGTGTATATATATATATATATATATATATATATATATATATATATATATATATATATATATATATATATATACTACGGTCACTTTCTACCAGATACGTAATTGTAATATTATCATTATTATACAGCAGATGAAATCTTTTCATATGGAATAAGCCCACAGGGGCCCTTGACTTGAAATTCAAACTTCCAAAGAATATGGTGTTCATTAGGAAGCAGTAAGAGGAAAGATGAGATCCCACTTATTAAAAAATTAATCAATTAATAAACAGATAAATAAGATAAAAATGTATTAAAATGCAAGAACAATAGTATTAGGGCAGTAATGCATTTCATTTTCGCTTGAACTTTCTGAAGTTCCAATTGCACGACATCCTCTGGGAGGCTGTTCCACAGCCCAACGGCGTGATGAACAAAGGACCTCTGGAATCGAGAAAGTTCGACAGCGAGGCGCATTTATTGCATATTGGTGCTGCTGTTCAGCGAATATGGTTGCTCTTGGCAGATAAAGGGGCATCAGGGATCAAATTATGAATGTGTAAGCTCTCCGTTGAAATATAACTCGTGAAAAATTGACAAACAAGAGATCGTCCGTCGTTGGTTCATGTCATAACTGCTACTATTAGGAACCAGATACCTACCACCATGAACCACTCTTTTTAAAATAGATAAATATCTAGCTGAAGCAGACATGCACACCCGAGAACAGTATTCCAGTAAATGAAGGAAAAATGACCTAAAACAGGTTGCATTGATTTTATCGCTGTTATAAATATATGAGGCCTTATAAACAATACCTAACTTTCGTGCAGCATTTCATTGGATGTTACTCAAAAGTTAGATGCGAGTCAAAGGTTACACCTAAAATAGTTGAAGCTTCTCACTCATTCAGCAAACTTCCATCCACCTGAAGGGAAGGATGGGGTGGGAAATCTATACGAGATCTGCTAATCAAAAGTGTTTTCATTTTACTGGAGTTCAGCCAACGACTACACCGTTCCCTAAACCGGCCCATGTCCCGATTGAGGCCGAGGCCAAATTCATTTCTTATAAGTGGAGACTTCACTACACCCACAAGTATTGCATCATCGACATATCACTTGTATTCACTAAAAATAACATTGAACCAAGAACACAGCACTGTGGAACTCCAGACAAAATAGGTGATTTTTCACTAAAGATCCCGACCACAGCAACTCGCTGCTGCCTACCTGTAAGGAAATCTTGAAGTAATCCTTAAAACATATCCACCCACTCGAAGATTCGGATGTTTATAAATAAGTGCCTTATGATTTACTAAATCGAAAGTAGCACTAAAATCTATTTGACTTACTCTGCACTCAAAACCCTTATTAAGGTTCCCTTGCAAATGGCATGTCAAGTCTAAAAGGGCATCACTGGTACCTAACTGCTTCATCAGCTAGCAACCCTTTACATCTAACATACTATATATTGCTTAAAAATGAATTTTTCAGCAACTTTGGAGAGCACAGGGAGAATAGAGATTGGCCTGTAGTTACTGCAGTCTGTCTCTCTTTGGAACAGGCACTGCATTACTAAGCTTGCGCTCATCTGCAAAAATACGTCGAAAAAAACCTGTAGAATCTAGTAGTCTTTGAAGACAACAAACTAGAACATTTTTTTTTAAACAAAGGGAAGAAACCATCAGGATCTTCAATCGAGCTATCAAAATTATCTCAAATTTTCTTAACAACCCTGGAGCAAAATGCAAATTTTGTAAGAATAGGTTTAGGATGACAAGTATCGGGGAGAGGGACATCTTCAAGCTGACTGTTTAACCTTGCAAAAGCTCAATGAAGCAGTTCAACCTTTTCCCTAGGGCCAGCAACCAATCTACCTTCATCTGTTAGTAGTGGTGGAATGGAAGACGAGCCTGGCCCAAAGAGAGATGATGACAGTTTGGTCCACCACAGATGAGGCTGAGTAATTCCTTCAAGTTTCCTCTTCAAGGAATTATTGTAATTTCTCTTGGCTGTATGGTAAGTTCTATTCGCAGCGCAGCAAGACTCAACAAAACTGGTGTAATTTTCAGTCTAACGATTTTGTCTTCATCGTTTGTCATAGTAGGCTCGTCTACATTTACCATCAAACTATGCCTGATCATTTGTCCTGAATTTGATGACCTTTCTAGGGTCATATCTTATTAACATAGCCATCAGCATTTTCATTTAGCTTCTTCTTAGGATCAGGATCTCGTACAGGAACTGAAATATTAAGTGCTTGGTAAGCTTCAATAATGTGATACCAATTGGCTGTGGATTTCAGCCAAACCATTTTCCAATGGTGGAATTAGGATTATACTACTTGACAGATATGTCCATCTCAATGGCGCAATGGTCAGAACTGCCTCTATATTCACAGACTTTGGACTTCATAATAACCACAACATCTGTGAATATGAGGTCCAATTCTATTACCAGAAGTGTGCGTGGGTTTCTCAACCAGCTGGACAATATCAGAGGATACACAGAACTCAAGAGCAGGTCGCCCATGCTGATCTGTGGAATTTGAATTTAGCCACTTATTGTGCTTTGAATTACAGTCTCCACAAATAACGAATGAAGCTTTTGAATCCTGTAATTGAGCCTTGCTAATCCTTTCCAAAATACAGTCATATATAGAATCGTCGTTATTTGGATTGCAGTAAACAGCAAATACATAAACATTGTAGAACTTGATGAAAATTTTAAAACTAGAACTTCATGGCAACTACACTCCCAATGTTTCTGACGATAAATAGGTCGTCCAGACTTAGTGTATAAAATTGTAATAGCCACAATACCCTCTTAAGGTCTTAAATTCTTCATATTTTTTTTATACACTTGTCACTACTATGACTTAGATCCAAATGTAAGTCTTGCGAGGTAAAAATTACTTTGTATTTCTTGCATTTGAAACTAAGGCTTTATAGTGACGCGTATCCAAGAAATGTGAAGAAGTCGATAAGTTAACAGGGTATTGTGGCCATTACAATATATAATATATAATATATATATATATATATATATATATATATATATATATATATATATACATATATATATATATATATATATATAATATATATATATATATATATTTATACATATATATATATATATATATATATATCTATATATATATATATATATATATATATATATTATATATATCTTGGGTTTCCCGTCTTAACAGCTTACTAGAAATATCTCGTATTACAGGGATGATATTTTAAGTCATTGACTTATTGATATCTATCATTGGATACTAGAGAGACTGCGTTGTTGCTAAAAGTGCTCTTCAAGATGGTTATAATATAATGAAAAATTTAACTAAGCAAAAAGACGATCTATCTGCTGATTTAAAGGAATTATTATTATTATTATTATTATTAACTTTTATATAGAGGATATCAAAGCAAAGGAATCTTTACTATGTAAAAACAAAAACAATATAAATAAAATGAATGAAAAAAAAAGAAAATATTTGCAAACAGATTAAACAAACCATTCCATACCAATTTTGGCACTTTGAAGAAACTCTGTTAAATCAGTGACATTTTAATGATCATTATTATCGCCAGAAATTCGACCTCAGAATCCCGTAAAACTTCAAGCTCTCATTATTATTATTATTATAATTATTATTATTATTATTTTTTTTTTCTTTTTTTTTTTTGCTCTATCACAGTCCTCCAATTCGACTGGGTGGTATTTATAGTGTGGGGTTCCGGGTTGCATCCTGCCTCCTTAGGAGTCCATCACTCTTCTTACTATGTGTGCCGTTTCTAGGATCACACTCTTCTGCATTAGTCCTGGAGCTACTTCAGCCTCTAGTTTTTCTAGATTCCTTTTCAGGGATTCTTGGGAATCGTGCCTAGCGGCTCCTACTGTTTATGGGTACGATTTCCACTGGGCAATCCATCCCATATCCTTCTTATTTCTATTTTCAGATCTTGATACTTATCCATTTTTTCCCTCTCTTTCTCTTCAACTCTGGTGTCCCATGGTATTGCGACATCAATGAGTGATACTTTCTTCTTGACTTTGTCAATCAACGTCACGTCTGGTCTGTTTGCACGTATCACCCTATCCGTTCTGATACCATAGTCCCAGAGGATCTTTGCGTGATCGTTTTCTATCACTCCCTCAGGTTGGTGCTCGTACCACTTATTACTGCAAGGTAGCTGATGTTTCTTGCACAGGCTCCAGTGGAGGGCTTTTGCTACTGAATCATGCCTCTTTTTGTACTGGTTCTGTGCAAGTGCCGGACATTCGCTTGCTATGTGGTTTATGGTTTCATTTTCGTATTGCACTTCCTACATATGGGAGAGATGTTATTTCCGTCTATCGTTCTTTGAACATATCTGGTTCTTAGGGCCTGATCTTGTGCCGCTGTTATCATTCCTTCAGTTTCCTTCTTTAGCTCTCCCCTCTGTAGCCATTGCCATGTGTCATCGCTGGCTAGTTCTTTAGTCTGTCTCATGTATTGTCCGTGCATTGGTTTGTTGTGCCAGTCCTCTGTTCTGTCTGTCATTCTCCTGTCTCTGTATATTTCTGTGGGTCCTTCATCTACTTTTATTAGTCCTTCTTCCCATGCACTCTTTAGCCACTCGTCTTCACTGGTTTTCAGATATGCCCCAGTGCTCTGTTCTCGATGTTGACGCAGTCCTCTATACTTAGTAGTCCTCTCCCTCCTTCCTTTCGTGTTATGTATAGTCTGTCCATATTTGCTCTTGGGTGTAGTGCTTTGTGTATTGTCATATGTTTCCTGGTTTTCTGATCTATGCTGCGCGAGTTCTGCCTTCATCCATTCCACTATTCCTGCACTGTATCTGATTACTGGCACTGCCCATGTGTTTATGGCTTTTATCATATTTCCGCCGTTGAGTTTTGACTTGAGTATCGCCTTGAGTCACTGCATATATTCTTTCCTGATCGTGTCCTTCATCTCTTGGTGTTTTATATCCCCTCCTTCCATTATTCCCAGGTATTTGTATCCTGTCTCATCTATGTGTTTGATGTAGCTCCCATCTGGTAGCTTTATCCCTTCAGTTCTCGTTACTTTGCCTTTTTGTATGTTGACTAAGGCGCATTTTTCTATTCCAAACTCCATCCTGATGTCCCGAGATACAATCCGTACAGTCTGGATTAGGGTATCTATTTCCTTGATGCTCTTACCATACAGCTTGATGTCGTCCATGAACATCAGATGGTTGATTCTGTTGCCTCTTTTCTTGAGTTGGTACCCGGCATCCATCTTCTGTAGTACTTTTGTCATGGGAATCATGGCTACTACGAAGAGTAGTGGGGACAGTGAGTCGCCCTGGAAGATCCCTCTCTTGATATTAACCTCTGCTAGTCTTACTCCAGAGCTTGTAATTATTATTATTATTATTATTATTATTATTATTATTATTATATTATTATTATTATTATTATCATTATTATTATTATTATTATTATCTGGGCAAGAAAAAACACACAGAGTTGACATGACTAATATTCAGGTGAAACCTACGTGTATATATATATATAGATATATATATATATATATATATATATATATATATATATATACACGTAGGTTTCACCTGAATATTAGTCATGTCAACTCTGTGTGTTTTTCTTGCCCAGAAGATAATAATAATAATAATATAATAATAATAATAATAATTCCTTTAAATCAGCAGATAGATCGTCTTTTGCTTACTGAAATTTCTCATTATATTATAACCATCTTGAAGAGCACTTTTAGCAACAACGCAGTCTCTCTAGTATCCAATGATAGATATCAATAAGTCAATGACTTAAAATAACAGCCTGTAATACGAGATATTTCTAGTAAGCTGTTAAGACGGGAAAACACCCAAGATATCTATCTATAAAGGCCCTAGAAAACAAATACGAATAAGTTAATAAATCCCTAATATATTATTGCATTGTTAGAAAAAATGAAGATTTAGAACCGTGCAAAACGAGGCTTTGTTTAGAGAAATATGCAAACAAGATAACGCAAAGTCGATGTACAATATATTAAGTCTTCCTTATTTGGGATGTCAGATCTTGTCATTAACGCTACTTATAATCGTCTTCTCGTGAGCCATGGAAGATTAATCATTCTTATCCACGTAAGTAATCACTTGAAAAGGAACTGGTTCGCTGAAAGAGTAAAGTTGCAAGTCATATTTAAAAGTGCTCCAAGAAAGTCTTTAATTTAACCATTCATTAACAAAAACCAGTTTCAAGAAATCGACTTCTCTTTAAAACGTATTGTGATACAGAAACTTTAGCATGGTCCTTATACGTATTACAATCACTAGTTAGGTTAGGCTGTGATCTGAATTTATTTTTGTAGATTTGAGTTGTTAGACATCATACGTAAAACCTGAATTCTTTGTGTGGTTATTTTCGAAAGGCATTCTAGCAAAAACTGATTGGTTGAACACGAAGTAGGATGAAAGCGTAAACCTTACGTCATTTTTTTATTTAGGATCGCATTCTCTCTCTCTCTCTCTCTCTCTCTCTCTCTCTCTCTCTCTCTCTCCTCAGACCATGGCGCAATACTCCATTATTATAACTCTTCTTATCTGTCTTGTAAGTTATTCGCATGTAACTATTTTGCGAGGAACGCATCCTTTTATAAAAATCTCGAAGAATTTGTCGAAAGAAAGAAGAGGAATAGTGTGAGAGCCGAATAATATGCAAATGAAGCAAGGGGTTCCTTGCTTCTTATAAAACCTCAACAGCCATCCATGAAAAGCGCGAAGAAGAAATCTTGCTGTGATCTCTCTTGGCAGGAGACCTTGATATGAGGTTCTTCTTAGAGCTCGCCAAGATGCTTCACAGCGTTGCCATGTCAAGATGTGTTTACATCAACGGGCCCGCCGATCGTTAGCCCTTTCTTCATTATCACGGTGCTCTCGTTTCGACCCTAGGCTTTATGCCGGCGCTCTCCGGCTTTCTTTTGTTTTACTGCTAACAGAAGCCATGGTCTAAGTGCCTGCGCGCATTATAGGCCGCATTTTTGTTATCTTTCGCCGGGGCTCCAAGCAAAAGAAAATGAAATTAGAGGAAAACGATGGCCCGGATAGCCAAAATATGGTAATGTTAACAGGCGGTCGAAATGAGGAGGTGTGTTGTCGGTACAGGGCGAGCGTGACCGAACGTCGTGTTCCTTAGTTGGCATCGGTTGCTACAACATCCGAGGTCCTTGATACCCTGTTGGCTTCACTTAAACCACGCACTCCATTGAGAGATCCTTTGAAACCACCCCTGGCTCCGCCCGCCCTCCCTCCCTTCGCTCCTTTTGTCTCCGGCGCCGCGAGAATTTAGTTCATTTCAGGATTTATGGTTAGTTATGATCTCGCCTTGCATGATGGAGGAGGAGTCTGCCGGGGCTCTTTTGTACCGGAGCACTGTCGGTCGGTCGGTCGGTCAGACACTCTCTCTCTCTCTCTCTCTCTCTCTCTCTCTCCCTTGGTCCTGATGGACGTTATTTATTTTGCCATGATTCTCTCTCTCTCTCTCTCTCTCTCTCTCTCTCTCTCTAATTCATATTTCTGGGAGAAAAGACTTCGATACTTGTCTGCTCGATAGAATTTCAGCCATGCGTTTCACCTAATCATCTTTAATATCATTATTGTCAACATAGTCAGCATTATAGTTACTGATACCTGAGCTACTTATCAATTGTGCTAAGGAAACTCCAGCTAGTGACATTGCTATTGCTACTGTTACTGTGAGATCTTCA
>NC_061104.1:9012671-9015171 GCF_015104395.2 Macrobrachium nipponense
ATATATATATATATATATATGTATATGTATATATATGTATATATATATATATATATATATATATATTATATATATATATATATATACGTATATACAGGGTGTTTCAAATGTCAAGGATGGTTTTGCTTTGTTTAGGGAAAAATTTATTGAAACATAAATTGGATGAAATTCTCATGGTAAATTATACATACTATATATATAATATATATATATATATATATATATATATAATATATATATAATATATATATCACTTCATATATATGCATATATATAAATAAATATACATGTAAGAAATTTAAAAAATAAGTAGCCAGCGTAGGATTCTACTGGTTGTTGGCCAAATTTGCGAGTATTTTTTCATTGATCTAAGAAACTGATGCTGTCAGGTAGTGGGACAACATAGGCCATTCAGTTCTTACGGCAATGAAGAGAGGGGAATTTGAGTTGCTGGACAGCAAGATAAAGCGACCCTGGACGTTAAGCAAATGAAGTACAAAGATCTGAAGGTGGAACTGAGAGAAAACCCCGCAATTTTACTGTGAAGTACCAGTTAGAGGTGTTGAACAGCAAGGCTAAAAGGATATGAAGGAAAAAAAGTTAAAGGCTAAAAGGTTGGTGTAGCTAAGGACTTATGAGACGCTGTAATACCTTTTAGTAATGCCTACAATGTACAGGTGAAGGGTACTGACAGCCGTACCATGTTATGCGGGCTATCAAGACTTGTGAGCTTGAAACCTTCAGCACCGAACACAGAAGTTCTTAGAAAACTCTGTCCCTCTAAGAGTAACCTGTTAAAAAAAAAACTGAGGCAGAAAATCTATGATGCAATTTATTACAAAGATTACATCTAAGATTCTTATTAAGTCAGTAAAATAACGTTTTATTGGTTTGGATGAACTGAACCCTTCACATTAGATGCAGATTTCTGGTATACAAACCAGCTGGTTATAAAGCCTCTGACTAAAGCAGCAGAAAACAAACTGTAAAACAAGTAAGTGTTAGGGATATTCAAGTTTGCCCGCGCTATTTGGTAAAGGCACAGCATAATCTGGCATTACTGGAATAAAGTCGGTCAACTATATTTTTATCTGCTTAAATTGAGTGACTATAATCACCATAGCTGAGCATCGTATGTCGGTTGTGTTTTAATAAAAACAGAGGCCTGTTCATTGTATACCGGCACGAATATCATTTATTGAAAGTATAAGCTTTAAACTACTGACCAACTGAGTTACATTAATTTGAAGTGTGAACACATGAAATCTATAATTTACTTAAAATAGTTTCAATAATATTAATCTAAAAGTTCTATCTAAAAATCAAAAGTATTACGTTATATCTTAATGCCTGAAGCAATGTAATGACAAAGTTACGTTAAATATAAAGGCTTTTAAAAGTTTACGTCCCTGTAAGGTGAGAAGTACAGAGGCCAAATTGGTTAGTCTTTATAGGAGAAATTTGATCTAATGTGAACACTTCAGTAGATCAAGGTGAATACATTATTTTACAGACTTTATAAGAATCTAAGTAAAAATGTTTTTGTTATTTAATCACAATATTTTCTGCCGTTGTTTTTTTCTCTTTGCAGGACATGCTTTATCAACAGAATTATTCAAGATGATGCAAGTGGAATACTTAGTGTTATTCGTGAACTTCAGTGATCGTTGGTTTTACCCAATAATAATTTAATAGGTTATCAATGAGATGCACCTCACGTGGTGTATTGTAGGCGTTACTAAAGGGTGTTAGCAGACATTTGGCTTCCCTTCTTTCGAAGACGTGATCATCAACGATTGAAAAGTTTATCCAGACATTATCACAGATAGATCAGATAAAGCGAGATGCATGGTCATTTTAAATAAGAACGCTTTTTCCGAACAAATGGGAGACATTTTTATTTTAGGTATAATGTTGAGTTATTGAAACAGGTAGTCCAACGTATCAACCTATCTAAAAGGTGAAAGACAAAAGAACTATATGACCGAAAGCTGTTAAAGATTACCTAAAAGTATACTCCTCTGGCTCAAAATATGAGATATTGTATGGCCTTCCAAAAATAGGCAAAGAATACATCCCTTTAAGACCTATTTTAGCTGCTATATAACACTGCAAACTACCAAACAGCAGAGTATTTAACACCTGTCCTACAGCCATACACAACTGATGGGTGCTCTTTATCCAAATCTGCCCGCCTTGCACCTGATATTTTACCTTAGGATGTTGACCAATCAGTGGTCAATTTTGAGGTCACATCCCTCTTTACGAACAAGTTTCTAGCGAAGGTTGACATTATTTTCGAAAAAAAAACTTTTTTTCTGATGATAACTTTTTGTTTCACGATTTTAACATAATTTTATGAAACTTTCAGAAATTTTATTATAGGACACTCACTTTACTCTCAACAAGAAAATTTATAAACATGTTGATAGTGTCTTGATGGGATCCCCTTTGGGCCCCATTAGAACTAATGCTTTCATGTGCTGTCTTGAAAGGAAAA
>NC_061104.1:9020171-9021854 GCF_015104395.2 Macrobrachium nipponense
GCAGTGTAGTAGCATACGTTTTCAGTGGGCAAAAAGCTTTATCAATAGAGGTTCTGATCCAAAACCAACAAACGGCAGTTACAACATGGAACATAATCAATCATTCTTACGTGGGAGTGTTGGGCGGTCATTATCACACTTTGAACGAAAGGACATGTGCTAAGCCCGTAGCTGCTAAAGGGATTTTCTACTGTGATTCGTCCGTATGTCAGATTGTTGCAGATTTCAGAGCAGGGCCATTTGGAAACAGCAAAAAAGATTGGCGATTCGAAAAACGTAGAAAAAAAATTATAAAATCGTCTGCGACGACTTCTGGTTCTGAGCGGCTTGTGTCTAATCTGGTCCATAGCGAGAACATCACAGACAATCAGATTAAAAGCTGTTTAGATCTGCTAACGTGACCAATCCCAAAGAGAGAGGGTAAGCATCGCGCGGACAATATGGCGGCGGTGATTACAGCGACATCTCCCCTCATAATCTCAAGGTAAACAGAGGGAAAAGGCGCGGGAATCCATTGGGAAAAGGACAGGAAACTGGTGGCGAGTGTTGGAACTACGGTCCGTCTTGTTAACGAAGAATCTCTTTTGGCAGTTATTGCTTTTACGGCTGTGGAAAGGTATTTGATATGGTGTTGCTGTAACTATAAGGGTGTCACCCGAAGAATGGAATGGGGGATTGGGAGGATAGGGGAGTGTATGCCGAACGGGGTGGGGAGTTAGGTGGGGGAAGGAGAAGGTTCACATAGGCAGATTATAATGAGAGAGATTTAGCAGTGTACGTGCCATCCAAAAACGGTCAAAAAGGGGCCTGCTGTAGTTTTGTTAGCGGTTGTGTGATCGGAAAATGATTTGCCCTTTGTTGCAATTTGCGTATTTAACGCTTTTGTGAAGAAGAGAGAGATTTAAATATGGATCTCGAAAGGCATTTTAAACTTTAGGTCACTTTTGCCAAATTCTTTATGCTCATTATTTCCTTATAAATCTTTCAAATTTTTTTTTTACGAAATCGGTTTATAATATACATTGAGAGAGAGAGAGAGAGAGAGAGAGAGAGAGAGAGAGAGAGAGAATGTCACAAACTAAGTACTATCCATTTTGCCACTCCATGAATAAAATAAAAAACAAGTGGGAAAACGTAAAACAGTCTACTACCTCAGGATTTTGTCATTTAAGCTAAACATAATTAACAAAAGTAGAAAAAAAAAATCTCAGTGTGGATATGAAAATCTGAATATCTCAATTTAGGAAAGATGAACCGTTGAAATCATAAGCCAGCATGCAACACTATTTCTTTCGACAGTAAAATGTCCTTTGGTGAACTTTCTGATTAAAGACGAAACGGAGGAGGATGACTTTCATCATCATCATGTCATTCATTTCCTTGTGTGGTGTTTATTTTTCATTCCTGGTGCGAAGAATTGTCATTGTTTTAAATTCAGTTCCGACACCAATAGCCAAAATTATCAAGTGATTTTTTATGAAGTAAACAGATGGAACTGGCAACTTTTCATGGCTCTTCTAGCCCAGACCGGAATAAATGAAGAATCGAGAAGAAAAAGGAACATGCATTGCTTCTGGATACAGTGAAGACTATGGAAACGGGGGAGGGGGGGGGGTGGGGGGGGTGGCCGGTGTATACGCTCTCTATATACGCCTAGACTTCCAGTTCACATAAATCAATAAA
>NC_061104.1:9027354-9069854 GCF_015104395.2 Macrobrachium nipponense
GAGCAAACCGTGACCATTCACCGGAGAACCATGTTAATGTAAATTCGAGTTTCAGCTCATCCTAAAGTCGTAAGCATTAGTTGCCATATTCAAAGCGGAAAGTCTGTCACACATCTACAAATGATCTTTTAAAAGTGTATATAATCAGGCCTGAATGAGTCTCTCTCTCTCTCTCTCTCTCTCTCTCTCTCTCTCTCTCTCACATCTGATCCCATCACGCTGCACCTATACCATCAGTGCATGAGGCTATACCTTTCGTCGACAAAGGGTGTTGCCCCAAGGAAGTGTCACTTTGGGCTTTCAGCAAGTATTTTGGGATGAAATTCCCAAGTCCATGATCCGTTCCATCATGGGTGCGTTACACCGCAGTTGACTAACGTAACAGTATCCTAATTCACTGCTTAGGCCAACAGGCTCATTGATTTTTTTAGGTATCGGGAAAAATCTTTTCTGGCTCACGTGTCAGATCGATCTCGGAAAATCTTGGTGTGGTCATGTAAGGAGTAATTAGTCACCAGGACTTATAATATATATATATATATATATATATATATATATATATATATATATATATATATATATACACGCATTAACTACAAATGTCCTTTAATATCTAATTCGCTCTACCTCGGAATTAATATATTTTCATATATGTTAACCGAAGGGAAATTTTTTAGTTATGAAATTCGTCGGCTCATGGGCTCGAACCACGAACCAAGAATTCATGATTTCTTATCTATCAACTAAAGATTTCCCCTTCGGTTAACATATATGAAAATATATGAATTCCCACGTAGAGCGAATTAGATATTAAAGGACATTTGTAGATAATTCGTGTGTATGAATCACGGTGATGTGATAAAATTCATATATAGTATATACACACACACACACACACACACACACACACACATATATATATATATATATATATATATAATATAATGTTTGTGTGCGTGCTTTATGCTTTTGTGTCGTTGTGAATATTGCATTTATGTGCATCCATATGAGTATTCAGAAAGGACAAATTAAGAGGTTATTTAATATCCAATTCCGAATATCATTACCGGTATTCAGTGAACAATAAAAAAAAAACACCAATCAATAAAACTGAATAGTGATATGACACCACGGGACTGAATTGTTATATATGGGATTCCTTGGCATTATTGTAACTGGCGTCATTCGAAAAAGAAACACCGGGGAAAAGAAGCCAACGGTAGAATATAAAAGATACGAACGTCCGTAACGAAGGTAACAAGCGTGGTTGAAGTCAGAGACTAGTGGGCGGGGCAACTTGTCAAAAAACCTTTGGCGGACGACAATGGCTGGTCTTGTCAGGACATCCCGGCCTCTTCTTCGCCTGACACCGTTGCCACATCCCTCCCAGTGCTCCACGCCTTTCCTTCTTTCTCTCTTTCTTCCTTTTATGCTCCGGGATTTCTTAGTTTTTTTCTTTATTCTCTTTTCACTCCTTCCTTCTTTCTTTTATTTTTTTTTTAATTCTTTTCGTCCTCCCGAGGAACGTTTTTTATTTCTCATATAGGTCATTCTCACCTCGTTTCCCTCCGTAATTTGTTTAAATTTTCTTTCACGTATTTATTCTCACACTCCTTTTGCTTTATTCCTCTCTTTCTTTTTCTTCACCCTTACACTCGTGTCCCTTCGGAAGACATTGCAAGCATCCGTGAAGACTGTTGGTTTAGGTTAAAATGTTGTCAGCCAATATTGCATTTCTTCAAGTACTGATGTGAGTAAAAGTACACTTGCTGGATGCTAACTTGTACCATTCAGTGGAATGTACGTACGTATATAACATTGAAGCTGTAAATGTTAGCCATTATAGAATACTTTGAAGAGGTGGTTGTTCTTTCAGAAAAGCTGTAATCCTCAGCTATTTTGTGCATATGATTTTGATATGGCTTGACCACCATAGTACACAGAGGCTTTAAAGAAACTTGTGAAAGACCAGATACTTTTCAGATCACAACTTGCTTTTGAAACGATATCTCTTTACATGATCATTGAGCTTAAAAAACTAATGTGGTAAGTTGGTCTTTAACCGACAACTGGCTTTATTCCTCCCTAATCGACCAAACTCCCTCACCCCCAACACTTAAAAAAAAAAAAAAAAAAAAAAAAACCTACCTTTCTCATAAAGACGTTACGGCAGAAAGATAAGACACTATTCGGAAAGTAATCAGACGGTTCTTGAGCGTGACTAGGTGTCATTAATCAACCGGGATAAAGATGATGAAGACGAAACCCATTAGAGGGTTGTTTTCATTGTGAGAGAAAGACACTCTCGTGTTATTTCCTGAAACGAGGCCGACCATCAGCGTTATTAAGAGTCAGAGAAAGACTTCGATGCTAATCTTCGCTCTTATTAAAAGTCTGGGGAAGATTTACTTCTTGTCATTGCTGTCGGGGAAATACTTTTTTTTTCTTTCTTAACTGAATAACAGTATTTTCACGATGCGTAACTACATGGAGTGTTTCCAGAGAAAAGAAAAGACACTGATCGCTGCCTCATTCATACTTAGACAGTTGAATCATGGATAAAGCCCCTTATGAAAAATTTCCACAAGATTGGCTGTTTTACACACCTGCACAAAATCTTATCAGCATGTCAAATTCCCACAACCAACCTGTTTTTGCTCGAACTCGTGCTACTACAGTGTCGTCGGTCCCCCCAACACCCCTGTCCCCCCCCCCCCCCCCCAATCTAAAAGGCTCTTTTACACCATCCCTTATCGAGATTAACCAAAGGGCTTCATGAACTGGATTGGATTTTTTTCCAGTGAAGACTATTTTGAAAACACCGTTTGGGGGCCTTATTATGGCATTATTGTTTTCAGCTGCCTTTTCGCTGATTCTTATACTTACTCTTTTCAAGAAGCAAATCTGTCTTCCTCTTCTGGGTCAGAATCACCCCCATTGAAACGAATGAATGCTTCATGAATTTTTGCTTTAGAGTTTTCCCTTTTTTTTATATGCTCAGAGGCCTATGGGACGGGCAACCTAATATCCTTTCATAGTCCAAGGCCCAAGTACTGATAAAAATGAAAAGAGACGGGGTGTAAACGACGGATCGTCGTAACCGTGATTGTGAAAAACAGAAGTAGAGAGAGAATCCCGAACTTGGAAAATAAAAAAATTGCTGCAACGTAGAATGGCGACTCAAATTCATACACACCTTAACATCCCCGCCCTCGCACCGTAAATGTTGCTCCGACAGTTTCCAGAAATCAGTCATTCAATATTTTCAATCGTTTCACTTTGATCTTGGTATTTTCATTAAAAATTATTCGTCTGATCAGTGAGGACAAGAATGAGTGTGGTGTGATTTTTGAATCGTATTCATGATTTTGTTTATTTTAAAGTTTATTTCTTTGCTTAAAATCGAGAAAAACTACCAATTCTCGAGTTTTACCGTTTAATATTCAAGCCCCATTTTACCTCACATACATTGAACAAACGTTCTGATATACATTTGGAATTATATTCAAACACACACGCACATAGGTATATATATATATATTATATTATATATTATATAGAATATTTATATTATAAATTTTTTTTTATTAAAAAAAAAAATATATTATATATTTATTATATATGTATATATAATATATATTATATATATATTTTATATATTATATTATTATATTGTCTATATATATATATATATATATATATATATATATATATATATTGGAGCATATGTGTTAAAGTGCATGAATTTTCCCTTTTCCGTATGTGTTTGCACAGAATTAATGCTTGTACACATTTTGAATAATATTCACATGTATTTCTCGGTGCAAATTCGTGTGTGTTTTCGTGCGGAAGGGAAGGAGAGAGAGAGTGGGTAAAAAAATAAAACGAGAAAGGTAGAGACAGCTTATAAAAACATCCGATAACAAATTGAATTTGAACCAAAAACCTGACATCCCTGCAAAGCTTAGCATCAGAAATAAATTTTTGAGATTAAATAAAAAAAAGTAAAGCAAGAAAGAAAAAGCTCCCGATCCGTAGCCTCGCCAGTTTAACAATATATTCTTCGCCCCCAAAAAACGGTCCTTTTCACATCCCTGGAGATCAACGAATGTTCCCCCACCGACTAGCAAAGTTCCTGAACAACTTGTGATGAAAATTCCTGGCGCTAGGCATTGAGGCCAAGAATGTATGCAACCTGGTGATAAGCTCTCAATATGTCACCACGTCTCCATCCCTGCTCGGCTTCCCTGGCTTCGGCTTCGACTTCAGAAAGGAGAGCATACAAAGAGTGGGTGTAGCAGTGCGGGATATTCTGCCCCCTTGCTTGGGCGCTGTTTGACATCTCTTTCCAAGTATTTGCAATTTTGCAATTCCTCTTATACAATCGTTTTAATGCTTCGACATCTTTGCAAAATGGAAAAATAAATATCTTTTCCACTGTCAATATTAATTAAGGAAATAATAACAGACGAATATTTGATCATTATGTACAAGTATTCACTTACGACACATGTAAAGTCTAACAGACCAGTGATCGATCCAAAACGAAACAAACGCCTTACGACATCAGGACAACGCCAATCGGCGGCCCGAAGCCAGTGCCAGAGAGGGGTGAGGACGTGTGTCGGGAAGCGCAGCAAAGTGTCGTATAATAGGCTAAGGTAGGACACGTGTTGGCTCTGATTGGTTGATGCTCCCCTGTGAACTACCATTATGCAGGCCAAACCATGGGGAACGGGGTTGACGTCGAACCTGACACACACGACTGCCATGGTAGCAGCAGCAGCAGCAGCGGGGCCATGGTAGTACCAGGAGCAGTAACAGCAGCAGCAGCAGAGGGCCACGGTTGTTGTTGTCGCCGTTGAGTATAATTCATGTTTATTGAATGCCGAATTGGCCTGGCTGAATACCAGGTCTGATTAACCTCTTAATTAGAGGAGGTCGCCGCTCATAATGAATGCATCGCGTCGGATTAATTTAATTGTTGACGAGCGCTGGCGCTGATTATTCCCGAGAAGAAATGGCCGCGCGACAACATCCGGAAAGCCTATTTTTTTCCCCCTTTAACTAATTAAGTCAGAGAAGAAAAGGATTCAGTGATTGTGATGTAAGGAATTGTGTCGTTTACCCTCATCTTTGTTATATAGAGTGAAATTGTAATTCGTCATGAAAATATTTCATTATAGTCGTTATTCGTAACGTAGATATTTAAATGAATTACATTCGTTAAATGTTTATAGCATGAACTAAATGGAAAATCAAACAATGAATGTAAGAACTTGGATCTATTGTATGAGTATATATAATGTATATATACGCTGTCCGTCTTTGTGTTAATGACCGAATTTATTTATTTATTTATTTTTAGCTGAAATTCAGTATCTATTATAAATAAGCGCTGTCATGGTCGATTACGTTGGAATAGCCTAAGAACATCAAATGCTAATTTTAGTTTAAGCAAGTTTTAATTGTTCGTATCCCATACTACTTTTTCTTTTATCGTCTCTTAATTTTCCTCTTCCCTTCCCTCCCCGTTCTCCTTCCCATTATTCTTCTTCACATATGCTTCATCTTTAAAAGAAAAAGGCTCTCACCCGTTGATTTTCGGTTTGTAAATCATAATCTGACGTCTGAAGTAAACTGTCGAATGGTCGTCGAGAGTGGCACACGTTAAGTTGAATAATACTAATCCAACAATCATTCATTCCTTTGTGATCAGTTATCTCTATTAGACTTTTTCCCTTACGCGCAAATGAGGATTTTTCGCGTGAGCCCTCTATAGTCAAATTTCAAATAGTCCTCTGGGCTGTTCCAGAAGAATGTGCATATCATAAATAGTTATAATAATAATTGTAATTACTAAAAACATCATAACATTCTTTATTTGTCATATTGGGAGAGTTTAGGGGGAAAGGAAATGTTTTAGTTTTGATATCTATGTATTTAGTGTTAATCTAATGGTCTTGAATACGTTAAAATGCTCAAAGGTATAACGTATTGCAAGATTTTTTTTACCCTGAATAAAGGGAGTCATTCCTACAATGTTAATTACTTTACACTTGGCTAGGTTCTAAACTCCGGATGAGGTATATAGGAGCGCAGATGAAAGCTGGGATCAAAAACATTTCGTTGGAAGACCCTCTCTTTTTGAAAACCTCAAAAAAAAAAAAAAAAAAAAAAAAAAAAAAAAAAAGAAAAAAAAAATCAGACCGAGCATAGTACACCTCAAAGCAGAGGCAGTTTCGAAATGAAAAGGAACTTCTCTCGGGGTAGGAACAGAGGAACTGGAAATTGAGCAAGAAAGACCTCTCAATTTTTTCTTCTCGTCCCGCCTTTCTTTGTGGAAGTCAAAGAAAGTTGCAATATTCCGAACATGGAGCGCTCCTCTGAGCTCTTCACAATGAGGTGGCCCGGGATTCCTACGGAAAATTAAAACGAAGAGGAAACATTTGGTCTTCCTGCTTCTGGTCGTAGCGACCAAGGAGGTGGGAGGGGTGGAGGGGTACCCAGGAAATAATAAATAAACAAAGGAAAATATAAAAGAGAGGAAGGGAGAAAGCATTTCGGGTGGAAAACAAGAAGACAGGAATTAGGTATAAAAGATGCGTTCTCGGTAAGGAAACAAATACTTGCATCTGTAGACCTGGATGAAAGCTATGCAGAGGGTCTCGACTTCTCTTGCAGGTTTCATTTGGTTTTTAAATATGAAAAAGTTTCTATTGTATAGAGATGTTAATTGCGCAGAATCCTTTATACATGCGTACACATAAAATAGATACATACGTAAGTACGTACGCACAAATATCTGGTGACTATATATTATATATATCTATATATATATATATATATATATATATATATATATATATATATATATATATATATACATATATATATTTGTGTGTATGTGTAAGGGGGCTTTGTGGGGATCGCGTGAGTATGTTTGAGCATGTATAGACGATTCTGCACAATTAACATCTCGGTGTAATATAAACCTTTTCATATTTGAATACGAAATAAAACCTGCGGATGATTAAAACAGCTCTAGATTGCACGCTTATTAGGTCTGTGGTTCGTTCCCGGTCTCCCTCCTGCTTTAAGTAGGCACCAGGCCTACAGGGGTCATGAACAAGGGTGTGGAGGCCCAGCATCCTCATCCCTCAATACATACTGAGACACCGGAAGGCTGTACATCCAGAGCTCCCTATTAAGAGGTCATATAGCATAAACGGAATATTTTAATAGTAAATATAAATATCAGTTTTTTGCTCTGAAAAACTAATGTATTTGTATTAACCACGTTTCAGTATCTTGGGAAGACGAATTTTAAATATAGACTTTGTAACTGTTTCTCAGTATGTATTGAGGGATGAAGTTGCTGGGCCCTACACCCCTGTACTTGACCCCTGAAGGCCTGGTGCCTATACTTAAAGCAGGAGGTAGACCGGGAACGAACCACAGACCTATTAAGCTTGTAATCTAGAGCTGTTTTACTCACGTTGTTGTTCAACCATAAACTCATAATAAAAGATGAAATCCGAATTATTGTAATAAATACATTTTGCTCCCTCCACTACATTATCAAACACCCGTCGATGCATGTGTGCATGTAGGGTATGGGACAGGACGATAGAAAAATCCTTTGTACTCTACCTCCGTTGGCCAAAATTGTGAATTGGTTACCTGGCGAATCGTAGCATATTTTGATAAGCACATAATATATATATATATATATATATATATATATATATATATATATATATATATATATATATATATATATATGTGTGTGTGTGTGTGTGTATATATATATATATATATATATATATATATATATATATATATATATATATATATATATATAATGTGCTTATTAGCATCGTTCAGAAACAATCTCCATCAGAAAAGAAGTAAAAAAGACGTAATGTGTGTGTGTGTGTGTGTAAGAGAGAGAGAGAGAGAGAGAGAGAGAGAGAGACTATTGAAGGTTAGAGGAAGCGTTTTCTTTTCCTGTTTCTAGAGAGTGGTAACACCGGAGGAAGAGGTTTTGAGCGGTGGCATATAGCCTCGTAATCTTTCCTTTGTTTTCTGGTATAAAAGAGCAATCTGGGTTCCACTTGTACTTGTATCTCTGTCAGTGTTACACATTTTATGAGTTATTTTGAGACTTTCTTTTCGAGAAGATTTACGACTTTAAATTACATTTCTGCAGGATGATTCTTCATAGCAATTCTTGTCATCTTTAAATTAGTTTTATTTACGGAAATAATGATCATCATATATGAATTTCTGCGCTGTGTGTAAGGATGTGTATAAGTATGGAAGTTGATTCGTTGTATTCTGACGTGATAACGGCACTACATGTGTCAAAAGAAATGTAATCATATTGAAATGAGAATTGTTTTCATTTTTCTCTGTTCAGCATTTTCCATTTTTTATCATTTCAGCCTAAGTTAACACCGTCATTACTGTAATACTTTTTGAAGTTGAGATCATAATAAACACTTTGTCGAAATAATAGTGAAAATTAATAGAAATTTCTGTTAAGAATAATAAGGTTTGTGGCAAATTGGAGGGGTGAAATGCTTCCCCCTTTAGGAACTGCCATTTCATCCCCAGATCTCAATCATTATACGTAATGAAAATGATTTTTAAGATCAGACCTTGAACTAACGCCTCGTATCATATGTATTTCCCGTCAAAGTGTTCTATTATTATCAAAGAAATAATACTCTTCAATGTATTATCGACGTTTAGCGTGATAGGATGCTACATTTCTCAAAATAATATAAACCTGCAAAAGAATAAAAATGAAATGACGTCCTGTATTTACTTTACACCAGAGTGAAAACAAAAAAGGAACATATTAGTGAGCTATTTTCATGATGGTATCCTGCGGAGTTACTGCACCATCAATACATCTTTGAAGTACACACGCACACAGTATGTATTATATATATGATATATATAATATATATATATATATATATATATATATATATATATATATATATATATATATAATCATCCTATAAACATTCCATCCCTTAGCAACACTAAGCTTTAATGTGTAGCTACATGACACAGAACTTTGGGAAATAATTAATGAGCACCAAGCTTTAAGAACTTCGAAAATGAACTTTGAGTCACCTCTGAACAAACGCTAAGCTTCGACATAGGACTGGACGCGCACTAAGCTTTAGTAGATAGGTAAACAGACCAAGAGCTTGTATGTAGAAGTAAACGACCATTGAGATTTGACACAAGTACACGAACACTCATCTTTACCATATACTAAGTAAAACGAACTTTGGCAAATCAGTAAACGAAGTTTGATCTTTCTCGAATATAAAAATGTAAAGCTTGTACAGGAGTCAACGAATACCGAGTTTAGGCAGATAACTGAACGAAAATTGAACTTTGACATATTTGACGAAAACTGACCAAACACGAAAAACCTTATTTAAAAAGAACTACGTGGAGTTTGTTTTATTTAAACATAATTAAGAGAGAAAATTGTGCGGGCATCATGTGACAAACCGTTACATACGATCCGTGGCTGTCGTGTAACTCCGAATGACTCGAAAAAGAAATAAGATTCATAGCATCCAGGGCCTTATAAATCAATGTAATGTGAAAGTTACAGGAAAACAGATGCATAAGCTCCTGTCGGAAGTCAGAGTCAAACTGTTTTTCTCCCTCTTGTTTGTTTTTGCGTTTATAGTAAAGGTTGAAACACTTATTTTCATAAACATTTAACGTGTGTTGGAAGATCCTGCTGAGCATCGTGTTACTGTAAATTGAATTTAAAAAGCTAAATCAATTTAACGTTATGGAGAGGAATAGACTTGATGCAAAAAATGCCTCGTGAGTTGTTAAATCAATAAAAAGCTCATATTTTCATAATGACTTGCCCGTTAATGAGCGATGATGCGAAATTTCTTGTAGCTGTGTTATGAAAGGAAAAGGATATTGTGAAAATGTAAGGTTATAGAAAGGATAGCGATGGTACAAAATGCAGTTTGAAAAGCTATGCATATTTCCTTAATGAATTGTTGGACATCGCTAGATTTTTGTAACTAAAATGTTAAGAGAAATCAGGTAAAAGTATGGTACCGCTGTAAATTTTGTAAATAATTTGGTCTGAGAAACGAATATATTTTTAAGCCTTAACATCTCATACTTTCAAATGGATTTGTCATTTAATAAACGTATAAGAATAGATTATGGGTGGAAATAAACAAGGGGTAAACATACAGATATATATACAGGCGAACTTATTCTTTTGATATATTTCGTGGAAAGTCATGTTTTGATTTTTCATTAATGTGAATACCTGTTAACTACAAAATGTCGTATATGAATTTTTAAAGGTACTGAGGATTTTTTTCTTCAGTACATTGTTCTTTATGAACATAATTGATAATTCGTCAATATTGTACTAATTTTTTTTACTGATAGGTGTTCCGAATATTTTGGCCATATGCGAAAATCATGTAGTAGTAGTAGTAGTAGTAGTAGTAGTAGTTAGTAGTAGTTATAATGGGAAACACCTCGGCAATAATATACATACTACATACATATATACACTTTGAGTTGAAGAGTTCAAAGAATAGCCAATTATTTATTTTTCTATTTAGTTGTAATTAGCATTTTAAATGATGTTAAAAGGGATAATTACAATGAAGTTAAGTCTATCTTAGTTTAAACAGACAACTGAGCTGATTAACAGCTCTCCTAGGGCTGGCCCCAAGGATTAGATATTTTTGCGTGGTTAGGAACCAATTGGTTACTTAACAACGGGACCTACAGCTTATTGTGGGATCCGAACCACATCGAAAAATGAATTTCTATCATCAGAAATAAATTCCTCTGATTCCTTTTTGCCAGATCGGGGAATTGGCAGTCGAGCACGTAACCGATTCTTCCAACGAGGAACTAATTACAGTGAAGAAAAAATAAAAATAACAATCGTGTACTCACAAGGAATGCTGCCAAATATTTTGCTAAATAATAATAATTTTGGCAGCATGACAATGACCTGTGATGTCAGAGATCAAATTCAAAATAAACGTAATCTTAACTTCCTTTCTGTCCGGTCATTTTGTTTGCTATGGCGTATATTGTTTCTTTGTATCGCTTAGATAAAGGTAAAGTCAGATATAAAAAAAACCTTGTTTTAAAACATATTCATTATTTATAAATATCTCCTAATCGTATTGTCATTACAAGTAATGGGTTTGTATAAAAAAAATTAATTTAGTTTTCGAAAAATTAAATTCCAGAAAATGCCTTCGAAGGAGACTCTGGTTATCTTCCCAGAGCCACAAAATCATAGGCGACCTCTGAGAAATAAGAACCCAAAGACTGTGCCAAGTTTCTCGTCCATATGTTACACGCAGGAGAAGAAGACACCGACTGGAAGAGGCCAAATTCGCAGAGCAAATTCGACCCTTAAAATCTCGGACATAAGACATCTATTGCTTTTCCGCCAATGCGGAGCCGTTGGGAGGCTGCTGGCTTCGCAAGCCAATTTATGCTTCATTTACTGATGTTGGAGAAGGCAGTTCGGCATGAACGTGCTAACTATCGCGGCTTCAGCGGAAGAATAAGAAAATCATATATCGAGGAATCTTTTCGTCTCCTTTTATCCATTCTAGAGAAAAACAGCGCTTACAACTAATTAATCCTGTTTTCTTATCATATCCCAGTCTGTTTTTTTTACGTTTAATCAGGAGTGATAAAAAGACAGCTGTGTCTTCGTTTATCATTAACAGTAAATGCTAACTTTTTGTGTAAAAAAAATACCAAAGGATCGTAAATTTTCGTATAAATTTTCGTATGATGGATAACGACTCGCGTTTACTTAAAAAGAAAATCACACTTTGCTTCTTTGAAAAATAATTAGTGATGATAGCAATGACAACCATAAGGAACTAAATTATTACGGCATTGCCAAGAATTATAAGTTTATTTCCATCTCCCAAAAAACAACTGTTTGAATTTCTCTATGTCCATATTCTTGTTCCTAGATAAAAAAAATTAAAAAAGTAAACATGATATAACTGAACAATAATAAGAGAAGCAGAAGAAGATGAAAAGGAGAGAGAGAAAAAAAGGCAGGGCTATGCCAACAATGCAGTGAATCCAGATGGATATATATGCCAGTTTTCGAAGGAACAGTCATCTCGTAATCCATAAAAAAAATCCGTCCGGTAAACTGTCCAAAACCATAAAGCAGGATCCGCGGGTAATCGGAACTAAAGATATATTTGCAAAAAAGAATATTAGATACGAAGGAGATTCTGTGGTCACGCAGTTATCCCGTCCTTTCTATTTTCTTCCTTCCTTTTTGTATTTTCTTCCTTCTTTTAGATAACGCGCAGGAGAAAGGAACATTGTAAGTGCAGCCACCGTTTTCCCGATTCCAGTGATCTGAGTTGGAAAGGTGCGTCCGTCTTGTGTTAATGCGATCAGGTGAACAATGGGAGAGGGTCGCTGCTTTCCCGATAACTTCATGGATGTTCGCTCCTTGTCGCTTAAACCGGACATTTCCATCATGGTGTCGGAGTATTCCAGGGTGATGGAAAAAATAGAATTCTGGTTTTAGATGAAAGCAGCGGTAGCGTAGGATCTACGAGTTCCGGGTAATTTCATGGACTTGGACGGATGCTCGTATCTTGTTTGTTTTAACCTGGCATTTCCATCACGGTGTTCGCATTTGTTAAGTAGTAATAAAACAAATTGACCATTAATGAAATGAACTGCAGGTGGCATAATATATATAAGGAAAGAATTATAATATATCTGTGGCAAAGAGTTGATTATGTGCTCTCCTTACAATTGAACGATTTCAAATATGTAATTGACGGTAATACTTTCCACTTGTTTGTCTATACCCAGTGTTCCTATGACACCTGTACAGAGAAAAGTAATTTATTCCTTGTTGCTTAATTTATAGTTTTTGTATTTTCTCAGTTTATCACATCCTTTCAGTTTTCTTTTATTCAACCAAGGTATTCTGGTAACAGTATTATTATTTGTTGTGTTATATAAATTTTGTATTTTGTAAGTGTCATGAGTGTGTCACATGACTGAAACAGAAACCAACATAAGATTTCCGTGTCCATGTGGGATATTTCTTGTGAACAAGTATTTGGTTTCACTAAAAAGTTTGACAGTACTGACAAATCCCAAATGATTATCATAAAGCGTAAATATACTTTACCTATCTGTTTTAAGCCTACACTTGTAAACATGAATGAAAATTTACGTTGTTATTAACATTTCGAAGTTCGGAGAGTGAGAAAGCACCCCTTTTTTAAAGTAATGATGAATGGTGGCAATCTGTTAGCAGGATCATGTACACGCACAAGAAAAAGAAAGAAAAAACGAAATGCTACGCCTCGTAGGGCCAATGCTCCCCTCACATCCCCTTACCCCCTAACTCCCCCTTTATTCCTCTTCCCCCATACAACCTAACCCCCTCATAGAATCACCGTCACAAATTTATAATCCCGTTTTGTGTCCATTTCGGCGATGCGCTTCAAATCACGCCGACTCTTTTCGGGCTGCCTTGAGGGGAGGGCACGGAGCCACGATTAAAGACGAAGATAATAAATGGATCAACGGTGCGACGGGCGAACCGTAAAGTAGATGTAGAACAGAAAATGTCTAGTAATCGAGTAGAATAATATCTTTGTGCAGACAAACCAAAAGCCGATAGTGATGATGTGGTTAAATTTCGTCATACTTTTGTCAGAACGAAATGATGAATGACTTGACAAACATATTTTCTCCATATATTGGATTGCTCTAAAATGCAAATTATCTCGCGGAGGTCTGTGGAGGTAAAAGTACAGGGAAGAAGTGAGTGACAGAGGTGATGATGCGTAAGATAACACAAAGCGTTGTTCGAAGGAAGTTATTTTATATATATAATCGTGAATCAGCAACTTCATTTACTGTTGTGATTATAAAAGTCTAGGAATTCCATTTTCTGGGGTCCGTTCAAGTAACTAGGGTAAATAGATCAGTATATATCGCAGGTCTGGTCTCTTGCTGATATGTGCATGTTGATTATGTTTATTTATAAGGAACTGAAAGCAATTACTTTCCAGTAACAAAACTTTGAGAATGTTATGGGGTAAAATGCAAGAAAATTCTGCATTGAAATCCTATATTGACAACATTTGTTTTGGTGATTAAGGTTAACCTTTAATGATTATCCTATAAATGACTGTGTTTTTGCTAGTGTTTGTTATTTGTTACTTCAATACTTCCAAACCAGTTTAGTATTTTAGAGTATAATTGCGAATCGTAAATGGTGAAGAAAATCTCCAGAAACATGACATAATAACGGAGAGAGAGAGACAGGCTCTTGAGACAAGGTAAAGCATGACAACTAAAATAAAAAAAGAAGCAAAGGCAGTTTTCCTCCAAGCAAAAAGAACGCAGTATACAAAAACATATTCTGTAACAGAGGAACCAGGAAAAATCGCGCAATATCCATTGATATTCACCCCCCGGACAATTTATAATCCAATGAAAATTCAGACACATTCCCTCTCTCTCTCTCTCTCTCTCTCTCTCTCTCTCTCTCTCTCTCTCTCTCTCTCTCTCTCATACGCACGCACGCCCGAAAAAGGGATAAAAAAATAACAGTCGTACCAGATCTGCCTCTGTATCTGAATGGGACGGAGAACGACAACAGACGATGCGAATAAATTAACGACAGGCGCATCCACATGGCTAGGTCTGCATTTGACCGACGCATATAACATATTGATACTGACACACTTTCGCCGACTAGAACGGGCGGGGCCGTGGGCGCGATTGTGGGCGTCAATGGGTGGGGATATGCATCCCTCGACGGCACGTGATGCGAGGGCGGGCAGGGGGGATATAGATATCAGAGCTCTCCCCATCCTCCCTAGAGAGATTAAACGACCTCCACACTCCGTTGCCCCGACACCTCTACGTAGGCGAGAGAGAGAGAGAGAGAGAGAGAGAGAGAGAGAGAGAGAGAGAGAGAGAGGGTAATGCCGACGTGATAAGTCTCAAGGGGTGTGACTTCTGCGGTGCTGACCAGATCTTTTGCTCTCGGGTCCAATTCTTGGACATGGGCGATAAAAGAGGGAAAAAGGGGAGGGAGACAAGAGAGAATGTGTAGTATGAAAAATGAAGGATTAAAATGTACAATGTGGAAGACGGTTATTCGCAATGAAGAGGGAACCAGATAACACCGAATGCAAAATATAAACAAATTAAATAAAATGTGAGTGGAGTACAGGTATGAAAAGGTGAATATGATGCAAAAACGACAATCAAATGATATACTATTCGTACGCGTCGGTTCCTTCTTATTTATAAAAGTCAATAACATTAATCAAGACGAAAAAATTAAACAAAACAAAAATGAAATTCTGTACATTATTTACGTAAAGACGCACTATTAACCGCTTTGGAGAATTCTATTTAAAAAAAAAAACTTCAGGAATGTCAATTTAATAACCTACTCGTAATTTAGGACTCAAAAAAAAGTATAACACTAGCATCGTAATCACGTTCACAAGATGGCAAATGTGGATACCCCAGGTAGTTCAGTTGCAAATAAAAAAAATCAAAGTTTTTCATAAGCAGTGGTCATAAATTCTCTTCAATTGACATGTAAATAGGAGATTAGCATTGTATAGGGTGGAATGAACCGGGCCATCTGGCGCGAATGTTGTTGTAGATACTACAGTCAATGAAGAGGGGCATTAATAGCACGAATAGCGCAGATATTCTCTTATAACTTTAACACACTTGAGCTATAAAAGTAAAGAAGACTTGTAGAGTGCCATTACATATGAAGTTCCAAGGGCCATACACGAAGTGTAACTTATTTCATGAGTTTTTTCCAGCCAATGTTTATGAAAATCCATCCAAATAATGTAATCACTAAATAACGACTAATTATTGATGCTTTAGCAATATACTGTATGGAAAATTCATTAACGTGTCATCACCAATAGCTTTATTCTTTAACCGTGTTTCTTCCATCACAAAGGAAGAGGAAGAACCTTTCTAAAGCAACTCTTTAGTTCTTTTGTGTCTCTTTCTCTGTTACCAGCCATGACCTATAAATGATATTCCCTAGTGAAACCCCATTCTTTTTAACCTTTCTCTGATGTAGAACCATAAAAAAGGGGCAGATAACATTTTGAGAACAGCCAGAGAATATTACTATTCCCAGAACGCTTCTGTTCATGGGCAGGTCAAACAAACATTGAACAGAAGTTGATCAAATCAAACCAAGACCTCTCATCAAGGGGTCTCCTTTCATCTCCCCGGGTCGGACTTTATCATTAGAATCTGATGACATGCAACGGAACCTCTAACTATCGCTATCATTACCTGGTCTGTGTGTATGTACAGAGGTGGTACTGTCATTTATCGGTTCTCTTAAAAGTCTTCCTAGCCAAGGGTTGCTCGTTCCAGACATCAAGTTGACGAGAACAGGTTGGTAGCGAAGAGAATCCGCGGTAAAGTGTGAGCAAAAAACGTTAGCTGGGAGAGAGCGATAATTGAACAGGTACGCAACGGTAAGATGTGAAATGAAGATTAAGACAAGCCGAAGAGAAATTAAGAAACAGCAATACCAGCTACATGAAATTCAACTTTATGAAGTGAAGAGCGTGAGAGAATTTTTTTTTTCAGTCAGACTGATACAACATGATGCAAACTAACACGATAAAAAAAAAGTTATGTAAAAAAGATTACAGATTCTTTTGTCAGTATATGCAGCGTCTCCTTATTATCATCAGCCCACTTCTATGGAGAATCATTTACAAGCTTCATCTACTATACGCTGCAACTTACCAAGTGAAAAACAATTAACGTTATGTTATCTGATTGTGGAAAAGTTTAAAAATCGATGGAGAGAAACTGTATGTGACATCAAGTGACCGAGACAAAGCTTAGGAAGAAATGGTGTGACAGCCTTAAACTACTGTAGCGTAATGAGCTGATTTAAATAACTTGAGATTTAATAGTATTCTTAATTTCATGGGCGCCTGATGGAACAGACTTGCAGAATGATCTCCGTACGGGGATAGTGCCGTCAGTGCACCTCATTAGGGGCAATGTAGGCATTACTTTAGGTTCTTTGCAGCGTCCCTTCTGCCCGTAACTGCAACTACTTTCATTCCTTTTACTGTACCTCCATTCATATAATCTTTCTTCCGTCTTATTGTCCACCCTCTCCTAACAATTGTTGTATAGTGCAACTGCGATGTTTTACTCTTGGCATCATGCCAAAAATCTATATAGATCAAATCAAATAAAAATCAAACTTACAGATAGAGAAATCATTGCATATTCAGTTGAAACGTCCTTGTAGAATGCTGGACCACTTACGTCACAAAACAAGGAATGTAAAAAAAAGCAAAGTATTTGTGAATGCTCTACAAGTCTTCCAATAAGCTTTTGATATAATTACGGATGATAATTGACTTCCATACATATATATATATATATATATATATATATATATATATATATATATATATATATATATATATGTATGTATGTATGTGTGTATGTATGTATATACATGACCAACCAGGCGCTGCACAGGAAAACTTTGAATGGTAGTCTTCAAGTAGGGGGAGGGAAAAGGGACAAGGGGGAGGGGGAAAGAGGGAAAAGAGGAGGCGGAAGGGGGAAGGAGGAGGGAGGAAGAAGAGAGAAAGGGAGGGATTTGTGTTGACATCCGATTGACAGTTCTACTTTTCTCATCCAAACGCTCACCCTTCGAACAGTCATGGGTGAACTGACAAGTATTAATGTGGTGACAGTCCCTTTTATCCAGGAATTACTGTACTATCTGTCCCTTTTATTCAGAAATTACTGTTGTGACTGTCCCTTTTATCCAGGTATTACTATACTGTCTGTCCCTTTTATTCAGGTACTACTGTTCTGTCTGTCCATTTTATCCAGGTGTTATTGTGGGGACTGTCCATTTTATCTGTCTTTTATCCAGGTATTACTGTGGTGACTGTCCCTTTTATCCTGGAAATACTGTCCTGTCTGTCACCTTGAACTTGGTAGTACTGTGCTGTCTGTCCTTTTTATCCAAGTACTACTGTGGTGACTGTCCCTTTTATCCAGGTATTACTGTGCTCTGTGTCCCTTTTATCCAGGTGTTACTGTGGTGTCTGTCCCTTTTATCCAGGTGTTACTGTGGTGTCTGTCCCTTTTATCAGGTATTACTGTGGTAACCGGAAAACATTTTTAGTAACTCGAATACATGAATTGAAGTATGGCAAGCCTGCAAAGTTTATTTACCATATAAGTTACAAAGGGAAGGAGAAGGGGCGGATACGATTTTGAAACCTACCCTTTTATCTAAGGTCAAATGATGGCCACATGCCAAATTTTATCTGGATCGGTCAAGCAGTTCGGATTTCTATATGGTCACAAACATGCAAATATAGCAGATAAGAGATTTTATATATATATATATATTATATATAGATATATAGTCACTAAATAGCGCGTGGCAATATATTTAGTCAAGTCCACGGGAAAAATAAAAGGAGTACCGAGCACTTTTCAAAAGTGTTGAAGTACACAAAATCGCTCGGTACTCCTTCTTTTTTTTTTCTGTGGACTTGCCTAAATATATTGTTACACGCTATTTAGTGACATATAAGCCATATATATATGCTTGGTTAAGAGGCGTCCGAAGGAAGGAAGGAGGAATACTCCGTGCTTGGGGAGACTGAGAGGAGAGAGAGAGAGACAGAGAGAGACAGAGAGAGATATGATAGGGGTATTTAAGAATAATAGTTCGTTTGGATGTCATAGATAAATTGTGAATGTAAGTATTATATAATATATATATATATATATATATATATATATATATATATATATATATGATCTTTACAAACAAAGTTTATCTTTTATCACCTGGATCTGGTTTAGCGTTCTTAGGTAATTATGATTTGAGGGTTGTGTTGAGAGAGAGAGAGAGAGAGAGAGAGAGAGAGAGAGAGAGGAAGATACTCCGCCTGGGTCAACGTTACCAAGATACCTCGAAGAGGTAAGTTTATGTGCAGCGACCTCCCCGAGGTCGTAACTTATATATATGTAGGCATATATATTGCGTATGTGAGCGTTTGTTCATTATAAGTTGTAAAGTGCGCATAGTCCATTGGTGTTGACACTTACCTCACCAGCAAGAGGTCTAGGTTTTCATTCCCAAGCAAGAAAACAAGAGCGATATAGGAACGTTCCGTTAAATGCGGAGAAGATAAAATCTATAACACTATATATATATATATATATATATATATATATATATATATATATATATATATATATACACACATATATAGTGTTATAGATTTTCTCTTCTCCGCAAGTCTTTAGGATGGGGTCACAAGTCACGCGGGCTAGTCAACCTCGATTCAGACCCAAGTAAGTGCATAATTCAGTGCCTAATTAACAGAGGCTCAATATCATTTAACGGAACGTTCCTATATCGCTTTGTTTTGCTTGGGAATGAAAACCTAGACCTCTTGCTGGTGAGATAAGCGTCAACACCAAGGACTATGCGCACTTTACAAACTTATAATGAACAAACGCTCATATACGAAAATATATATGCCTACATATATATAAGTTACGACCTCGGCGAGGTCGCTACACATAAAACTTACCTCTTCGAGGTATCTTGGTAACGTTGACCCGGGTGGAGTATCTTCCTCTCTCGCTCTCTCTCTCTCTCTCTCTCTCTACTCTCTATCTCTCTCTCAACATAACCCTCAAACTCAAATCATAATTACCTAAGGTCGCTACACCAGATCCAGAGTGATAAAAATAGTCCTTTATTTGTAAAGATCATAGATCTGATTATATATATATATATTATAGATATTTATATAATGACATATTTATTTATATATTATATACATATATTTATAATATTATATATATATATTATATTATATTATATATCTATATCTATACTATATACTAGTAGATATATATCTATATATATATAATTATATATATTATATATTATATATATATTTATTTTCTATTATATATGTATATATATATATCTATATATCTATCTATATATATATACGCCTATATATATCTGGTACAATGTAATACTTTCTATTTCACAATTTATCTATGACATCCAAACTAACTATTATTCTTAAATATCCCTATCCATGATCTCTCTCTCTCTCTCTCTCTCTCTCTCTCTCTCAAGTCTCCCCAAGCACGGAGTATTCCTCCTTCCTTTTCTTCGGACGCCTCTTAACCAAGCACCTCCTCCGATCCCAACCGCATAGTTTCCATACCCTCCTTAATTGGAAGGCGCATAAATTTCTCACCGATTTCTTCCCTCCAATCCCTAGATCGTCTCTTGTTTCTTAAACAAATGAACTTTAAATATTCATCTGTAAACGCTATTTGCCATTAAGTTTACTTCCGAGTTTCATGTAGGCAATACGTGGTAGGAATTGGATGGTGTTCAGGGTTAAAAATAACATGTGTTAGGTATTGGAGACTTTTAATATCTTATTGTATGAGATAAGAATTCAAGATATGGGGGATGGAAATGATTAAGGTCACTACGTACAATATGCAAAAATGCAAAGATCTTTAGTTTCTAGAACTTTTCACTGAGAGCAATTGATAATCGCGATCCAAATATCATGTCACTATAAGAGAAATGAAAAACCAGTGTCTTTATTCATGTTCCTTGGTAATCTTCTACGAAAATAAAGCAGTAAAATGCATAATCGTTTGTTACCAAGTAAGAATAGGTCAAATAAATTTTTTTTTATGGCAAAATAAGTTGTTTGCGTTTCTTACTCTTCTTGTGAATCTACGTAGATCCAAAGGCTCTCTATAGGAAGAATATGTTGACAATTTTAGTTAAATATTTTCTTGATTTTTTGTTAAGAGTAAATTGAGTAGTATACAAGTGTTTGAATCTAGTTATGAATTTGTAGGAACTAGAACTTTAAAACAGAAAAAAATTACTAAATCTCATACCAAATAGAAATTACTACAAGGTAAATTTTCATCCGTATGGAAATATTCCCAAAGTAGTGGTCCCATACAAACGGCAAATGTTAGCTGTAAAAAAGCAAGCAGGTAAATAAACAAAAGCAAACAAACGGATGACAAAAGACAGAAAAAAATAAAACTCAGCTCTAACAAAATCCAGTAAATCAAGCTACCATTACCTTACCTGATCCCCTGCGATCAAAGACGTGCAGCACTGTAACCCATTGTCCTAATGCGGGTTGACATATTCCATTCGTTCAATTAAGCCAGGTAATAGCCATTCCCATTATGTTGGATCGAGAGTAAACAATTTGCCTTAATGCTCTTCAGGGAAAGGTGATATAGGGGTATGGGGAGCGGGGATGAATGATGGAAGGGGGGGGGGGGGGGCGCGTAAGTGGGTTGGGGATTGTGGAATTGTTGGGGACTGGTCTGCTTCCTTGTAGTTTCCTTACAACCTACATAGCTCACGGTGTTCTCGTGGGATATGGTTGCTCATCCAGACCTTCAAGAAAATCAAAGAAAATTGGCGGTTGTGTTTTCCTCTCTTTTCCTCAGTCCGCTTTTCTGAGTGGAAGTGTTGTGGAACAGTCTTTTATTTATCCTTAGCATTACTAACCTTCAAAAATCAGTGAAAATAGTTGATTACTTTCCTGTTTCTCCTCAGTTCTCACTTCTCTAGCAAGTGCTACGAACGTGTCATCTGAAGGAAAATGTTTTGTAACGAGTCCATCGTCATAGTTGTATCTTATTACTGGTATGACTGTTCGAACATTTCGATATAAAATGCTCTAAAGTAATCTTTAAGTCATGGCTATAAGTAATTCTCCCCTTTATATTTGTTCAAGTCAAGGAAATTATAACATCACTGACGTCAAGAGTATATCATCATATATTTTTTCTTATTAGCGTCTCCGTTGTGAACAGTTCATTAATGTGTTATCTTCTTCAGCTGTTATCTGTATTTCGTATCTTTATTTGTAATAGAAATCAAGAGTGCAATTAATAGCTTTAGCTCAACTATATTCATAACAGAAAAAGCCTAACATGTAGATATTATGACAAAACAGAAAGTGGTTATTTAGGATATATCACATGGGCAATAACCTGATTCGTAGATAACATGAAAGTCGTGAGGTTAAAGCGAAGAAAATAGCTGACATATTCGTGTGGAGAAGGATAGTTGAACTAGTAAAAAGAGATGAATAAAAATATCTGTTCTCTCTGTTAGACCATTTAAAGATTTAAATATTTCTTCATTATTTATTCCTTCTTGAATGGATATCGATAGGGTATAATTAGCACTCCTCATAAAGAAACTGATAGTAAATTATGTCGATGGGAATATCTGTGTCCGCTATCAGTAGATGCTACAAAGACTGTGTACAGTCGACGTTACTGTCTCGACAGTATCAACAGATAACAGGCTTCTGACTCCCTTTCATCTGAGGGAACAACTTGATATTTTCGTCAGTTGGACAAAACAGCAGCCGAATCAGGATAAGTAGTTCAGAGATTTCTTGAGCAAACACTTCTTAACATGAAAGTAACCGTCATTCAGAATGTGTCTGCGCCAACTGATGAATCATCAACAACAAAATTCTGCGGGAGTGAAACTTGCTATTTTGTTTTATGTGTTTATCGCCAGAGGAAGAGCGCTGTGGCATCACCATCTCTTGACTTTTCAAACTTAGTTTTTATCAGAAATGCTATTGAATGGTGTGAGGCAAAGCCAGTTGTAACCATACTGTTTTGTGAGTTTGTCTTCACGTAGAGGTACAATGAATGCCCCGCTATAAATTCGACTTGGAGCATGATCCGTTCGCAAATGAAGTCAGCCAGTAAAACTAAGAGTATATCGCTAAGCTTTTCAGAAGAGATTATTTTACCTTCAGTTAAAGCACATCTCATGACGAATCTCTTTTTTCCGCACCTTCTTTCAGTGTCTTTAGAAGTAATCCCGTTACCTTTTGTTCCAACGTTGTAAAGTGATGTTGGCGTTTGGATCAATTAAACTTGGTAATTGGTGATCTAAATCTTTTTAATTAGTGAGCTTTGATTTGGATTCAAAAGCTAGGGTTCAAAGGACGTCACTCGTTTCTGCCTGCACAAGTTTGCCAAATTGAAGTATACATATATAGTAACTTTTTATGTCATAGAGAAAATTGAGATCATTACATCATCTCCTTAGATCATGAACGATAATGATTACTTTGGTAAACAAAAATTGTCAAATGCAAAAGGTCCAAATTAGACAGACCGCTATTATGTATATACGTGTTGTGTATGGGCTAGGGTTATTCGTACTCATTCATGGGCGCATATATATATATATATATATATAATATATTATATATATATATATATATATATTTTATATATATATATATATAATATAATATAGTATATATATATAATATATATAGGATATATAATATATTCGTTTATGTGACAAAATGAAGCGTATGGCTTAGAAGATCAAATAAAAAGAATGTAAGACAGCGAAAGCCATTTTTGATTCTCTCTCTCTCTCTCTCTCTCTCTCTCTCTCTCTCTCCGTTTGGAACCTAAACCCAAAAAGCCGTTCGGTTGAAAACAAGACAGCGTATCAAATTCCGCGTCATACATCCAATTATTCATCCAGAAATAGCTTGATCTACTTATTCACTCTTTCATAAAGTTACACTACAACATTCGCTGCATTACCAAGTTTTCATCCAATACAAAGAAAGACAAAACTCAATTAATATTTCGGGAGGGATAAACAATACCGGAAGCCAACTCCCGAACCCCGCCCCCACCCTTTCAGTAAGGAAGAGGCGTCGTGGAATGAACGTACCTAAATGATATTCGCCTCGAGATGGCAACAGCGATACTCTGGGTGTTATGAGGCAGTGACATCTTGGTTATCATCTGGTTAGCCCCCTTGACACATGGATTTCACATTCGCTAGCATTAAGTGATGGCAAGGGTGGGCTGTATTCGTCAGAGATACGATTTGTGAAGCACAGATAGCGCGCCTTGAAGCCAAGGGAAACCGCTGACGAAATGTGCCTTGGAGACGTTATCGCCGAACTCGGTTATCCCGGTGTGTTTGTTGTCAGTCTCTTCTCGGTACCGAAATTATCTTCTCGCTTTCGGGATATTTGTCGTTTTCAGTCTTTATTCAATTATTCCTTCACATTCCAAGAATGTCACAGACTAGTTTTTATCTGTTAGCATTGCATACGCGTTTTTATATTTAGTCACGACTGGAAAAATACAAATGAAAAGGGTCACAAAATACACAAATAACCCTAGAGAGAGAGAGAGAGAGAGAGAGAGAGAGAGAGAGAGAGACTAAAGCATCGCAGGAGAAAGATAAATGATTAGAGAAGTGAGGGAGAGAATGAATTCTAAGATGTGAGATTCGCTATTATCTGTGCTTACGGAGGGCCTGTCCCAGATGTTAATGAGTGGGGGTTAGAGAATTAATTACCCTGGCTCAAGCGGTGTCTGACTCGCAAAGCTCTGCCATGGTTTCTACCTCCTTACCCCCCTTCTCTCTCTCTCTCTCTCTCTTCTCTCTCTCTCTCTTTTTATACATTATATATATGCACAAATATGGACATATATATATATATATATATATATATATATATATATATATATATATATATATATATATATATATATATATAAATATATGTATATATATATATATATATATATATATATATACTTATACTTAAATGTTATATAAAGAACTATTATTCATAAATCTGAAAGTCTCCTTCAGTTAGTATAACTCGGTAACAAGCAATGTAATTGAAATGCATATTTTTCTCTTTACGTTCCTCAGTTTTCGCTGAAGCTGTACGGATTTAGCACCTCTTCTGTTTAGCAATCATTCAAGAGTGTTTGTATTTGCCCCAGTAACCAAAACTGCAATGTTTATTAATCTTTCCTAAAACAAGTTCAGAAATTTCTCTGGTTCCTTGAATTTTGCATTAATATCAAAACATTTTGTGTGTGTTTATATACTTCTTACTTTTCATTTTTATGCAAGACTAAAGACGACGAAACAAATTCCCGAAGGAAGATAAATCCGTAGACTTTTCACGAAGACGAAACGTAAGCCATGCCGATGAAATCGAACGTTCTCTCTTTTCTTTTGGGTGGATGTGTTGGGGGGTGGGGTGGGGTGGGGCGGTCGTACGGGTAAGAATCATCGTGGCGGGAAAACCACAACTATGAAGACCTTTCACCAAAGGGAATTATTAAACAAACACGTGTAAACATTTCTCGGGCTTAAGGATGGCTCCAAGCTACGCGAAGCAAGCAGGGGGGAATTATTCACCAAGCACTTGATCCACTCGCCGCGTTCTGGATGGATATTTGCTTGCTACAGCTAAAACGATGCAATTGCTTTTGAGTTTAACAGTCGCGTTTTCTTCGGTTTAACTTGGGATAAGCAACTGACACGGAAAGGGATTTTTTTTTTTCTTTTTATGATAAACTGTTGCTGTCCGTTGCCTTTGCGAGGTTGTGTTTAGACACTGCTAAGACACAAATGGGAGTATTTGTTTTAACAAAAATCTATGGATATTTTCGGAAAATTAGTAAAACTGATGTTTATTGAGGTTCAACGGCTTCACTTGTGATCTTCGGAATCAGTCGTCACGTTTTGTCTTCTACCACACGTTTTTGTAGAACGCTTATGACCAGAACACCTTTACTCTTCCTCTGGCTTAACGTGAAAAAAAAAATAATATACAACTTAAGTGAACAGGAAGCAACGTTTAGTTGTTACAAAATCGTTATAAAACCAACCGAGAAAGTGTTTTAAGATTTACAAATTTACCCTTCAGGTATAGCTTTAACAGACTTAGATATCTAATCTCGACGTTTTGTTACTCTTATTGCGGGCTGCTCCGGGAACACTGGTCCATGCTAGCATAAGGCGAGCTTAGTATTGCTCTTCGAATCAAATTTGTATTTATTCAATTTCGAAACGCATTAGAATAAAGTAAATATCTTTGTTAGACTTATTACCAGTAATACCGCATATTAGAAAAAATTACTTAATGACGTTAAAAGCTCTCTATAGCTTCATCTCCATGATTCTCTCTTCTCTCTCTCTCTCTCTCTCTCTCTCTCTCTCTCTCTCTCAACAGTTTTGCTCTTTTTCGTTTGTTACTCATTTGGTAGTTTGCTCTTAGACAAAAATATTGAAGATAAATTTCATTGTTCGATGTCTGCTAAAATTGTATGGCCTCCGTCTTCTACAAAATTTTGTGAATAAGTTCACTTTGGCGTTTTGCAACTTATATCACGGGTATTTTAAATGCCATTGATGAAGATTTTCCTTCGATCGATCAGTTTAATACCAGGGCCGTTTCCTTGGAATCTTTTATTACCAGTTTAAATATGTATACATGTCATATATTCAAAAGCTGTATCATTACAGCCCATGGAAATGTAGAGTTCAACACTATTTTGTGCCATCAATTCGGAGGACCTGGTGTTACAAGGCACAATAGTAAGTTGGATATTATTCCAGTTGTTATAAAGTAGGGAATGTTAGTCACTGTCGTGGATGTGAGGACACATAAAGTGTTTTCGGAAGGGTGGAAAACCTCTTTTTATTCCACTTATAACTCGGCTTATTGGGAAGTTCTTTGAGACAAAAAATTTGTAATGTCCATCTGGGCTAATAAAGCTGTCTAACTCCTTTCGTATCAACGTTATTTTCTATTAAGTTTAAATAGCTTTTAGTGCTGCACCAAGAGTCAGATACCTGTTTGCTACCAGTACTCAACTCGGTGCACATAGCCTCACCCATAATACTAAAAAGAAATTTATATAAGCTCAGACTTCTCTTGATGCCTGATTCTTTGGTGGCACATTCCTAGATAACTTTTCATATCACAGTCAGTCCACAGCGTTTCTTCCATTTAATAGAAGGCAACAGCAAAGCTGTACCTGCTTTCCTTTCTTTCTTCGCTGTAGCTCAGATCAGTTTTCTGTTCTGAAAAGCCACTGGAAGCCTTCAGCCTCGTTCATCAAAGGTTTATAGGCTGCTCTCTCTTTCCGTAGCAAAGCGAAAGCGATAACTGCGCCACATCTAGTGAGTCACTTGATGGATGGCTATATATATATGTATGTATGTATGTATGTATGTATGTATGTATGTATGTATGTATGATGTATATATATAATATAATATATATTATATATATAGATATAATAATATATATATATATATAATATATATAAGACAAACCATAATAATAGTGTTATGTTTCTTTTTCATTCGCTGTTGCAGCTAATGAACAGGTGTGTATCTGTGATACATAATTTTTTTTATTCTTCAAATAGGGGCAAAAACAATTGGATTTCAGATTTTTCGTACCAAACTACGTATCAGTATACCTAAAAGAGTGTCAAGTTTTTCTCGGCTTCCATTATCAAGAATAATAATTATATCAAAACAAATCTCTTAGAAGAAAAAAATGAATATGTCGTTTATCATCCATTAAAAAACATTTTAATTGTCTATAAATGGTTTATCAATGACTTATCGCTATCTACCTCGTCAATGGCCTCCCAGATTAAGCTACTGAATTTTCTCTATTGATAAAAAGAAACCCGTTTAAAAACCAGGACATGTTAACTAGCTCGTGCAAAACAATGGAAGTCGGAAGACTTCACATTCAAGTAGCGAATGGCCGCTGTATTGCTTCCAGGAGTAGCGTAACAAATTAGCCCAAACGCTCGGGCAATCCGTCGGTAATGCGAATAATCTTCTTGCATTCTTCATCTCCATATAAAGAGACGGTAATCGTCAACGTAGTTAACGGAAGTCGTGTCTCTTCGATAACCCATTGCTTCAGACGTCTCCCTCGATATCCCCGAACGAGGTTGACAAGCAATTCTCGTGATTTCGAGAATTCGCTTTCGGCTGATTAAAGCGGACGTCTAATGACTGAAACAAAGGACGCACGATGGCGAGTATAAAAACGCGTCCACGTCAGGATAAGAGAAACTCAGGCAATGGGTTGTCGTGACGTCAGTGACGTAAAGGACATTGATGGTTGAGATAAGTTGCTTATTAAACTGATATCAGGAGTCAAGCTAGATAATGACCAACAGGATGTTACCGCGTTGATGGCAAACTGGTGTCGGAACACCTGTCATGAGTGACACCTGCGGTAAATTCACACCTCGGTGTTATCGCCGGGATATGTGTATATAACTTGGAATAAATGAATGCGTAAACAGAGGAATAAGTAAATTAGCACATTTTTTGATAAATACGCAATTGTCTATTCAAATTGTTAGCTACATTAAAGAAATAAAAAAAACATAGGGAAATAAGTTTGTATCTTTATAGAAAAAAACGAAAGTATTTTTGATAAAACAAGAACTATGATGAATACCAAAGTGTGTCAGTCGTAACATTAGTAGTCCTAGTGATTCTATACTCTGTTTTTTTCCATCTGTCCATCAGCCTGTGGTGTTTGCGCATGGTAACACTGCATCCCGGGCTTTAAATGATATCCTAGTTCGAATATTAACGGTGCAATTCGCATACAGTAAATTATTAAAACACTTTTCAGTTGCAGATGTACACCAAGATATCCTTTTCTTTACCTAAAACTTACACATAGCGTAACTATTTAAAGCCCGGGACGCAGTGTTACCATGCGCGACCACCACAAGCTGATGGACAGATGGAAAAAAACAGAGTATAGTCACTGAGAGCGGCAGAGAGGTAGAGGTAGTATTAGTAGCATCAGTTATGGTATTATTAGAAATAGTAGTTGAAGAGCAGTACCGGTTGGACCGCCCAAAAGCAAATACTGCCAATTGTTATTCTTGTCGTCAAAACTACGTTACATTTTATATCGCCTGATAAAAATAATATCTCAGGTGGTCAGGGGGCCATTCATTTACATGAGTATAGTGTTATAGATTTTGGACATCTTGACTCACCTTAACAACAGAAAAGCATATCAAAAGTTTTTTTTTCTTTAGAATCAGGGTTAAGCATTGCTTTTAAACACACGCCTTTAAAACCGTAATTCTGAAAAATGCCAAAACGAGCCTTATGTTTATCAGAATTGAAGATGAAAATCGATGTGACACAGGACTTCTGACAATCTATTGAGCGTTGGGACGCCTAGTAAACACCCTCAAATAAAGTTAATCATCTCTTATCGCTCTAAATAACACCCTCCATATTTGCATAAGACTTTTACCTTGCTATGCAGTAGAGGCGAAAATGATATACCCGATTCATTATTCACGAGACCCTAAGGCATCCCTGAAGCGAAGACGAAATTTGCTTATTACGAGGTGTCTCAGGATCACGCCTTCCCCGCTAACGACCCCCTCCCTCGACCCTCCCCATCCTGCCCTAACTTATGCAAATACGGAGGAAGTATAACACTGTAGATAACAGCTATCTTCGGTAATTATCATCCTCTCGATTATGTTATCGGGCTCCTTCTCGGGGTTTCTCCTCATTAATACAAAAAAGATACGCAAACTGTGCAGGCTATTTCGGCCCCTGCGTAAAAGACGGAGAAAGGCGCGTATGGCCATGCAACCGCTGCTAAAAAGAACGCACCCACCGGAGCTCGGATGAGTTAAGGTGAGTCTATGCCTCGATCTGCGGACGAATCTGTAGGAGGGAGGACGACTTGGAGGAAGAGGAGGAGGAGGAGGAAAGAACAAGCGACATGGGTGGGCGAGGATGAGCGAGGCGAGAGGGAGGAGCGGCTGGAATAGGAATGATAATGTAGGATGTGATAAGGATGTGTTGAAAAAGGGAAGGAGACATGATTTAGTCCTTATCGAACGGAAACGCTGGAGGACGGAGAGTTTCTTGGGGGTCGATCACTTACTTTGGTGCAGGGCAGGCAGCGCCCGGTGGTATATGGTCCTTCTGCGTGATGCGGTGTGGGCTTAACATCAAGTAAAACAAGATTTGATCTAATAAATGAAGACCATTTCCTCTTCGACTTGTTACAGCGTTTTTTGAGTGATGTTGCCTTCTTGTTACCAACGTTGATGGAACAGTTAGTGGCTTTTTCGTATAACTATGCCATTAAACTGTTTTTAATAAGATATACTGAAATTGGAACAACTACCAAGTAGGTTACGAAAAAATCCTGTACTTTTTCGAAGTACTTTCATTCTTAATACGACACAAGTGATCATATTTCCTTTTATTATCCACCTTAAATCTTCTATAGATCATGAGTTGTTTAAAAAAAACTTTATTAACATGATTGTATTTAGCGACTTTCCATTAATAATTCACTTCTCTTCATTTCCTACTAAATTCAGAAAAAGAAGTAAATGTATCATACATACATACATGTATGCATACACATAGGTACTTAAAACAACTTGAAATACATTAAGACCATCCCGACGAGTTGATCGATTATTTTTTCTCTCTCACGTAGACATTTGAGGATTTATCTGGTTTTCCTCTATCTTTCTAACCTAACTTTGCATTTATTTAATTTTAACTTACATAGGCTCCTGATCATTATAAAGGGAAGAAGGATTTTAAGAACTCTGAGTGTCAGCCATTCAGTCATTGCGAGAAATTCTGGGAATTTACCAATGAAAATTTCAGATGAAAGTAAACGACCTTTGTGATCTTTCAAAGCCGCAAAGTGATTGAGTGTAGCATCTGTCCAGTTATGTTAGGCTTAAAGCATTGCTAACTAAGAAGGTCAAGGACAAAAATCAAGAAAAGTGGGAAATACAAAACAAAGATAACTCGGTTAGAACAGAAGGAAGCATATTTCATACAAAGAATCTCCACAGATTCGTCTTCCTGTATACCATCCACTCATGGAATCAAATATTGAGAGCCTTTTATTAAAATGCCCATGGAGCGACTGCCATACATGGGAGCACGGTAGAAATGAACCTAACCTAAATTGGTTTATTACTAATTATGTACTTCACCCGTAAATCTATTCAACCTGTAATAACTATTAATTACAAATTCCTGAATAACTATATAGCCTCATTCATGTGTCTATCCCTAGCTGTAACCTCCTTTATTCCTTTTACTGTACCTTCGTTCATATTCTCTTTCTTCCATCTAACTTCACCGTCTCTAACAATTAGTTCATAATGCAACTGCGAGGTTTCCTTCCTGTTATATCTATCAAACCTTCTTATTGTCACTTTCCCTTTCACTGCTGATTGACCTCATAGATCCCAGCTCTTGGCCTTTGGCCTAAATTCAATTTATATTCTATTCATTCATGTATGTTCATTGGTAAGCTCTGCCGTAACACCTGTAGATGGTGCCAACTTAAGTTTTGTATTTGGGAGCTGGGAATATAGAAAATCTTTTTTATCTATGAAGATTCTCTTAGGATATTTAATAACGATTGTAGATCCAGCTGTATTTTTTCGATATCTTGATATTTGCTTCAGAACAGCATTAGCACACTGGAAATTACATAAGACCACTGTTACCGAAGCTCCGATAGTGCTTTGACCTTACGTGAAGCAAGGAATCGGTAATGAAAGTAATTGTAGCGAACAATTCTACTTTATCAGGAGACCACAAGAATTTTTCACTTTTGTACGTAAGATATTCAGAGTAACCACTCAGCATCTCACAGACGAGAAAGAAAACTATATACTGCATTGTATATAATATATTATATATATATATATATAATATTAATATTATATATATATACATATATATATATATATATATATATATATATATATATATATATCTATATAATGATATATATATATATAATATATATTATATATCTATATATATATATATATATATATATATATATATATATATATATATGTATGTATTATTTATAACTGAATCACGAAAGTTAGGAACGTGATATATCCATAAAATAAAGATATATGCCACGAAGGAAAATAAACGACGGAGTTTCCGCGAGGCCTTTTGACGTTAAACGTCCTTTACTAAGCAGAAACTTAGTAAAGGACGTTTAACGTCGAAAGGTCTCGCGGATACTCCGTCGTTTATTTTCCTTCGTGACATATATCTTTATTAATATATATATATATATATGTATATAAATAAATATATAATATATATATATATATATATATATATATATATATATATACAATATATAAATATATATATATATATATATATATATATATATATATATATATATATATATATGTGTGTGTGTGTGTGTGTGTGTGGTGTGTGAATAAAAACTTGATCACGAAATATATAAAACGTGATGCTAAGCATAAGGGTCCAGGTCACTTTGAAGAAACAGAAAACCACCCATGGGCCAGATTAAAGATTCAAAAGCAGCCACCCACACGTGGACACAGGTTATTTTGTCAGAAAAACAATACATTTTGTTTTAGGAACAGAAAGGCATATACAAACTTACATTACAAAATTAGCAAAATCCCGGTCAAACACAATGGTCAAGGGGAAGTTAATTCGATAAACAATAAACTTGTATTAGTAATAACATGAAATTTACAAAAGAGTTCAGACAATGAGTTGAGTGAGAAACGAACTTAAGATATAAAAATAGTGAACATGAGAAATAAAAATAGTGAACATGAGATATAAAAACACGTGGGACTAATTGATTAGAAGTTAATTCATTTATTCTAAGGTCCTTTATATATATATATATATATATATATATATATATATATATATATATATATATATATGTATATGTATATATATACATACATATATATATATATATATATATATATATATATATATATATATATGTATATATATGTTTAAATAATGTATGTATGTATATATATCCAAAGAGTCGATAAATCATTGCGACGTACTTCCTAAAGCAAGGAATAAAAACACGGACAAGCAGAATATTATAATAAATATTAGTTTAGGCAATGATTGCCTGTACCAATACAAAATTGCGGTTTTATTTAATCAGTTTTCAATGGCTCTAAAGACATGCAACTGGAATGCGGACGCCGATGACAGCAAATGTTAAAAGGTATAATTGGGCCTATTATAAAAAAGACAGATATAATTCTTTACATACAAAGCAGAGAGATTACATGTTGTTTAGTCATTCTTACGGGTATGTAGCCTACTCGCACTACGATTTTACATCTCTCGCTCATTCTAATTATTCTCTTACATCATAATCTTTATTTCTCTGTAGCTTTTTCTCCTTAATCGTAAGAAAGTGTAGATCATCTAGTTTATGTATAAACAACCAAGGATCTATTGTTTGTACTTTACATCCTAATTATTTAACCGTCAACAGAGAGAAGAGAGAAACATACCTAACCTCTCTTTCTACGCCTCCTCTATATTCTGTCAACTCAGGTCTGGGCTAGATAAGGGCATTAGGTTTCAAGAAGCAATTTTATCCAATAAGAACACATTTCGAAATTATTTCGCAGTAAGGTTTATTCTCGTACTTTCCATTTCATCCCATCTTTATCGAACTGAAAACTTTCCCTCCTTTACCAATCGCTCCCCGCACCCCTTCTCTCTCTCTCTCTCTCTCCCGTGCCTCGTGTCTATCTTCCATTTGCTCTTATCTCCCATCCGTCCCATCATTTCTCGGCTCTTCCCTTCATCATTAGAGAAGCCACCATTCATTTAAAGGAAGCCGAGGAATGCCTTTAATGATGTGTGAACCAAGTTTGCATATGATGTGACCAGGGGTGAGACATTAGGCTTGAGAGAGAGAGAGAGAGAGAGAGAGAGAGAGAGGCTAGAATGATGGAAGGTAAGAAATTCAGGGAGTTTGGGGTGAATAGGAGAAAGAAAACTGATTTATGAAAAGGTGAAAATGACACAGAGAATAGGCACGAGAGAGAGAGAGAGAGAGAGAGAGAGAGAGAGAGAGAGAGAGAGAGAGAGGTGTCTACATTATGTAAATAAGGGAAATGAGAGACAGGGAAGGAAATTTTGTGTTGGGTATTCAATGGATGCGTAAAGTGGAGAGAAAAAGATAGAGAAAAAAGTCGATTTTTGGTAATAAGTCTGAACGCAGGTCAGTCATGTCTTCCAAAAAACGTTTGACTAGATATGGCGAATGAAGGCGTCCACTAAAATCAGATAAAGAAGACGAGAATGAATAGTGAATATGAAGAATGATCCTCTGCCATGTAGCTTGGACCAGTAGCCCTAAAAGTTTTCTTAGCGAAGTATCTTTTAATATTTTTTTAGTTTACTCGCTTTAAGAAAGATTATTAACAACTATAGATGTTGCGAAAGGAAATAATTCAGAGGAGAAACAAAACTAGTTAACTGAAGGACGATAAAATGACAGCAGATTTTTTTCATTATAAAACAATATCCAGCATCTAAACAACCATATCCCCCAATTACCCACCCATGGCGTTGCACAGCCGTCGACTGCCACCTGTTACAGTCATTAACGGCCTTCGAGCAACTAGTCAACAATGTCTTTAACAGGAGAAAATATCATCCAGCAAAAAAGAGAGAGAAAAAAAAAACTTTCCGAAAACAGAGACGACCGAGAGGAAAAGAGAGATGTTTCCGCCCACCCAGCATCTCTCATCACGCTGGTCTATCTCGTCATCCCGGGAGGATCTGACGCCGAAATTATCCAGTCTCCCGAAGAGACACGTTCATATTTCATATACTTATCGCCGGCCTATCGTCGCTCTGAGGGTACCATTTCAGGCGTTATCTCTGAAGTGGTCATTATTCCTTATGTTTGGACCAAATGACATTGTTACGCTGACCAGCAGCGTTTTTATATGCTGCTGCTGCTGCTGCTACTCGCCGCCTACTTCAGATGGACCAGATAGTGACGTCATCCTAGGGGCGTTCTTTTTTCCCTTCTTTTTGTAAACTAATCGAGAGGTTCGTGTCGATGGGCTGATACAGACGTAGACTTAGAAGGGCGGGAGAAAAAGAAAGAAAGAAAGAAAGAAAAAAGACCGTTTAACGAGTCTCGTTCATTAAGATTTTTATTGCCTTACAGCATGCCTGCTGGCGTCAGCAGCAGACAGCCACTCAAAATTCAAGGCTATATATTCCTTCAACATCACAGGAATACAGAGTTCCTCAACTAGCACAAACAGTTTCGATTTCCAGATCGGCCCACACAATCGCCGAGTGGAACAAACACAATCATCAACTTTCCCCTCACGTAATCGACAATTTGCTCTCCTGACACAGACCTCTGATGAGAATTTCCATTCCAAGCAACTGGTCTTTGGGGCATACATAAAGCATGGACAATGGAGAGCAGTTACAAAAACGCTGACTCCTTGCATTTATACTTGTCAGGGATAATGTAAACCGAGTGACAGCTCGAGGGACAGATGACACTTTAATCTGATCTATATAAATAAACATGATGCCGTGATACGATGCCTCTCCAATCAGTTGGTCAATTAGGTCTCGAGGGAAGTAGATCGGATCTCGGAATATGAAGAAAAAAAAACCAAGGTTTATTTTTACAGGCCACGTCATTTTTTTCTCGCTTTTTCCTTTATATTCTTGTTGTTACAGGAGAGTTCTTTTAATAGTCGGTTTCTCCTGGCATCATTCAATCCGAAATAGTTCTTGGAAAATTAGCTTTGACGATTTCTTGCATTCGCTTTGTTGACTTACGACCATATTTTATGGTCATATGCGAATAACTTACCTTGGCTCTTTTGCTAATAATTACCGCCCTCTAGTGTAGCACTGAAGTAATTAGTGTGAACTGGGATATGGATTTTTTTTATTAGGAAATACGAGAGAGAGAGAAAGGGGGAGAGGTGGTGTTGGGGGGGGGGGGGGGGGCGGTCCTGTAGACGAAGGCCGCGTTTCCTAACAAGGGTGGGAACACAAGGTTGACATCACGGAGATCTATAAGAAACTACCAACCAAATGACCTAAACAAGTCTTATCAGACCACCCGGTCATTAAACAACTCTGTTTTGGCTCGACCCTAAATGGTACTATACGTCTTGTAAGATTTCGGTCGAAACTCTCACAGAAACAAAGGCTTCTTCAGGCTTTATGGACAACGCATATCACTGCTGAATGGTTTAATATGTACAGGGTTTTAATGGCTGATTTGGCTGGTGGGTAATTTCGTTAATTAATTCTACCTTTAAGGAGCTAGCTTAGTGTTGTGATGGATTATACAAACCTGGGACAGAGGGCAGATAAGGTGGACACCAATTATTGTGTGGGTTAGCCACGGTCGCTTATTGTATTATATTCGCTTAAGGAAATAGAGACTTCCATCGTGTCTTAGTCCTTTAAACTAAATTGATACAAGAAAAACAAAAATACCAAGAGTGAGTAGGTGGTTCAATAAGCTAGTAAAAAAAAAAAAAACTGGGATTCGATTTCATGAAGAACTTGGGAGCAAAAAACACGAGATAAAAATTCATGGCTTAGTCTTTTTCTTTTGTTGACAGACAGGCAGCATTCTCATTAATTTTCTCAGTGCTAGGTGTACTAGCATTGTGCTACGGTTCACTGGGTGTGTTGTACACCATCGGAATTCGAATTTTCTCTTCATATAACTTCATGGTGAGGAAAGAAGGAAGAATAATTAAATGCTAAGAAAAAAAGGGAATAACCAACGGTTCCAGGATATGGCATTTTCGAGACAGATGTGCACAAAAGGTCAAACAAACAACCTTTCAAATTTAATCTCGAATTTGAGCAAGCTTGTCATTAACTTGATATACGGCCACAAACTTGACACTCTTTTTGTAAACAGTTACCTTCGGGAGGGGTTTTATTTTGTACCTCATTGATGATAATAACATAATTAATTTCTTGAATTAATTAGATATTTGTAACCTAGTGAAAATTTAGATATTGCATTATGACATTATGGAAGTTCCCAGAAAAAGACTTACATCATAAAAAATGCTTGAATATTTTGTTATTCCATGTCTAATGCAGATGCAATGTATTACACATATTCTCTCCCACCGTTATCTCTGCATTAAGGAGGCGCCTTCTCCACTGCCTTCTATCAAAGGCATCATCCTCCACCAAACCTCTTCTCTCCATATCTTCCTTCACATTATCTCGCCATCTAATTTTCTGTCTCCCTCTTGATCTTCTTCCTCTAGCAGGTTCCCTCCAAGCCCTCTTCACTCCCTCCTCGTCATCCATCTTCAACACATGCCCATACCATTTCAATCGTGATTCTCTTATCACCTCTGTAATCTTAACTAAGCCTGCCCTTCTTCTTATTTCATCATTTTTCAATTTCTCAAGCAGCGATATTCCCATAATCCACCTCAGCATTCTCATCTCTGTTCTCTTAAGCTTTACTTCCTCTTTTCTCCTCAGAGCCCATGTTTCTGCTCCATACATTAACACTGGTCTTATCACTGTGTTATATATTTTGACTCTAGCTTGATTGGCATTTACATATCACATACCACTCCATCTGCCTCTCTCCACTTCCCCCAAGCAGCTTTTATCCTACTGTCAACTTCAGCCTCACGTCCTCCCTCTTGGCATAAAGTAGATCATAAGTATTTAAACTTTTCTGCCTGTTTTATAATTGAGCCTCTTCTTTTTTTTATTACTATTCTGTCTCTATCTTCCTTACTGTTCAGCAAAACCTTTGTTTTATTTACATTCGCCTTTAAGCCACCCCCCTCTCTGAAGATTCCTACCACTCTCCAACCCTTCTCTGTAGTTCCTCCTCATTTTCAGCAATAATCACTTGATCATCAGCGTACAACAATTCCCACAGATCTTCATTCCTGATCACTTCACTCAACACATCCATGACCAGCACAAACAAAAAATGGGATTAATGCTGACCCCTGGTGTAATCCAACACAAACTTCAAAGCTTTCTGTTTCCCCAACTGTTGTTATCACTTTTGTGTGCGTGTTTTATTATATCACCTCGATCAGCCTAACCAACTTTTCTGGGACTTTTCTTTTCCTTAAACACCAAAACATCACTTCTCTTGGGATTCTATCGTATGCTTTCTCTAGGTCTATGAATGCACAATAGAGCTCCTGGTTTCCCTCTAGCCTCATTTCCTGTAGCTGTCTTACTATGAAGATGGCATCCACCATCCCTCTTCCTCTCATGAATCCATACTGCTGTTTCCCAATCTTTACAATCTCTCTTAATCTCTCATCCAGTACTCACTCTAAAACTTCCAATCCATGCACTGTTAGTTTAATTCCCCTGTAGTTACCACAATCCATGGCATCTCCCTTCTGCTTTGTATATATATTATTATATATATATATATTATATATATATATATATATATATATATATATATATAAATATATATATATATATATATATATATATATATATATATATATATATATATTATATATATTATATATATATATATATGTATATATATATCCTCCCAATCCCTTGGCATTTCTTCCTCTTCACATATAGCTTTTAATAAATCCAGCATCCATTTCTCCACCCCCCCCTCTACCTAGTAATTTGAGCATTTCAATTTGGAACTCCTATGGATCTGGTGATTTACCGTTCTTCATTTTCCTTAATGGTCTCTTCACTTCTGTGTCCTGTATCTCCCTCACTGGTCCCTCCACCCTCTGTGCTTCCTCCATCTCCTCTCTCTCACTTTCAGTATTTAGCGGTTGTTCAAAATACTTTGCCATCTCCTCTTACAATATATTTCCATCACTATCCTTGATGACACCCAATCTACCCACATCTTTTCTCTGCCTTTCCTCAAGTTTGAAATCTTATAAATATCCTTTTCTCCTTCTCTTGTTCCTAGTTTTTCATTCAACTGCTCTGCCGCCCTTCCCAAAGCCATACCTACCCTTCCTCCTCTCCTCGCTTTCCTCTTCTCTGTACCTTTCTTCTGCACCCTGTGCATGCCTTACTTTCCAGTCCTTAAATGCTTCTGATTTTCTTTTAATTGATTCTTGCACCTCTCCATTCCACCACCACTTTTCTCTTAACACTCCATATCCACTGGTTCTTCCCACCAGTTCCTCTGGTTCCCTTACACATATTTCTCTCATGTCTGCCCAGATATTTTCCGCTCTATAACCCTGTCGAAATTCTACGTTCCCCATTTCCAGATGTCTCTCTCTCTCAGTCCTCCTAAATTGCTCCACCTTTTCTCCTTTAGGGTCCCAAATCTTAATTCTTGATCTTCTCTTTCTCTTCATGGGTTTCCTACCTCTGATTTTAAAATCCATCACCACCAACCTATGCTTTTTAACACATGCTTTTCCCCAAGATCACTTTGCAGTTAGTCACATTACTTTTGTCGGGTCCTCTAACCGGGATGTAATCTATTTGGCTGCACTCCTCCACTTTCATAAGATATCAAGTACTTATCTAACTTCAGAAACCCTGTGTTCATACAGGGCAATTCAAAACTCTGAGCCATCTCCAATAAATAATCCCCATCTTCATTTCTAATTCCAAACCCATGGCCTCTGTGTACCTCCTCATAAACATCTCTACTTTTTTTCCACCCTGTCATTCATATCAGCTCCTATTATTAGTTTCTCCTCCTCTTTCACATTTACACATGGTATGCCGAAAGAATTTTCAGTGGCGGTTTTCTTGGACCTTTTCATTTGAATGTTAAGTTTGCTTTAGTACATTTTTAGTCTTCCTGTTTTTATTTTAAACTTCATTCTTTCGATTTCTGGAAACCTAATTTAGTAAGCCTCTTGATATTTTGTACCCTGGGAATTTGTACATCATGCATAAAAACAGACGACACTTGGTCTTTGATTTTTACTTTTTGTCAGTGGATCTCCTGCATATTAGGCCTTATTTCCATATGGTTTCTAAACTGACTCACTATACCTGTAAGTTGAAAGCTACAATTGAACTTAAGTTTTACTTGTAAGTTGTTTGGCCCCAGTGCTAATAATCATTATTATTGTACATGTAACGTTATACATTAGAAGGTGAATTGAAAGGTTATTCCAAAATTAGTAAGATAATTTTGAAGACTGCAAACCTGCCGAAGCTGAGCAATCTACCCTAAAAAAGGCATCTTCTTCCCTAATGTTGCATTGTTATCTCTCATAAGATCTAATTACACGCAAACAAACCAAACCTTCTTTGTGCATGTATGTACTGAACTTTGTTACCAAATCCTACGGTAATATTGCTTAGACTTTCAGTTCCATTTGTCTGGTACAGATGAGTAATCCGCTCCCTTTATTCACAAAAGTTGCCGACCTATCTTTCTCAAAATTGAATCACTCGTTGCGGGATCTGAGTCCTACTTTTTTTTTATACAACCGTCTTAACAAGTAGGCAAACAAGCAAATTGAACAGAAAGGCACTACTTTGTTTGTGGAAGTAACAAGGCTAAGGTTTAAGGAATTTTGGCAAAGTCTCACCGGTAAACTGAAAGTTCCTCGGTACATAAAATAGACGTCCTACTCTACTATGTCAAGCTATTGCAGTGCTACATGGCAGATGCACCACATACGCATTCGTGTACGAAGAGCTAGGAATGATAAAACCTTTAGCGCTGTGATTAAGCGTTCATGTTAAAGCAAGCAGCTGTAGTTACAGTTTTTAAATGTAATCGCCTCGCGGCCCTGGATGCTAATCCACGGCACGAATTGTGGCGCAGATGAATAAACGCACGTACGCCCGTCCAATTTCTTTGTGATTCACTATTCACCGTTATTCATTTATTAAGTTTTCAAGACGAACACATGGCCTCTGATATCAATTTTATATTTATTGCTTTGGAACTACTTGATTTTTTTTTTTTTTTTTTTTTTTTTTTTGTTGACGAGGCTATGACCTCTATGCCAAAAATCGGATAGAGTCCGGTATTTCTCAACTGAAGATCCAGAATAGAATCATTCTTAGATTATTGCGCTGTGCGGAACGACGTTTTTTAAATCTCTCTCTCTCTCTCTCTCTCTCTCTCTCTCTCTCGCAGAATCTGAGTATGGTAGCAAAATACTGAAAATCACACTCGACAAAAACTATTGGGGTTGGTGGGGGTGGGGGGGGGGGGGGGGGGGGGGGCAGAAACCTTGCAGTGTTACTGAGCTTGAAAGTTATACGACAAGCAGAGCGAAACGAAAATACTGAAAGTGGCCTTCTTCATAGATATGGGTCAAACAAAAGCTTTGTGTATGGTGCGAATGGCATGCAACTTTAACTGAGTATAAGCTCACTCGGGGAAAGCTTAAAAATAAAGAAAGCAAAAGCAACAAAACAGGAGGGGCACATTTCAAATGTTTTCCCGGCGACCCAAGTGAACCAGTTGTTGACTGAAGTTACCAACAGACCTTTTTATTATAATGTTAAAAAAACTTTTTTTTTCTTAAGAAGGCCTATCGATTAGGCAGCTTCATGCCTTTGAAATGGAGTTACCTTATGTCCTTCCGTTTGTGCACATGCGCTGGTAATTATATTTCCAATCAAATGTGTACTGGAGGCTATTGGCAGTGGTACTGAAGGGTTTTGATCCATTTAATTGAAAATCACAGGCTTACGAAAAATTCACTTTTCAAAAAAAAAAAAAAATTTTTTTTAGAAAACTAAAGTGAAAATCCATGTCCTTTTCATGTTTTTTTCCCTAGAGCTCAATCGAAAAATGTCAAGTGGAGTTCAGGAAACCAAAACTTTCCAATTCACATTCTGAAGACGTATTCCATAGTACCAGTTTCAGTTCACTCACGTCCATTACCTTCTTTTTGTAGCCCGTAGGAATATAGGTACATAGGAGGCTATGATCAATGGGAAATTTTAATGTTGGGGCATATGTATTATATCATTCATTTGGATGATGATTTCAAATAATAACTTGCTTATAACGAATCTGTAGAATATCTTGGTCATTTTCTCCAGCCATCATAATGATTTTACGGTACCGAAAACCTTTCCATTTTCGGCAAAAAACTTGAAGATCATAATAAGTGAATGTCTCTCATGTTTTGTAATCACATATGCTATCAGTGCAGAATTGCCTACCGAGAATTATCACGATTATATAGAATAAAGTTAGACTCCTCACTTACCAGAATTAATAGGGAGCAACTTCTAAGTTTTACTTAATATTCAACCAGTAGCATTTATTTATCTATCAATATAAGAATTTAAATAAGTTTGCCAAGACACGCTTCCTTTGGTGTCATAAGCGAATATCAAGACTAATTTAGCCTTGCTGCTTATTAATTATCTATTGCTGATAATTATTACTATAGCCTTCTAAAGTGTTAGGTTTGATTTCCATTTACTTATTTGTTTTTTAAATGATTTTACTCCAGATCAATTGTAACATATATATATAACTTTTATTTCCAGTCTGCATTTACAATAATTTCATTTCATGTAATATGGCTAGGTAGTTTTATGACTTTCGTAAATAATCCATTTATAATAATAATAATAATAATAATAATAATAATAATAATAATAATAA